>NC_133329.1:91853018-92165931 GCF_042186555.1 Aquarana catesbeiana | reverse complement strand
GCTTCACTTTACAATGCCCTGACCAGCTGCCAGTTGAAAGCCGCCTAGTGCCTGAAAGGGAATATAAAATAAAATTGTCCTGACTCTGTTTTTTCTTTAAGTAACCTAGGTGTGCAAAGTCTTGCCGTTTGTTTTCTTTAGAAAGCAGTGGAGTAGAAAAACCTGTCCTATGCCAGCATGATGCAGAAAGGGACCCGTGCTCTGCTCTATGTGGAAGCAGTGGTCTCTCTGCATGCTATGTGTTTATACAAAGTTCACAGTCCCTGCTGATTGGACAGCTCTAGCTTTGTTTCAGCAAGGGGGTGTGTCAGACCACTGCTTCCCCCACAGGGAGCAAAGGGTCACGTCTCTGCTGCCTACTAGCAGGGAGAAGGCTTATTTACTCAGGCTGTGGCTGCTATTAAAGAAAACCTTTTGTAATATCACTTATTTTTATTTTTTATAAAATCTGATTTATTGTGGAGGGCTTTTTTTTTTTCTTCCATTTTTTCTAGAGTAAAGTTTTATTAAGGGATAAGGTACGTTGACAGACGTTAAAAACCACTTAAATTACATAACCAGAATATGGCCAACGATGATCAGAAATGCCAGTTAACCACTTGCCGACCAGCCGCCGCAGTTGTACTGCGGCAACATAGCTCGGCTGCACGAATCGCCATTATGTTATGTCACTCCCTCTGGTGGCCACTAGGGGCGCGAGTGACCGCCTCGATGACCGCCGGGCTCCTGCGATCGCTCGTAACACAGAGAGAACCGGGATCTCTGTGTGTAAACACAGAGATTCCGGTTCTCTGTGGGGAGAAGTGACAGATCGTCTGTTCATACAGAGTATGAACAGCGATCTGTCGTCTCTCCTAGTCGGTTCCCTTCCCCCCTTCAGTTAGAACACACACTAGGGAACACAATTAACCCCTTCACTGCCCCCTAGTGTTAACCCCTACTCTGCCAGTGACATTTTTACAGTAATAAATGCATTTTTATAGCATTGATTGCTGTATTAATGCCAATGGTCACGATAAAAATCGCAGATCGCCGCCATTACAAGTAAAAAAAAAAAAATAAATAATAAAAATGCTATAAATCTATCCCCTATTTTGTAGATGCTATAACTTTTGCGCAAACCAATCAATATACTCTTATTACGATTTTTTTTTTTTTTTTACCAAAAATATGTAGAAGAATACATATCGGCCTAAACTGAGGAAAAAAAATAGTTTTTTATATTTTTGGGCGATATTTATTATAGAAAAAAGAAAAAAAATAATGCATATTTTTCAAAATTTTCACTCTTTTATTTGTTTATAGCGCAAAAAATAAAAACCACAGAGGTGATCAAATACCACCAAAAGAAAGCTCTATTTGTGGGGGAAAAAAGAACGTCAATTTTGTTTGGGTGCAAGATCGCACGACTGCGCAATTGTCAGTTAAAGTGACGCAGTGCCGAATCGCAAAAAAGTGCTCTGGTCAGGAAGGGGGTAAAATCTTCCGGGGCTGAAGCGGTTAAACAATGTTGTCAATAGGCAATAACTTCAGCCATGGAAGGTTTTACCCCCCTTAATGACCAGGCCATTTTTTTAGATACGTCACTGCATTACTTTAACTGACACTTGCGCTGTCATGCAACGCTGTACCCAGATAAAATTGATGTCCTTTTTTTCCCACAAATAGAGCTTTCTTTTGGTGGTATTTGATCAACCCTGCGGTTTTTATTTTTTGTGCTATAAACAAAGAGCGACAATTTAAAAAAAAAATAAAAATAATTTTTACTTCCTGCTTTAAAACATCTCCAATAACAAAATGTAAAAAATGTAATTTCTTAATCAATTTAGGCCAATATGTATTCAGCCACATGTTTTTGGTAAAAAATTGGATATTTTTAATGGAATTTTTGTTTATTTTAATAGTAATGGCAGCGATCAGCGATTTTTAGCGGGACTTCGACATTGCGGAGGACAAATCAGACACCTAACTGACACTTTTGACTTTTTTCTTTTTTTTTTTTTGGGGACCAGTGACACTAATACAGTGATCAGTGCTAAGAATATGCACTGTTACTGTACTAATGACACTGGCAGGGAAGGGGTTAACATCGGGGGCGATCAAAGGGTTAAGTGTGCTAGCTGGTGCTTGCTAACTGCATGGGGGTTGCTCTGACTGGATGAATACAGAGATCCATCTTCTTCCCTGTCAGAACGGCAATCTGCCTTGTTTACATAGGCAGAACGCTGTTCTGCCTCTCTGGGGAATGATCATGGGTGGCCTGCGGACATTTCTGATTGGCATCCCCTGGTGTCCAATCAGCACGCGATCGCACCTCCAGCGGCGTGCGCGCACCACCCAGTGTCTATTGCAAGAAATGACATACAGGTACGTGCAATGTGCAATTTTTTTGTGCAATAGAGCCGACCTTCTGCAGTAAATAGGTGGTTGGCAAGCGGTTAAAGTGGATGTAAACCCTCACATATACCCAATGAAGTGAACAGCCTCAGATGATACACAGAGATGAAACAAATCCTCCTACGTACGTTTTACTTGTATAACTGCTGTCTTCAGCTTTCTACACTCTTTAGAAAGTGCAGATCGTGTTACAAATCTTTCTTCCTGTTTCAGCCGTGGGTGTTGAGACTGGGCTTACACTGTGTAAGAACTGATTGGAGGAAAGGTACAACCCCTCCCCCCACTCTAGATAGGCAGAGTAACAAAGAAACTTGCAGAGCTGTGCTGTGAATACGCAAGCTCTATGCTTATCTGTCTCTAAGCTCCCTGCCCGACACACATTTCCAGCTGCTTTTTTGAGCTTGTCAGAAGTTATGCTAATAATAGAGGATTGCGGCAGCAGAAAGAGACGGCTCTTAGAGCTTTAGAGAGAGATAAGTAAACGCTACGCTTACATCCACTTTAACAAAACACTCATTGCCATTAGTCTAGACAAATTAGGATGAAAAGAGTAATCAAGGAGAAATAAACATAGCAGCAATACATTGCATAAGTGTTTACTGTCAAGGCCACCCATTCCAAAAATGAAAAGAAAACAGAAAAAAAGAGAAATTTGAGAGGAGGGGGAAAAAAAAATATTTTTACATAGAGTCTACAGAGATTAGAACACTTGTAAGGTTTTTCTATTGCTGTGTAAAAGGTCAGAGTGCCAATTCAGGCTTTCAAAACCCTTTATTATTCAAATGGTTTTCAACAAGCATGGCAAAGGATCTCCAACCTAGTTCGGGGGCCACATAAAGAGAGCCCAAAATACTTTACTGTTTAACTGAATACAATAAGCAGGGCAAAAGATTTTCCAACTCGTTTCGGTGGCCACTCAATCCCCCTTCACCCCTTCATCAGGCCTGGATGAAATGGCAGGACGTTAAATGGACTCAACAATACCCCTAAAAATCAGCAAGACAGTTCTGGTATTCATAGTAACATCATATGCCTGAAAATAAGTCTTCGTAAGGGTCTTGTTGACTCTATTTAACATTCTGCTGTTCCACTCAGTCCTAATGAAGGGCGATTTGTATGATCCTCCCAAACGCATTGGATATCTTTTGCCCTGCTTGTTATAACTAGATGAACAGTAAGACTACTTTCACACTGAGGCACTTTACAGTCGCTACAGCGCTAAAAATAACGCCTGCATACCGCCTGTAAAGAACCTCACCTGTCTCTCCAGTGTGAAAGCCCTGGGGGCTTTCACACTGGAGCGGTGCGCTTGCAGAACGGTCAAAGTCCTGCAAGCCCCATCTTTGTATACATCGCTCCTAAAGCGCCCCTGCCCATTGAAAACAATGGGGCTTTGCTGGCGTTTTTAACCCTTTTTCGGACGCTGGCTGGGGTTAAAACCGCCCCGCTAGTGGCCGAATATCGCCGCTTTACCGCCGGCGCCCGCCCACTCCAGTGTGAAAGTAGCCTAAAGTGTTTTGGACTTCTGAGGATTTTTCATTGGGCATTCTCTTTGACCTATCGCACTATTACTCGAATTTCTCAGCTCAGGTGAATGTCCTTTCCGGGGGATCCCTGTTTTTGTGATGGGCTGCCGAAATATAGGCTAATTGGGCTTAAGCAATTCCACATTTTGATATCCTGTGAAAATCCGCATCCAGGGCTTTATCTGTCTGTGTCTCCTTTAGGTGGATTCACCCCCTCTATTTGTCCAGGTGGCCGTTATCACTGAAAGTGAAAGAAAATCCCACATTTTTAGTGGTCACCAGAACAGGAATAGTGTGGAAATCTTCCAATTGGGGAACCAGTTCTGGTGACTACTAGGAATTTCCTCACTTCCTGTTTTGGTTATAGGACAGGAAGTGAAATCTCCCCAATGGGACACAGGTGACAAAAAATGCTTGACCCTACTCTATTCAAAATGGGGTAAATGCCTTTGATTCTATTTTAAAGCGAAGGTTCTTTTGAGCTTTAGCTGTAGTATCTTTTATAAAACCCTCTTAACAAGCACAGTAGAAGATAACTCATTTTAGAACGAAAACTTAGGCTGAACCATACAGAGGGGGTAAGTTGGGAGGCACCGTTTTCAGTCATTTGTGTGTGTGTGTGTGTGTGTGTGTGTACATATATTTAGATAGATAGATATCTATATATCTATCTCTATCTCACGGTCCTGGAGGCAGGGTTTTTTAAGCCCTGTTTTCCTCTTAACTGCTGTCACTTCTAATACAGAAGCCACGCTTTTTCATTTAGAAGTGATCATGCAATTCTCCGGGCAACATGGCTGCACTGAATCCTCCCTGCCTGAGTGTAGCTGAGCTCTTGTGATGTGAAGGGTGGGGGCGGGGCAATGACATCGTTGGTGCCAGGGGCGGGCGTCTATCCAGGCGTGTTGCTGCCGGTTTGACTGCTGCGATTGCTGGCACCCGCAGCATCTTCCCCCGCATCCACATCCCAATTCCAGCAACAAACAGATCAGTTCCAAATCGATGCCATGGTCTGCAGGAACAGATCCCCCATACCATTGTCTGCTATCATCAGAGAGCAGCTCTGACCAGTCCAGCTATCGTCCTCCTGCCCCTCGTCCCCATGTGAGCCCTCCACATCCCTGACTGGGATCTAGCCGGACATGTGGAATCTGCTCGAACCTTACTGACCCCCTCCTCTGTCCTGTCCCATCTATTGTCACTGCTATGAATGGGGAGACGGGGGGGACCACTATATTATACATGACATTGGAGGGGGGACCTATATTGTACACCCCAAATGTAAAGTATAGACCATTGGTTGGATTACTGTGGAAAGAGGTCCCAGGCAAGAACCTGCCTAATATGTCCGAGTGACAGATGAGGGGATTGGAGGGATTTCTGCTAGGAGAAGGGATTGGGGAGATTTGTGCTAGAACAGGCATCACCCCCCGGGGTGGCGGGGGTGACGCCAATCCTTTTGATGCCACTGACTCCATGTATTCTGCTCCTTTGTGAAGGCACACTGAGGGAGATTTACTAAAACTGGAGAGTGCAAAATCTGGTGTAGCTCTGTAGAGAAACCAATCGGCTTCCAGGTTATATTGTCAAAGCTTAACTGAACAGGCTGAAGTTAGAAGCTGATTGGCTACTATGCACAGTTGCACCACATTGAGTGCTCCAGTTTTAGTAAATCTCCCCCTATGAGTTAACTCCAAAGAGGTACATGACATCTCCTGAACTTATCTTTATTATTTATATCTGATAGGTTTATAGTACTCCTGGAAGACAGCGATCGCTGTAGTACCGGAAAGCCCGATGCTGATCCTTCAGGTTTCAGCATTTTTAACAGTAGAGTCGCTGCAGCTGCTATGCCCGCCCCTCCCCTACTCCTGCCCCATCACAGAAGCCTTTGTATTATGTGAACTCATTCACAAAATACAAAGACTTCTGTGAATGGGCAGCAGAGGGGCAGAGTGTGGACATAGCTGTCCTGTATTCCTCTCTCCCACAGCCTTGTGTCTCGGCAGAGCCATAAACTTGTCCGATATAAATAGAGGTAAGTTCAGTAGATGTCATGCACTTCCTTGGACTTAACTCGGTGTGCCTTCACTTTATTTAAAGTAACTGAATTCCTGGAACTCAGATTTATATTGGGCTATTGTACTTTGAGAATCTGCATTTTTTTTACAACAGAAGCAAAGGAGAAACTGGAAACCCTATACAAAGGTGAGGCTACAGCTCTGCCTCCTGGCTAGAAATGGGAATACAATAGATTCATAGGAAATATTTTCTATTTTTATTTACGCTACTGTGCATGCCCTTTAAGATATGTGCTATCCATTTTCTTGATCCCATAGAAAAGCACAATACTACAGCCTGACAAATGTACCCATCCCCTCCACATTTTTTTCTCAATAAATAACTTGATAAACACTGGACTTCTCAGAACCACCGAGGGCATATTGGGCCTGCTGTTTGTGTTTTGAAGGCTGCAGATTTTCTTGTTGCTATGGCTCTTGTTTAATCTGTTAAAGTATGTCCTACCACCTTGTACCATTCACATGATCTATTTATTTCCCCAGTGGGTGCAAACCAAGAGGAACCCATAGTGAAGAAGATTGGAAAGGCCGTGGGGAACAGCGATGTTTGGTTTCGATTTAATGAAGGCTTTTCAAATGCAGTGCGGAGGAATGTGTACATTAAAGACTTATTGTAATTTTTTTTTTACATTTTTTGTAAATAAGAAAAGTGTAATTTATAAGACTTTTTCCCAGGATGACAGACTTGGAGCATTTATCTGTTTGTGTTCTCAGTGGATATTTTTGTATCAATGTTGAGTGAAGATGAGATTTTCAGTCTGTTGGACTATACTACTTATCCAGAGGTGAAAGCTTTTATCTTCTCCCTACATTAAGCTGAGTTTTTCCTGTTTATAAGCAGATCAGTTGTTCTAGTTTTTGTATGAAGATAATAAATATTTTCTATGAGCTCTTTTCATATTCCTTCCTTATTCCTTCAGTGCAGGTTTGGAAATTAAAATGTAGTTACTACGAGCAGCACATACAGTGTTTATTTCAGACATTTTGATAAATGCCAGGATAAATACAGCGCTGTTGGACAAAACGGAAGGGCTCAACCAGCAGCTGACCTTCCAACTGGTGGTAATTTTTCTTAAACGTTTTTTGATCATACGTTGAATATTCACCTTGTATCCACAATTTCTAACAATCAAGTCCAGATTGATTTTACAAAGCTTTCCCCAGAAGGATAAACAGAGCAGGTTCCCATGTGGTTGATTCATCTTTGCTATCAAAGAGAACAGCAGGAAACAATCAAAACTTCACTTGACAATCACAATATAGCACAGGAGAAATACTGTATATACTCGAGTATAGGCCGACCCGAATATAAGCCGAGACACCTAATTTTACCACAAAAAACTGTGAAAACGTATTGACTTGAGTATAAGCCTAGGGTTGGAAAATGCAGCCGCTACTGGGTAAACAATGCCCATTTGCAGCCTCGCTGTGCCCATTTGCAGCCTCACTCTGCCCACCTGCAGCCGTACCTTTGATTACTAAAATAGTGGGTGTCTCCCGCTGTTATGCAGTCTGTTTGGCTGTCCACTGTAACAAAGCCGCGCCGCCTCCTCGTCAGTGATAGACATAAAACTGATACAGTTTCCCAGCATTGTATCAGTGTTCCTCTATCACGGACGAGGAGGCGGGGCTTTGTTACAATGGACGGCCGAACAGACTGCATAACACAGCAGGAGACGCCCGCTGTTTTAATCAAAGGTAGGGCTGCTGTACAGCTCACTCGAGTATAAGCCGAGGTGGGGTTTCTCAGCCTAAAAAATGGGCTGAAAAACTCTGCTTAAACTCGAGTATATACGGTAGTGCAGACATAGAGCCCGCATACGGGCAAAAAATTCACTGTATCAGGTAGGCCTTTAAGGTGGATACCAGAAAAAGAAAAGGAAATTAGAGAGGAGCACACCAAATATTTCCACGCTGCGATCACCAGCACTGTGAAAAAAAATTGTAGGCTGTCTATTTCCTCTTCTAGTGAACCTTGCAAGGAGCATTTGCTGCTTAAAGCCCGACTCCAGAATATTAGTAAAACACCCCATCCCACCACTCCTTCCCATTCACTCTAATGGCTCGTACACACTAAAAAAAATCAGGTGAACAGTCGATTCTGACCTTACAAATGAAAACAAACGCCCAAATTTTTCTCGTACGAGAACAGAACGAACAATTTTCCTTTTTAATTTGTACCATTTTTGGACAAGAAATTTCAGGAACGAAAGACTCCACATGATCAGAAACCATAAATAAGAAAAAAAAAGCCTTTGTTGTACTAGAGTTTCTTTATTGTACATCATGGGACACAGAGCCTTAAGTAATTAATGGGTTATGGGCCACCTTCAGGGGTTGACACTGGTATACCCAATCAAGAAATCACTCCCTATATAACCCCTCCTCCTTCCAGAAACACATCAGTTTTTTCGCCAGTGTCTAAGGTGTTGGTCACGAGTGAAGATGTGTTCTGAGGAGATCCAGGAGGGATCCACGTTGGATTTAAAAAACCTCCACAACTGGATCCATCCACGCCACTGCGGCCACAGGATGGTACCCGGGCCTCGTATAGAAGAACGAGATTTTGCCTGTAATGCTTCTCTTTGAGGGCTGGGCCCTAGGAACCAGGACTCTTTTTGGTCTTGCTACATTACCTAAAGTTGTCCTGAGGGGTGCTATATAGGTCCAAAGGAGTGGAACCCTTATTAAAAGGGACCTGGTCTTTGAAGGTTTAACTATGCTGCCCGCTGTGATGGGTGAAGTTTGGATCTGCTATTATAGCAGTATCCTGCAGCGAGGATAAGGTAAGGGGAGAAGCCTAGAAACTGTAAAAAGTCCACCTATGCTTTTTCATATATATATATATATATATATATATATATATATATATATATATATATATATATATATATATATATATATATATATATATATATATATATATTCTTTATGCCTTTAAAAATGTCTACTCTAGAGGGAGTATATTACACTTACCTTGTACGATGCCTTTTCAGCAGCTGTGTCCGGCTATAGCAGCAGGTGGGGTCCCAGCAGCCAGAGGGGGGTTCTTAATTAAACAGATGGTGTTCCTCTTCTGAGGGATCTAAAGGGGGTACAGCAGTAGTTTATGAACATACAAAAACAGCTATTAGCATTTTTTTGTATAAAGTGAAGTCCTCCTTTAAAACTGGGAGCCTAACAAACACTGCTGACATAAATTCCCCTCCTGGAGAGGTGCGGTAACAGCTTCCACTGTTTGTATTATCAGACTTGCCCTTGTTGAGCCTGGACAGGCATTCAGCCCCTGTATAGCATTGCAGACTCTAAATGTCTGGCGTCCATCGCAGCCGGCGCCGCCTTCTCCCCCTCCCCCTTTGGGTCTGCATATGCAGACCCGAATGCCGTCCGCACGTGTGGACTAGTGTTTTTTTTTTTTTTAAGAACATGGAGGGGGGCGGGTATTGCAGAGGGGCGTGGCTCAGAGATAGGAGGCACCGTGTGCGGGAGGTCACATCCACGTGAAACACACGGCGCATACACTAGGGCGGAAGACGCTGAGGACGCCTAATCAGGTTCTCACCTGAGGCTTAACACAGACGCTCTCAGTTCATATGCTGAAGACAAAAGTCTGTCACACTAAGGGGCACAGGAGCGCTGGGCATGTAAAGGTGTGTAAGCAGGTATTTCCAGTGCAGGAAATATTACGGTTACTCAGCATCAAAGGCTGATCCTTATGGTGTAATTTGTTTTTTGCTAAAACTATTGTTCAGCAAATACCATGATTTTTTTTCTTAAAGTGCCTCTGCTTTTGTGCTTAGCACTATGACTTCCAGAGCTAGGTACCAAGGATTTCATCCCACTGGGAACTCCAGTCATGCCTCCACACTGTCATCCTCTCCGGAGATACCTGACATGGCAAGCCAGGGTGAGTCATTGGAAGCAATTGGTGCTGCAACTCCTTCTCACACTTCAGCCCCTGTATACGTGATTGAAGATGCATTTTCCTCTGCCTTGCAGGGCTTAGAAGGAAGATTAACAGCTTTAATCGCATCCTACATCCAAGAGGATAGGAAGCGTGCTAGATTCCCCACCCCCACCTCAAACCCCTTTTTCCAAAGGAACAGTGGTTCAGGATGAGGTATTACCCTCAGGTGACCACGGGGAAAAACAAGCCGAATTTTCCTCTGTGGAGGAAACAAACAGTTGATGAACCTTATGCAACCTCGCAATCTGACAGATTGGTGGTACAAACTCTTACAGAGATGGTTCTTCCACTTTTTATGCTACTCTTAACAGAGTCAGCTAAAAGTTTGGTCCCTTCCTTTACAGCCTTTTTCATGCATTTATAGAAGGGCTTATTTATGCTAAATGGGATCATCCGGATAAGCATTTTTTCCCTCCAAACAGTTTCTCAGTTCTCTATCATGGAGGAAAAATTCACAAAGGATGGAAAGTACCAGCAGTAGACACTGCAATTTCCAGCATCAATAAAGATGCACAAATGCTTAAGGATCCAACAGATAAGAAGCTGGAGTTTTTTGTTAAAATCCTCCTACTAAAGGTGCTATATTTTGCCATAGACGCCATAAAAGACTCTATCCACCAAGTGTCATGCCTTGCTCTTGTGCTAAAACACATGCGTAGGACCCTGTGGTTAGAAAGTTGGTCGGCCGAAGCATCTTGCAAAAAAGCGTCTGACTAGTTTCCCTTTTCATTGGGGAAGATTTGGTCAAATACATCCAAATGATTTCTAGCAGGAAAGGTACTCTTTTGTACAAAAGAAGGTATAAACGTCCTTTTATTTCAACTGACTCCTTCCCCTGCGCCAGGGGCAGCTGCCTCTAGGCAGTGGTGACGGCTTCCACCATCAGACTCTAAGAGGAGAAAACATTCAGCCCCTGTATACATGACTGAAAATGCTTTTTTTCCTCCGCCCTGCAGGGCCTAGAAGGAAAATTAGCGACTTTAACTGCATCCGCTATCCAAGGATAGGAAACGTGTTAGATCCCCCTTCCCCACCTTAGATCCCTTATCAAGGGAACAGTGGGTAGAGGATGAAGGGTTACCCTCAGGTGATCAAGAAGAAAGGCAAACCGATCACTCCTCTGTGGAGGAGACAACTGGAGCAATCTGAGAAATTGCTGGTACAAATCTCTTACAGAGATGATTTGTGCCTCTTTCAAGCTAGTAGAGTCAGTTGATAGTTCTGTTTTTTCTTAGGTTCCTTAAAACCTTCACTGCCTTTTTCATGTGTTTCCTGTACATGTACAGATCCACACAGAAATTCAACAGATCCATTCTAGCTCTAAAAGAATCTAAATCAGTTCCTGAAGATCCGCTCCTTTCTATGGAGTCGATCAGGTCAGTCGTTTCTATCCTACAAGAAGGAAAACTTCTGGCGCCTATCGGCATCAGGGATGCATATCTGCATGTCCATATATTTCCCGCTCACCAAAGGTTTCTGCGGTTCGAAGTAGAACAGCAGCATTTCAGTTTATAGCCTTGCCCTTCGGGCCAGCTACAGCACTCCGAGTGTTCACAAAAGTGCTAGCCCCACCTGTAGCCAGGGCACAGGGCTTAAACAGTCTTGGCATACCTAGACGATCTTTTACTAATAGACTAATCGGTGTTCGGAGTAAGGTGTACGCATTACAACCAGTTACCTGGAAAAGTCTGGGTTGCGTTCTGAACCTAGTGAAGTATCCCTTAAAACCGCTAAAAAAAGCTGTGTGCCCAGGCAAAAAACAACTTCATAAGAGAGTTGGTGAAGATGGTCAGGTCAAAAGGAGATCCCTCAATTCGTCTTTGCGTGAGGTTGTTAGAAAGGATGGTGGCTTCATTCAAAGCAGTTCCCTATGCCCTGTTTCATTCGAGACTGTTGCAAAATAGTATTCTATCTGTTAACAAGACGATCCAAGCTTTGGACTTGCCAATGCGGCTGTCCCCAAGGGTGTCCCAAAGCCTCAATTGGCGGTTCTTGTCAATAAATAGTGCGCTAAGATTAACTTCCTATTAAAGTGAAAAATGTAGAATATTGTAACAATTAACCATACCATAAGAACATAAATACTAAATGAGTTTCCTAAGTGAAAATACAGACACAAGTGCCTAAGGCAGATAATGATACCTGAAATTCCAACCTACGTAGGATATACACAATCAGATAAAAATGTATAAATCTAAACCCTAAAGGATATACAAACAGAAATTGTAGATGAGGATAGGGAAAGAACCACCACAGTTCACTGTTGATTGCTTCAGTGGATAGCTATCTGGACCGTAAATCTCTCCCCTGTGCTTCTGATGTATCCAGCTGGTGGTTATTTTAAAATCCTCCCATCATGTGTTGCATTCATGAAACCAAAAAGAAAATTATCATTGCGCAGTGATCACAGCCTCTCTGGTACTTTCTTTGATTGAACATATGTGTTTACACTCACATGAGATACAAATTAACAGTGCTTTGAAACAATCAGTCGCTGACCGCGATCTCCCTCCTCTCACCGATCACTGTATCAAACACACAGGCACATCGGATGACGTCACTGGCTCCTCCCGACGCGTTGCGTCACATGACTTTATCAAGGGTCACGTGACATGACACAACGCGTCGAGAGGAGCCAGTGACTTCATCCGATGTGCCTGTGTGTTTGACACAGTAAATGGTGAGAGGAGGGAGATTGCGGTCAGCGACTGATTGTTTCAAAGTGCTGTTACTTTGTATCCCATGTGAGTGTAAACACATATGTTCTATCAAAGAAAGTACCAGAGAGGCTGTGATCATTGTGCAATGATAATTTTCTTTTTGGTTTCTTGAATGCAACACATGATGGGAGGATTTTAAAATAACCACCAGCTGGATACATCAGAATCACAGGGGAGAGATTTACGGTCCAGATAGCTATCCACTGAAGCAATCAACAGTGAACTGTGGTGGTTCTTTCCCTATGCTCATCTACAATTTCTGTTTATATACCCTTTAGGGTTTAGATTTATACATTTTTATCTGATTGTGTATATCCTACATAGGTTGGAATTTCAGGTATCATTATCTGCCTTAGGCACTTTTGTCTGTATTTTCACTTAAAAAACTCATTTAGTATTTATGTTCTTATGGTATGGTTAATTGTTAGAAGATTCTACATTTTTCACTTTAATAGGAAGTTAATCTTAGCGCACTATTTATTGACAAGATTTATTCATCCCTGAGTGTTATCAGAACACTTCTATATATGGGTGCTGCTTGATTATTTGGATATTTCCTATTTTGTTCACTTTATTTTTTTCACTTTGTTTTCACTTCATATTAATTTATATAATTAGCACAATTTGCGCATATAATTTGCACATTCTTCCTATATATTTCACATATCAGCGCTTTAGTACAATATCTATACATCTAATCAATTGGCGGTTACTAACCAGAATCTGCTGAAAGGAAAATCCTTCAGACCTGTTACCACTTTCCAGATAACGACACATGCCAGCCATTCATACTGGGGAGCAGTACTAAGGAAGACAACTGTCCAAGGACAGTGGTCAAGAACCGGAAGAGCCATGCCCATCAACATCCTAGAGATTCGGGCAGTGCGTCTGGCTCTAAAGACCTGGACTTCCAGGTTAAGGGATTGTTCTGTCAGGATCCAATCCGTCAATGCCACGGCTGTGGCCTATATCAATCGCCAAGGGGGCACCAAGAGTCTCAGCACAGAGAGAGGTGAACCATATTCTAACTTGGGCAGAAAGAAATATTCTGTGTCTATCAGCAGTCTTCATTACGGGAATAGAGAATTGGCAGGCGAACTACTTAAGTCGCCAGCAGTTATTCTCAGGGGAATGGTTTCTTCACCCCAAGATATTCTGGGGCTGTTTGTCAAAGATGGGGGACTCTGGACATAGATCTTCTAGCGTCCAGTTCAACATAGTCAACTTTGTGTCCACAACAAAGGATCCATTCACATGCAGAACAGATGCGTTGGTGATACCATGGGATCAGCTTTCACTGATCTATGCATTTCCCGCTATTCAATTGCTGCCTCGACTTCTTTGCAGGATCAAGCTGGAAAGAAACCGGTAATTCTGGCAGCACCAGCATGGCCCAGAAGGTCATGGTATGCAGAAATCGTAAAGATGGCAGTGGAAGATCCATGGTCCCTTCCACTAAGGCCAGACCTGCTCTCACAGGGGCCAATATTCCGTCCTACTTTACGAACGCTAAATTTAACGGCCTGGCTATTGAAACTCACATTCTGAGAAAACGTGGGCTTTCCGGGTCAGTTAGCTCTACTTTGATTAATACAAGGAAATCAACTTCCAGAACTATATATTATAGAGTCTGAAAGGCTTATGTTTCCTGGTGTGGATCCAAGGGTTGACACCCTTGGAGATATCATAG
Organism: Aquarana catesbeiana; assembly: GCF_042186555.1. Taxonomy (NCBI): domain Eukaryota; kingdom Metazoa; phylum Chordata; class Amphibia; order Anura; family Ranidae; genus Aquarana; species Aquarana catesbeiana. The sequence continues at coordinate 92,151,550 of NC_133329.1, read as the reverse complement.
GCAGAATTCTTGCCTTTCTACAATTAGGCGTAGAGATGAAGTTGGCCTTGAGTACTATTAAGGGCCAAGTCTCAGCCTTATCGATTTTATTTCAAAAACCGCATTCTTAGTGCGGAGTTTTATACAGGGGTTATATAGGGGTGATGCGTATTACTCCGCCAGTTATATCATCTTTAAGCCCTTGGGACTTGAATTTAGTTTTGTTGGTGTTACAAAAACAGCCATTTGAACCGATACAGCATATTCCCTTAGTCCTTCTGACAAGGAAGTTGGTATTTCCAAAACGTCTTTCAGGACAGCACCCGAGAGATCATGGCTCCTCCTCCCACAGGAAACACCTCATCAATTAAGTCTTTAAATTGGAGCCCTCCACGTTGCCTCGTCAGTTTTTTGTGTTTCCTCCAGCTGGAGGAACACCTCTGGTGGGAGCCATGATCTCTCAGGTTTATCCTGGGAGACACAGGTTCTCACCTGTTAGGTCTTTTTATGGCTAGTAGAGTGAGCCTTCCACTTGCCTCTCAGATGGATGGTCCCGTGGGCTCCCTCTCCCTCTTCTGTGCTCGGGGAGAGCCTGTACGTCTGGGGGTGCTGCCTCCAAATTTTTTGGCCAGACAGGCGGCCGCCTCTGTTCCCTGCGGGCTGCATTGGAGGAACGAGCGGTGGCGGCCGCCATGTTTCTGGTGGCAGAAGAGCGCTTCAGCCACGTCCTGTAATGGGAGGAGGCAGCACTTCCGGGTCGGCGCGCGCGTCATTTCCGGTCGCAAAGCGCAGTGGGAGAGGGCAGGGTCACCTGGTGCCTTATTTCCGGTTCCAGGTCAGCGCAGCGGCGTTTTCGAATCTGGAACCGGTCGTTTCACCACGCACCACAGACAGCTATGGATAGCAATGCAGCGGATAAGGGGGCAAACCAAGGCGCCAGCAAGGCTAAGGTAAGGGACTGTGTCCTCTATTACCCGGGGCCGTTTTCTCCTGTGGGGGGGTTACTCACCCTCCCCCCCCCCCCCCTCATGGGAATGTATGTTGCAGTGGCTAGATTTAGTATATCTGCCCTACAACAGGGGATTAGGTGGTGGTGGCTTGCTGGGCACATGGAAAGTGAGATGTTATCTTCCTTAGTGCACCTGGGTGTCTTATTTGCGCTGTATTGCAGCCTTTTAAGCGTGGTTCCATGTCTCTTTTCTGTTTGTCCAGGCCAAAGGTTCTGCCCAACCAGTCAAGAAAAGGTGCCCTGTCTGCAAAGAGAAATTAAGCGATGCTTGGACCAAAATGCTTTGTGCAGAGTGCATTACAAATTTGGTCAGAGAGGAGACTCCATCCGTATGTGGCGACTTGGTTTCAACAATAAAGGATGAGCTCCGGGCCACCTTTCAAGCTTTTAGGTCTAACCTAAGAGAGGAACCAGGTCCCTCTAGGGATTCTTTGGTTCCGCAGCCATCTTCAGAACCCCAGGGCGGCTCTCAAATAATTTTTGGGGGTCCGATATCCCAGGACGCTTCCCAAGGGTCCGTTTCAATCGCTCCAGATGATACAGATTCTGAGGAGGAGGAAAATGAATCAGATGCTGCTTCTAAATACAAATTGTCACTAGAAGAGGTGGGAGGACTCCTGAAGGTAATCCATGCCACTTTGGGGATAGAAGAGGAAAAGAAGGAACTCTCCCTGCATGACCGCATGTATGCTGGTTTAGGAGATTCAAAAGGCCGTTCTTTTCCAGTCCATTCAGTTATCACTGATATGATTAAAAAAGAGTGGCTGGAACCTGAGAAAAGCCTTTCTTTTCCCGGGCTCACAAGAAAAGATTTCCATTTGAGGAAAATCCAGATTCTATATGGAATAAGGTTCCAAAATTGGACTCTGCCTTTTCTCAGGTCTCTAAGTCTACGGACCGCGCCTTTGAGGATATGGGCACTCTGAAGGAGCCTATGGACAAAAGGATGGACCTGCTTCTTAAAAGAACCTGGCAATCAGTGATGCACAATCTGAAACCAGCAATGGCAACAACCTGTGTTGCAAGGAACTTAGATCACTGGGTTAACCAGTTGAAAGCCCATGTCATAGCAGATTCCTCAAAACAGGAGATTCTAGACTCTTTTTCAACCCTGTCTGCAGCAATATCATATATTGCGGATGCGTCTGCGGAATCTATCCGCATGTCAGCAAGGTCAGCAGCTTTAACTAATTCTGCCAGAAGGGCCTTATGGCTGAAGACGTGGCCAGGGGATGCTGCATCTAAAAATAGACTGTGTGGTATTCCGTTTGCAGGTGATCTGCTATTCGGTTCAGAGCTAGAGTCCATTCTTGACCGTATGGCAGATAAGAAAAAGTAGTTTCCGGTTAAGAAAAAGCAGGTGCAAACCCGTAAGCGTTTCTTTCGGCCCCAAAAAGGTCAGCAGGAAGGAAAAACGCAGGGCAAGAGGAAATCATGGTCTTCTCAGAAGCCCAAAGGTAGGGGTGGAGTCCTCTTCAATCCTCCTGCGGCCTCCGGAAAACCACAATGACTCCTTCAAGGTCGGGGGAAGACTCCAGGAGTTTCTTCCTCAGTGGAGAGCCATTTCTTCAAATCAGTTCGTTGTAAATATGCTCTCCCAGGGGTATGTGATAGAATTCACGGAAGAACCTCCAAGAAGATTCCTGGTGACAAACGTCCCAAGGGATGCAGTCAAGGCTTTCGCCATGAAGTCCCTAATTCAGGAACTGAAAAATCAGAAAGTCATTGTTCCGGTCCCGGCAGGGGAGTTCTTCCAGGGGTTCTACTCACATGTTTTTCTGGTTCAGAAACCTTCAGGAAAGTTCCGTCTTATCCTGAATCTCAAAATGCTGAACAAATCAGTAGAGTACAGAAGGTTTCGGATGGATTCAATATTTTCAGTAAGAAACCTCCTGTATCAAGGGTGCTATATGGCATCAATAGATTTACAAGATGTCTACCTCCACATTCCTATTGCCGCCAGGTCACAGAAATATCTGAGGTTAGCACTGAAAGAAGGGAAGAAGGTGGTACATCTACAATTCAGAGCACTCCCGTTTGGTCTGTCATCATCCCCAAGGGTCTTCACGAAAATAATGGCCGAAGCTCTGGCGCCTCTGCGTCTAGAGGGGATCTCAGTTATTCCTTATCTGGACGACCTGCTGTTTTTCGCCCAGACCAGAGAAGGTCTTCAAGAAAACTTGCTCAGAGCCCGTGTTCACCTAGAATCCATAGGATGGATTTTAAACCTTCAAAAATCAAATCTGATTCCCTCACAGGAAGTGTTATTCCTGGGTTTTCGTATCAACTCTTTGAAACAAAAAATTTTTCTTCCAGAGGAAAAACAGAAAAAGTTGGTACAAGTGGTGTCACTGCTACAGTCCAATCAATTTCTGTCCATCAGGAAGGTCATGTCAGCATTGGGAACCCTGACCTCTTCCATACCGGCCATCCAGTGGGCAAAGCTCCACTTCAGACCTCTGCAAAGTTTCCTGTTAAAAACCTGGAATCACCAGCATGATTCACTAGATTCATTAGTGAAGATCCCTACTTCAGTAAAAAGAAGTCCCCCCGTTTCAGCTTATCCCTCAGGTCATAGCAAAAATCAGGAAGGAGGATACAACCGTGATCCTCATCACTCCCTTCTGGCCAAAAAGGCCTTGGTTTTCATCCCTTCTTCAGATGCAACTAAAACCATACTGGAGAGCAATATATTCCAAAGTTTGGAAAATCTTCAACTCCTGGTGCACAGCATCTGCCAGATCACCAAAACAAACTTCTTCTGTTCTTGAGTTCCTGCAAGAAGGGGCGGACAAGGGCCTTAGCGGTCAGCACCCTCAAGGTTCAAGTTGCTGCGCTGGGGGTATTCCTGGAAAAATCCATTTCATCAGAACCCCTAGTAATAAGATTCTTCAAAGCTCTTACCCGGTCTAGACCAGTGGTAATCAAAAGCTGTCCAGCATGGGACTTATCGGTCGTTCTACAGGCCCTGACCAAGGAACCTTTTGAACCCATGAATTTAGCCTCCCTGAAATTAATTACTTTGAAAACAGTTTTTTTAGTGGCTGTTACAACAGCTCGAAGAGTCAGTGAGCTGCAAGCCTTATCAATCAGGGAGCCTTTCTTTTCCATTTTTTCAGACCGAATTGTTCTGAAGACGGATCCTAATTTTTTGCCGAAAGTCGCTTCGATCCAGAATCGAACTCAGGAAATAATACTTCCTACCTTTTTGTTCTAATCCATCGTGTAAGAAGGAAGAAGAATTCCATACCCTGGATGTTAAAAGAGCAGTCTTGAGTTACTTGGAAAACACTAAAGACTTTAGATGTTCAGATGCTCTATTTGTTTTATTTTCCGGTAATAAAAAAGGAAGACAAGCTTCTAGAGGAACCATTGCCAGATGGTTGAGAATGGCTATCTCAGAAGCCTACTCCCTTACAGGTCAAGAGAGTCCAATGAATGTCCGGGCTCATTCTACAAGAGCTTCGGCGGTGAGTTGGGCAGAAAAAGCTGGCGCCACCCCCGAACAAATCTGTAAGGCAGCTACTTGGACAAGTCTGACAACCTTTGCCCGTCATTATAGGTTACACCTCATGACGGCTGGGGACCAGGCTTTTGGAAGGAAAGTCTTACAGGCTGTTGTCCCACCATAAATGGAGTAAGTCTCGATTATCCTCTAGGGTGCTGCCCTGAAAGACGTTTTGGAAAATTGCAAGTTAGACTTACCGGTAACTTGTTTTCCAATAGGCTTTCAGGACAGCAGTAACCCGCCCTTTTTTTATGTTAATGCTGTAATACTATGATATAACTGTCGCTTATGTGTTGCAGCTGGGGCTGGAGTTCTCTACAAACAACTGAAGAGGCAACATCAAGACTTAATTGATGAGGTGTTTCCTGTGGGAGGAGGAGCCATGATCTCTCGGGTGCTGTCCTGAAAGCCTATTGGAAAACAAGTTACCGGTAAGTCTAACTTGCAATTTTTTGGTTGCTATATCCTCAGCAAGGAGGTTTTCGGAATTGGCTGCTCTTTCTTGTAAAGAGCCATATTTGATTATTCATGAGGACAGAGTGGTGTTACGCCCTTGTCCAGGCTTTTGCCAAAAGTGGTTTCAGGTTTTCACATGAACCAAGATATTGTCCTGCCATCGCTTTTTCCAAAACCATGTTCCAGGGAAGAAAAGTCACTACATTGTCTTGATGTGTGTGGTGAAAGCAGTGAGAATCTATTTAAAGACAACTGCTCAGATTTTTAAGACTGATGTCTTATGTATTCTGCCAGAGCGTCCTAAGAAGGGACAGGCAGCGTCGAAATCCACTGTCTCGCCAAGTGGATTCGGCAAGTTATAATTCAAACTTATAATTAACCATTGCAATACAGGGCACTTATACACCTTACTGCCCAGACCAGTTTTCAGCTTTCAGCGCTGTCGCAGTTTCAATGACAATTGCGCGGTCATGAATTTTTATCGTTTTGTTCCCACAAATAGAGCTTTCTTTTGGTGGTATTTGATCACCTCTGCGGTTTTTATTTTTTGCTAAACAAAAAAAGACCGAAAATTTTGAAAAAAATAAATGTTTTGCTTTTGTTTGTTAAAAAAAATGTGCAAATAAGTAAGTTTTCTCTTTCACTGATGGGCACTGATAAGGCGGCACTGACGGGCACTGATACGGTGGCACCAATGAGCGGGCACTGATATGCGGCACTGATGGGTGGCACTGATAGGCGGCACTTATGGGCACTCATGGGTGGCACTGGTTGGCACTGATACGTGGCACTGATAGGCATCCCTGGTGGCACTGGCATGGGTAGGCATTGGAGTGGGCACAGATTGGCAGCTGCCTGGGCACAGATTGGCAGCTGCCTGGCCACATATTGGTATTTCCCTGGGGGTCTAGGGGGCATACCTGGTGGTCCTGGGCGGCTTCCCTGGTGGTCCTGGGCGGGATCCGATCGGCTCTCCTCTACTCGCATCTGTCAGACGCGAGTGAGGAAAAGCTGATCACCGGCTCTTCCTATTTACATCGTGATCAGCCGTGTCAGACTGACACACCGCAACAACGATCACAGCGGCTCATTATCCTGATCACGTCATATGATGTCCGGTCAGGATAATGAAACCACTTTGCTGCCGTCATTTTGCTATATGGCGGGCGGCAAGTGGTTAAGGGGCAAGATCCCCCTTTTCAAGTTAAAGCGCACTCTACCAGGGCGGTTAGTGCTTCTTGGGCAGTGTGTCACCAGGCCACCATGGATCAGATCTGTAAGGCCGCAACTTGGTCTGAAGTGTATACATTCTCAAAACTTTTATCAGGTGGATGTAAGGAGGTATGAGGATATTGCCTTTGGGCGCAGTATGCTGCAGGCAGCAGTATAAGCCCTCAAGTATGGGGGCACCCTGCAGGTTGTCTCTCCCTCCCCTCAAGTAGCATTGCTATGGGACATCCCATTAACCACTTACCGACCGGCTCCTGTACATATACGTCGGCATTTTAAAGATTGATATCCTTGTAACTGCAGCAGCTGCTGCCACAACCGAGGTATCCATCTTTTCAGGAGCCGGTCGTGTTTAGGATAATGGTCTCTGCGAGATCACCGTTATCGGTGGCGGGAGAGGTGCCACCCCTCTCCCGCACCCTCCGCCGCTTACCGGAGCCTTCGGTAGCGGCGGAGGCGATCGGGACATGTCATGCCTGTGGTATGGAGACAAGTGAGGGGAAGATGGCCCCCACCTGTCTCCATACCATAGGAGGGCAGAAGCGACGTCATAATGTCCGCTCCGCCCATACGTCTTAAAGGGCCATTTTTTTGTTGTCATTTTTTCAAATTACTTTTATTTTATTTATTTTTTATTGCATTTAAAGTCCAAATATGAGATCTGAGGACTTTTTGACAACAGATCTCATATTTAAGAGGACCTGTCATGCTTTTTTCTATTACAAGGGATGTTTACATCCCTTGGAATAAAAGTGATCCCAATTTTTATTTTTTTTTAAATAAATAAAATAAAGTAAAATAAATAAGAAAAAAAAAGTTTTTTAAAGCTCCCCGTCCCGACGAGCTTGTGCGCAGAAGCGAACGCATACGTGAGCGCCCGCATATGAAAACGGCGATCAAACCACACATGTGAGGTATCGCCGCAACCGCTAGAGCGAGAGCAATAATTCTAGCCCTAGACCTCCTCTGTAACTTAAAACATGCAACCTGTAGAATTTTTTAAACGTCGCCTATGGAGATTTTTAAGGGTAAAAGTTTGACGCCATTCCACGAGCAGGCACAATTTTGAAGTGTGACATGTTTGGTATCAATTTACTTGGCGTAACATTATCTTTCACAATATAAAAAAAAAATTGGGCTAACTTTAGTGTTGTCTTATTTTTTTTATTCAAAAAAGTGATTTTTTTCCATAATAAGTGCGCTTGTCAGACCGCTACGCAAATACGGTGCGAAAAATAATATTGCAATGACCGCCATTTTATTCTCTAGGGTGTTAGAAAAATACAAAAAAAAAACAATATATAATGTTTGGGGGTTCTAAGTAATTTTCTAGCAAAAAAAAATGTTTTAAACACCCAAATCTCAAAACGAGGCTAGTCCTTAAAGTGTAAGTAAACCCCCCAATCATTTTCAGCCAAGGAAGCTGCCATCTTTTCCTCTGTTTAATTTACAACTGCCATGATGCGGCACATGTGATCAGTTATGACAGCAGCCATTGGATGGTTTGACAGTTTGGTTGAGAGCACAACCAATGGGAGTGTTACATTTCCGGCACGTGCCAGAAATTAAACTGTTTTTTGAAACTGGTAAATGGATGGGTTTACTTCCGCTTTAAGTGGTTAAGTAATTACTTAAGGCCCTGTGTCCCATGATGTACGATAAAGAAAATAGGATTTTTTATTACAGCTTACCTGTAAAATCCTTTTCTTTGAGTACATCATGAGACACATAGGTCCCTCCCCTCTTTTGGGGTTTAAGTATATTGCTTTGCTACAAAAACTGATGTGCCCTTTAGAAGGAGGAGGGGTTATATAGGGAGTGAACTTCCTTGATTGGGTATACCAGCGTCCATCACCTGAAGGTGACCCATAACCCATTAAGTAATTACTTAAGGCTCTGTGTCTCGTGATGTACTCCAAGAAAAGGATTTTACAGGTAAGCTGTAATAAAAATCCTATTTTCGGTACATTATTTCTATCCTCGGTTCCAACTTGCTGTGAAACATCGAGGGAAAAATTGACTTTGATCTGTTACACTGCAGGATGGCTTGGGAAGACGTGTTTGAAATCAAGACTGGGGTGTCATGTAATTGATACACAATGCACTATTTTTAAATTTAATTTCCTGGAGTTGAGCTTTGATTATATCGGGATGGTCAACCCTAGAAATGGGAAAAGGTTTTTAGTTTAGCATGATCCCTTTCTTGTATATTTCACCGTCATGTTTTATAGCATGTGGTTCACACTTCCTGTTAAGCTCTCTTTTCAGCATGGTGACCAGATACCAGCACTGGTGTAACACTACACGTTAGATACGTTCTTTAGGAAATGTTTTAACTTACAGTTGGGGTGTTGTACAACAGTAGGCTTATTCATACATCAGTTCCTGGACGTACACCATCCAGATCAGCCTACTTCTGTGGCAGGTACCATCAGGTGTTTACAATTAGCTGCAGCATCTCAGTCTGTACAAATCAATGACAGGCTGGGATGTTCCACCTGTAATCTCATGTGGAGTAACTCTGGGTGTAGACAGTCTGCAGTTTAGGAGCTGTGTAGAGGCCTGGCTCTGAAATCGTCTTTTTCGAAAACAGGCTGTATTTTAGGGGAGTCGCTGCCCCCCAGATGTTCAGGAGTGAACGGTAAATCACGGATTGACCTTCGCTATTAGTCTAAGGTGATTGCTCAGGCTTACCACAGCCCTCAGCCCTTCTGAGTAAGGTAATTAGCTAGGTACTGTAAATATTTGAAAAGTTCTGTCAGTAAGGCCCCTTTCACGCGATTGGACCGTTCAGGTCCGCCTGTCAGTTTTGACGGCAGACCTGAACGGGCGCTCCATGTTAGCCTATGGAGCGTCGGATGTCAGCGGAGACATGTCCACTGACATCCGACCCCGTCCAATCCGCTAAAAGCAGAAGACTGGCCCTACGTCCAGGTCCGTCGCTATCGGATCAGGTGAGATCTGATGAAAACGGACATGCTGTCAGTTTTTGTCCGATCCCTCCATAGGCGGCAGCGGCGCCTGACAAGCCCCTCCCCGCTCAGTGAGCAGAGAGGGACCTGTCATCCGCCGGCTCAGCAGAGATCAACGGGCTGATCTCCCGCTGAGCCGGCGGACCGAGGCGGGCTCCGTAGAAACGGAGTCTGCCTCATGTGAAAGGGGGCTAAGAGTTTAACCATTTAGCATGTTTGACAGCTAATCATGTAGTTGAACCTTTGGGAATGTGCCTTGCAAGTGTTTTTCAGATGATCACCCAGTTTCTGTAATACTAGAACATCCCATACACAAACAAGCCAGTATATGTGTTATGAGTGAATGCTCGTCGGCGTGAAATGTGTCAACATTTGCTCTTACTATGTTATTTGGACTTTCTTTCTCTCAACAGTGTGGGGTCACCCGCCTGTTAATTGTCCAAGCCAGGTGCTGAGCTTTTGTATCTAATACCGATGACCTGTGATTTTGGAAACTACAGAACTCTGTTTGCCACTTTTTGTGCCTTCTGTTCAGGAGCGAGACCTGTAAAAGAAATCCTGGCATGTTGTATTTAAAGCGGGACTTCAGTCATTTTTTCATCTTTCCATCTATTAAATCTTCTGCCCTTATTGTTTTAACTTTGGATAGTAAAACATTTTTTTCTGCCAGTAAATACCTTATACAGCCCACTTCCTGTTTCTTGTCTGGTCATTAGCCTAGGCCAGTGATGGCGAATCTTGGCACTCCAGATGTTTTGGAACTACACTTCCCATGATGCTCAACTACACTGCAGAATGCATGAGCAGCAGTGGAAATGTAGTTCCAAAACATCTGGGGTGCCAAGGTTCACCATCACTGGCCTAGGCTTATGACATCATGCACAGCGCTCTCTTGTGAGAGTTTGCCAGGAAGGGGGGAGGGAATGAGTCATAAGAGGGCCAATGAGAGCTGCAGAGCTGGAGGTGTGCCTCTGTGTAAATCCAGGAAGTGAACAGGCAGCAGCTTCAGCTGCCCACAGTTAAAATGGTTGCAGCCAGACCTGGTGGAGGGAGATTTTTGCAGGATATTTGGCAAGTACAGAATGACAGTACATATAAAATAATATGGAATGTGGTTGGAGGGAAGCTTCTGAATGACAAAGATGTTTTTATTACAAATTATGTGAGCAGACTGCAGTTCCTCTTTAAAGGCAACCAGGAATGGTAGGACCTGGACAAAAGAAGCAAAAATGAATAGATAGAAATCTTAATACTGGAGAGTAATCAAATCTACCCACAATAGATATAATAACTTTGGGTGGCTGCCTTCTGCCCAATACACCTGCCAGCTTCCTAAAGTGAAAGCACTGGGTATTTTCAGTGGGCACATATTTTGAGTTAATGCAATGTTCACATTTTTACAGCTTGACCGCTGCAATGTTTTACCCACTTCATGACCAGTCTACTTTTTGCTATTCAGCACTACGCTACTTAAACTGGCAATTACGTGGTCATGCAACATTGTGAAAACATTTTTTATATAAATTCCGATTGCGTACAAATAGAGCTTGCTTTTAGTGGTATTTGATCACCACTGAGTTTTTCTTTATTTTATTTATTATAATAACCGCTTGCTGACCGCTTCACGCACATATACTGCGGCAGAAGGGCACGTACAGGCATACTAACGTATCTATACGTTGCCCTTTAAGGAGCGGCTTGTGGGCGGCGCTTGCTGACCGCTTCACGCACATATACTGCGGCAGAAGGGCACGTACAGGCATACTAACGTATCTATACGTTGCCCTTTAAGGAGCGGCTTGTGGGCAGCACACGCACCCGCACCCGCCGCGAGCTCCCGTGGACTCTATGTCCGTGAACGTCTCACGGAGAGGAAGAACAGGGAAATGTTAATGTAAACAAGCATTTCCCCATTCTGCCTAATGACACTGACACTGATCACAGCTCCCTGTGATCGGGAGTGGTGATCAGTGCCATGTCACGCACAGCCCCTCCCCACCAGTTAGAATCACTCCCTAGGACACACTTAACTCCTGAAGCGCCCCCTCCTGGTTAACCCCTTCACTGCCAGTCACATTTACACAGTAATCAATGCATTTTTAATCGTGCTGATTGCTGTATAAATGTGAATGGTCCCAAAATAATGCCAAAACTGTCTGATGTGTCCGCCATAATGTCGCAGTCATGATAAAAAAATTGCCGATCACCGCCATTACTAGTAAAAAAAAAAATATTAATAAAAATGCAATAAAACTATCCCCTATTTTGTAGACACTATAACTTTTGTGCAAACCAATCAATAAAGGCTTATTGCATTTTTCTTTTACCAAAAATATGTAGAAGAATATGTCCTAAACTGCGGAAAAAAATTTTTTTATATATTTTTGGGGGATATTTATTATAGCAAAAAGTAAAAAAAGAATGCGTTTTTTTCAAAACTGTTGCTATTTTTTTGTTTATAGCGCAAAAAATAAAAACTGCAGAGGTGATCAAATACCACCAAAAGAAAGCTCTATTTGTGGGAAAAAAAGGACGTCAATTTTGTTTGGGAGCCACATTGCACGACGATTGCAATTGTCAGTTAAAGCGACGCAGTGCCGAATCGCAAAAAGAGCTCTGGTCTTTGGCCAGCCAAATGGTCCGGGGCTTAAGTGGTTAACAAAATTAATTTTGAGGGATTTTTTTTTTTTACTTTCTGTTATAAAACATCCAGTAAAATCAAATCTCTTCATAAATTTAGGCCAAAATGTATTCTGCTACATGTCTTTGGTAAAAAAAAAAAAAAAATCCCAATAAGTGTATATTGGTTTGTGAGAAAGTTATAGTGTCTACAAACTATGGTGTATATACAGCGGGTTAAATAAGTATTGAACATGTCACCAATTTTCTAGGTAAATTATATTTCTAAAAATGCTATTTACAAAAATTTTTCACCACGTCGGTAACATCCCATGCAATCCATACATACTAAGAAAGCAACACAAATACGTTCAGGAATTAAGTTATGTGTAATAAAATGGAATGACACAGGGAAAAAGTATTGAACACATGAAGAAAGGGAGGTGCAAAAAGGTATGGAAAGCCAAGACACAAGCCAAAATCTATCAGTAATTAGAAAGCAATCCTGTCCTTGTCAGTGCAAATTAATATCCGCTGGTTCACTCTCAACTGATGGCCTATAAAAAAGTGTCTAACACAAGAAACATCTCATAATGGGTAAAAGCAAAGTGCTCTCTCAAGACCATTGCAACCTTATTGTTGCAAAACACACTGATGGCATTGGTTACAGAAGGATTTCTAAACTTCTGAATGTTCCAGTGAGCACTGTTGGGGCTATAATCTGGAAGTGGAAAGAACATAATTTCACCATAACACAGCCATGACCAGGTGCTCCTCACAAGATTTTTGACAAGTGAACAGAATTCAGAAGAGTTATCCAAGAGCCGGGGACCACTTGTTTTAGAGCTTCAGAAAGACCTGGAATTAGCAGGTACAATTGTTTCAAAGAAAACAATAAGTAATGCACTCAACTGCCATGGCCTGTACACACGCTCACCACGCAAGACTCCATTGCTGAAGAAAAAGCATGTTGAAGCTCGTTTTAAAGTTTGCTGCACAACATTTAGACAAGCCTGTGAAATACTGGGAGAATATTGTCTGGTCAGGTGAGACCAAAACTGAACTCTTTGGATACAAGAATACACAGCATGTTTGGAAGTCAAATGGCACTGCACATCACCCCAAAAACACCCCCATACCAACAGCGAAGTGTGGAGGTGGGAACATCATGGCGTGGGGCAGTTTTTCAGCATACGGTACTGGCAAACTTCATATCATTGAAGGAAGAATGAATGGAAAAATGTACCAAGACATTCTTGATAAAAATCTGCGTCCATCTACCAGGATGATGAAGATGAAATGAGGGTGGACATTTCAGCAAGACAATGATCCCAAACACAAAGCCAAGGAAACTCTCAAATGGTTTCAAAGAATGAAAACAAAGCTGCTAGAATGACCCAGCCAATCACCTGACTTGAATCCAATAGAAAATCCATGGGAAGAACTAAAGATCAGAGTTCATAGAAGAGGCCCACAGAACCTTCAAGATTTGAAGACTGTGTGCAAGAATGGGCCAAAAATGGGCCAAAATCACACCTGAGCAATGCATGCGACTAGTTTCTCCATACAGGAGGCGTCTTGAAGCTGTCATTACCAACAAAGGATTTTGTACCAAGTATTAAATACATTTAAGTTAGTGTGTTCAATACTTTTTCCCTGTGTCATTACATTTTATTTCACATAACTTACTTTCTGAACTTATTTGTTTTGGTTTCTTTGTATGTATGGATTGCATGCGTTGTTAGCGACGTGGTAAAAATTTCATGTCAATAGCACCTTTTACCAATATATTTACCTGGAAAAATAAGGCCGTGTTCAATACTTATTTTACTCGCTGTATAGTGGAATTTACACAGCTCTGACTTTCTGAATGCCTGTCATGTTTCTAGTGTGACTAGGATAGTGTGTTGGGCAGTCAGGGACTGGCGCTGACACTGGCTGGGATGGTCACTAATTGACACACTGTGACATCACCAGTGACACTAACATTGATCAGTGATAATACTATCTCTGTACTAATGACACTGGGTGATCAGGAGGGCAATCAAAGGGTTAACTTTGTGCCTAACAAGTATATGTGTGTTGATTTTACTCAGACTGGCTGACTTTGCGTCCTAATCTCAGCTCTGAATTGTAAGTGAGATTAGGAAGCCGAACATCTGTGTTGCGGTTGGCCACAGCCATCAGCAGGTTCACAGCCAAAATCATTGGCGGCAAGCCTGCTGCCAAACGCATGCTGTATCCAACCACAGCATGAGAGGCAGGGGGTGCGCGCCTGTAAACCAGGTCGTTCTTCCATAATGTACAGGTACGTCACAGGGGGAACAAAGCCGCTGGCCAGCAGCGTATGTTAATCTGCTGGTTGGCAAGTGGTCAAAGTGGAATTGTGGCAAGGCTATAGACATTCAGATAATTGCATTATCTTAACAAGCTGTAAATTGACTTTAACCACTAGCTGCCCGCCCACTGTCCTATGACGGCGGGACGAGGCAGCTCTCGTTCTGGGCGGACGTCATATGACGTGACCGCCTTCCTGAGCCACTAGGGGGTGCTTGCTGCTTGCTGAAGAGGAAACTGTATCTGAGGATATGCAAAGCCAGCATCTCCCTGCTTCAGCTTTGGACCTTTGCTTCCTCCATTTCTCCTGCTTCTAGGTCATCGCCACACAAGTCATCTGACATGAAGAAGCAAAGCCCTGCCTCTTCCAAGGTGGTCAACTTCACACAGAAACTCAGTGCAGACCAAGTCATGCTAAGGAAAAGATCAGCTGCAAGGAGTCCACAGGTACTACTGATGATTAGTCCTTTCCCTCTCCTTGACAGTGTTCAGCTACTCCTTAAAGTGATAAGAACGTTTTTTTGTTTTGTTTAAAAATAACAAACAAGTTATACTTACCTGCCCTGTGTACTGATTTTGCACAGAGCAGCCCACATCCTCTTCTCGGGTCTCTCGCTGGTACTCCTGGCCCCTCCTCCTGCCGAGTGCCCCCACAGCACTCTGCTTGCTATGGGGGCACCCGAGCCACTGCTCTGTGTCCATTCAGACATGGAGCTGCAGCTTAACCCTGCCCCCTCTCCCCTCATTGGCTCACTGACTTTGACAGCAGCTGGTGCCTGCTGCTGTATCTCAGCCAATCAGGAGGGAGAGTCCCGGACAGCCAATGCTCTTGTGTAACATCCCTGGATCAAGATGGGGCTTAGGTAAGTATTGGGGGAGGGGCGCTGCTTAAATGTAAAAAAAAAAAAAAAAACCTCCTGCCTTTAGAACCACTTTAAAGAGTACCTCCACTTATAGTGAGAAACAAAAAAACATTCCCCTCTGGGTGATCTATGTACATTGCAAGGATTTTAACAAACTGTGGCAGATTCCTACCTTTTTGGTATTCTGAAGGAATAGCTGTGTGTCTCCAGAGTGACTCTATGGGAGTTATTTTATAATTCTCAATCAGCTTCTGCACTTGCAGGGGTCAAATTAGGAAAATTTTAGCATCTGCATCCCTTTAGATGTGATTTTCCATTGGGAGTAACCCACCAAAAATGACATTTTTGTTACAGGGGATGCCAAAAATCTGACTTGTATCTTAGTTTAGACTTCTGGGAAAATCAGTTAGCCAATCACACAAGCAGGAAATATTATTTTGAGGGTGCAGTCTGTGTACAGAACTCCTCCAGGTTGCCATATTGCATTTTACAGAAAATTACAGCGGCTGCACGTTGAAAAGGAAAGGTTCTTTTTAATAACATTCAATTACAATATGACTTAGTTGCATACTATATTATATATATATTTTTATTTACAATTCTTTTTCCCCCACAAAAGTAAGTTACCCTTTAAAGCAGACCCTCACTTAACCGCCAGCTGCAGACACTGTGCAGCACGTACACAGGGTAAGTTTAACCCCTGCGCTCCAGGTAGACACAGGTGCTACTGCCTGCAACCTGTCAAAGTTTACAGTTTACAAAGTTTACAGTCTAAAATATGTTGCAGCTGGGTGCTGTACCGAGTGGTACTCACGTTTTAGGGGCCTTTTGTGTTCAGGAAGGACCTGTGTTCTGGGTATAGGGCTCTAAATGCAAGTACCCCTTGGTGCACCATATAGACTTTGACAGGCTGCAGGCCCTTCCCAGGTGCACAAAAAATGCTGGGATTGGACCCACAGGGGGTAAATGCCCAGTGTGCATGTATGTCTTACCCATGCTATTAGCAGTGTTCAAACCTTCTAACCTCAAATGTAAATACAAAGCAGAAGTGCACAACTAACGTATATACTCGAGTATAGGTCGTTCCGAATATAAGCCGAGGCCCCTAATTTACCACAAAAAACTGGGAAAAACTTATTGACTGGAGTATAAGTCGAGGGTGAGAAATGCAGCAGCTACTGTAAGTGGAAAAGAGGGTCAACAATGCCCATCTGCAGCTGCAGGCCTCCCTGTGTAGCCTACCTGTGTCCTGTGCCTGTGCCTGTGTCCTGTGCAGCCTACCTGTGCATGTGTCCCTGTGTCCTGTGCATGTGTCCTGTGCAGCCTACCTGTGCATGTGTCCCTGTGTCCTGTGCATGCCTCCGTGTGCCGCTCTGCATCCACCAATCAGCGTGTCATAATAACATTCTGCAGCCATTCCACTGTTCAAAAGCTGCGCCTCCTCATCTGTGATAGGCAGAACACTCCATTTCCCAGCAGTCAGCGATCAGCCTATCACGGACATTCTCTCATCCTCATACCACGGATGAGGATGAGAGAATGTCCGTGATAGGCTGTACACTGACTGCTGGGAAATTGAGTGTTTGCCTATCACAGACGAGGAGGAGGCGCGGCTTTTGAACAGTGGAATGGCCGCCGAATATTATTATCACACGCTGATCATGTAGGCAGACAGCGAAGACTCGAGTATAAGTCGAGGGGGGCACTTTCAGCCTAATAAAAAAGGGCTGAAAATCGCGATTTATACTCGAGTATATACGGTAATTTTTTTTTTTTTAGCAGTGTTCTACAGAAAGCTGACCTATGACTGGCCAATACGTGTTCAGCTTAGTTTCTAAGGGTGGTCATACATTGTACAATTTTATTTTAGATTTACCAAAACCATGTAATATGAGGTCACTTTCAATTTGTATGCAACCAGGCAGGCCCTATATTTGAAGGTAAATTTAAAGGAAACTGAATATGAAAAATTGTGTAATGTATGGCCAGCTGTATGCCTGTTCCCTTCTTCCATTGCTCTTCCCATGTAGCTTGGTACCGAGTACCATTGTGCTGTACTTCGTGGCCAGGTATTTGTGATCTGCAGTACACACACTGAGTTGCAACACATCATAACCAAACACAGTAGGATTGGATAGACACAGACAGGAGAGGAAAAATGCACCAAGAGTTTATTCTTAGATATGAATCTGATTCATTTTACATTTTCTCTGCATTTAGCTCTTTGGAGAAATAAAAGATATAAAGAGGGGGGCTTGCAAGTCCCATGAGTATATAATTACAATGACTTAACCTGAAAAGCATAGTATGTTCAATATAGTGCATAACCTGGAAGGTACAGTCAGGGGGCGCTGTAGAGACATCTGCACCAGGGCATTGAAGCATCCTAGGATTGCTACGGCCCCAGACTGTATATTATTGCTGTCATACCACTGTGACAAGCAGCTGTGTCCTACTCTTCTAATCTAACCCCCGTTTTCACTGTAAACTGACTCCTTAAATCTACAACACGTTCTTTGCCGCGCTTCCTAGCCATCCTATAAACCTAAAATGACAAATAATAAAATTAGACCTCTTTGTTACAGCAGAACCACCCCACAGTCTAAGCTATGGTGGGGCGACTGGTTACTGGGGTGGCAGCACCCCCCCCCCTCCTTCCTGCATATATTATTTCTGCTGGAGCAATGCAGTGTGATCAAATAGGTCTCTTCAGCTGCATATCTGGACTCTAATATCAGAATCTAGTTACATTCAGAGTAGATGAAAGTTGGGGGGGGGGGGCAGAGGCGGTCGTTTGGAGTCTCACAGGATGCTGCACTTTCCTCTTTCTACCCAGGGGTTATTCTTCATCAGCTCCGGGTTCAGAAATGGGTCGTTGGGTACTCCTTCTTCAATCCACTTTAATAATCTGGGAATGAAAACATATATCTGGTCATTACATTGAAAGAATTATACCCTCAATGTGTCATCTACAAACTTTTAGGCCCCTTTCACACTTATACGACTTCAAAGTCGTGCGATTTGGGAGCAGTACTACTTTGTACGACTTTGTCACAACTTTGGCATTAACAAATGAAAACATACATGGTGTGAGGCTTGTGCTTACAAAGTCGTACTGAAATCGTGTCTATATTATTCAGGTACGATTTGCATGCTACTTGAGGGTTTAACATTGAGGTCTATGGAGTACAACTCGCATGGAAGTTGGACCAAAGTAGTGCAGGGACTACTTTGAAGACGGCACGACTTAAAGTCGTGCCAATATGAATGGTAGTCATTGGAAATCATGGAGAATGACTTGTCATACGATTTTGCAGTACAAAATCATGGGACAAGTTGTATAAGTGTGAAAGGGGCCTTAGGATCAATGGGGGGGAGGGGGTGTCAACTGTGCAGCTGTAGCAGAAACATGCAACTACTATAGATTATCACAGATCTATCTCAGGGGTGCTCAACCTTTTGGAAGAGCGAGGGCCACTTAACCACTTAAGCCTCCACGAGCCTCTTTCTGAGATTTGTTGTTTACAAGTTAAAAAGTTTTTGTTTGCTAGAAAATTACTTAGAACTCCCAAACATTATACATTTTTTTTCCTAACACCCTAGAGAATAAAATGGCAGTTGTTGCAATACTTTCTGTCACACCGTATTTGCGCTGCTGTCTTACAAGCGCACTTTTTTTGGAAAAAATGTTTTTTTTATATTGTGAAAGATAATGTTACGCCGAGTAAATTGATACCTAACATGTCACGCTTCAAAATTGCGCCCGTTCGTGGAATGGAGACAACCTTTTACCCTTAAAAATCTCCATAGGCGACGTTTAAAAAATTCTACAGGTTGCATGTTTTAAGTTATAGAGGAGGTCTAGGGCTAGAATTATTTCTCTTGCTCTACCGATCGTGGCGATACCTCCCATGTGTGGTTTGAACACCGTTTTCACGTATGCGTTCGCTTCTGCACGCAAGCTCGTCGGGACGGGGCGCATTTAAAAATTTTTTTTTTTTTCCTTATTTATTTTACCTTTTTTTTTTTTTTATTTTTACACTGTTTTTTAAAAAAAAAAAATGTGTCACTTTTATTCCTATTACAAGGAATGTAAACATCCCTTGTAATAGAAGAAAGCATGACAGGACCTCTTAAATATGAGATCTGGGGTCAAAAAGACCTCATATTTACACTAAAATGCAATAAAAAAAAAAATTATTTTGTCATTTAAAAAAATGAAAAAAAAAAAAAATGGCCCTTTAAGAGCTATGGGCAGAAGTGACGTTTTAACGTCGCTTCCGCCCAGCAATGATATGGAGACGGATGGGGGCCATCTTCCCCTCACTCGTCTCCATGTGAGGCCACAAGAAGGATCTGATCGCCGCTGCTGACAGCTTCGGTAAGCGGCGGAGGGCACCAGATCACGGCGGGAGAGGGCCCCCCCCGATAAAAGTGTTCTTGTGAATCTGCGGCAGAGACCACTTTTATCTTAAACCGGACCGCTCATTGAAGAAGAGGATACCTGGGTTATGACAGCTAGCTGCTGCCATAACAACAATATCTTCCTTCAAAGTACCGTCGTAAAACGATGGTGGGCAGTCCGGAAGTGGTTAAAGTGTTACTTAACCCAGGACCCTGCATTCACTATATCTGGTCTCCCACAGTACACAGAACATGGAAATGCAATTATTTTAGTAAATATAAACTGCTAAATATCTTTTCTCATCAGCAGTATTATAGCAGTTTTGTGACTTCTATCAGTGCCTGGTTAAAGCTTGTAGGAGGAGTTTTAATTCTACTCTGACTGTCCTATGAGGGTTCAGGACCCCTGACCCTCTGTCTGGACAGTGCTGATCACATATACCTTCCCAGGAAAAAAAAAAACTCTTTAGCAATACACACTAAACTAAGCATGTGCAGAGTGCCCCCAAAAGGGGAGGATCAGAGAAGACAGGTTTAAACAGTCTTTTTACACAATGCAGAGGATTAACCTCTTAGGTTCCACAGTGAGTATAACAAGCATTCTTTACTGCATATACAGACTGATTTTACTGTTGAGGGTTTAGTAACACGTTAAATGATCTGGTAACCGTTCATGGGCTACAATGAACTATGGGGTTTTACTGCCCCCCAAACTGCAAATGTAAATGAGCCCTTACTGTTCTAAGCCCCCTACCCTATTGGCTGCTTTCACACTGATGTGCTGCGGTTTATCCACAGTGCACCCTCTGCTTTCCTGTGAGTTAGCTGCACTGAGCCATAGACTTCTATGACATCTTGTTGGATGTGCTGCACTCTCAGAAATTGCACCAAACCTGCAGGATATAATAGAAGTCAACGGCTCGGTGCAGCTAATCTACAAATGCACTGCTCTGCTGTTGTGAATCAGTGTTGAAGCAGCCTACTAACCCTTTTTTTTTAAAAATGCTAAATTTGCCCATTGCAAAACTAAGTGATGTTTAACCACTTTCCGACCGTGCTATAGCCGAAAGACCATTACAGTGTGGGCTTCCAGTGCCGGGAAGACGTCAATAGATGTCCTTCCGTAATCGTGCTGCTCTCACACACCCTGCGGTAAGCGGGCAGCACGGTCTGTGATCGTCAAGTTCTTCGTACTCAGCTGATCACAGAACAGGGTAAAGGGCCAAGTGGCCCTTTACCATGTGATCAGAAGGAAAAGAAGAAACACCTGCACACCGGCAATTTTGATCCAACGTCGATTTATTTGAACAAACTGGTGTACTCATGACTGCCAACCAAGACAAGGACAATGGAGAGGTGACACGTTTAAAAGATTTTTGAAGAAGCACTATTGCAGTGTGAAACGCGTCACCTCTCCGTTGTCCTTGTCTTGGTTGACAGTCATGAGTACCAGTTTGTTCAAATAAATCTGCGCTGGATCAATATTGGCGGTATGCAGCGGTTTCTTCTTTACCTATTACCTTCGGTGGCGAGTCGTGGTTTGCACTCAGCATATCCGGATCTATTTCATTGGGATCACCTGGAGCGGCGTTAACTTCTTGGATTTTCTCTACCATGTGATCAGCTGTCAGCCAATGACAGCTGGTCATGGAAGTAAACAGTAGCCAGTTATTAGCTCTTTTTCTCCTCGTGCTGTCAGGAAAAAGGAAGAAAGCCGGTAACCAGCTTCTGTTACAAGGACATCGGTGCCACACAGTGCTGCCAATTAGTGGCTCGTCATCTGTGTCACCTATCAGTGCAGCCTCATCAGCGCACATCAGTGAAGGAGAAAAATTACCTGTTTACAAAATTTTATTACAAACTTTTGAAAAATGTTTTGTTTTTCAAAATTTTCAGGCTTTTTTTTAGCAAAAAATAAAAAACTCCTGTGGTGATTAAATACCACCAAAAGAAAGCTCTATTTGTGTGAAAAAAAATGATAAAAATGTGGTTTGGGTACAGTGTTGCATGATTGCGCAATTGTCATTCAAAGTGCGACAGCGCTGAAAGCTGGCCTGGGCACACGGGGGGTATAAGTGCCCAGTAAGCAAGTGGTTAACCACTTCAGCCCCGAAAGATTTGGCTGCTGAATGACCAGGCCATTTTTTGTGATTCGGCACTGTGTCGCTTTAACTGACAATTGCACGGTCGTGCGACGCTGCACCAGAACAAAATTGACGTCCTCTTTTTCCCACAAACAGAGCTTTCTTTTGGTGGTATTTGATCGCCTCTGCGTTTTTAATTTTTTTCACTATAAAGAAAAAAAGAGGGAGAATTTTGAAAAAAAACACAATATTTTGTACTTTTTGCTATAATAAATATCCCTTTTTTTTTTTTTTTTTTTTTTTAAAGCAAATTTTTCTAGTTTAGGCCGATATGTATTCTTCTACATATTTTTTGGTAAAAAAAATTCCAATAAGCCTATATTGTTTGGTTTGCGCAAAAGTTATAGCGTCTACAAAATAGGGGATAGATTTATAGCATTTTTTTTTTTTTTTATTACTAGAAATGGCGGCGATCTGTGATTTTTATCGGGACTGCGACATTATGGCGGACAATTTTGACACATTTTTGGGACCATTGGCATTTATACAGCGATCAATGCTATAAAAATGCACTGATTACTGTAAAAATTTCACTGGCAAGGAAGGGGTTAACTGTGTTCCCTGCTACATGTTTCTAACTGAAGAGGGAGGGGACTGACTAAAGGAAGTGACGGATCGTGGTTCCCAGCTATTAGGAACACACGATCTGTCACTACTCGCAGAACAGAACATGGATTTGTGTGTTAAAACACACACACTTCCGTGTTCTGCCTCTCGTGCCCGCGATCGATCGTGGCCGGCGGTCATTGTGACCGGCGGCCACGAGCATTGACACCCCCGTAGTGCAGCAGGCGCGCCCCTGCTATCCCGATCCCACAAGCCGACATATAGCTACGATGGCTTGCAGGATCGTGCCGACCTACCGCAGTAAAATGATGGCGGCTGGTCGGCAAGTGGTTAATATATAACCCTTCTCTCTTGCAGCTGCTGCTGGTATCACTCTCCAGGCTGCTAGAAGGGATCAGAGGCAGATTGCACTTGGTATCATTCCGCCTAGGACTAGGACTGTCTTGTGCAGCTCCCGTTTCCTCCTTGGATGCCTGCTTCCTCCACTTCAGGTTCTACTCACTGTGATGCTCTGGGATGGTGGGTCGACAACCCGCGATCTGGGAAAGCCTACCCGCCATCCCATAGCATGAGGCCGCGGGCCATGGTTTGAGCACCCCTCTAACCAGCTGAAGTCAGAAAGGGGACCAGGATGGATCATTTGGTCCCCTACCATACTCACTCAGGTATAGACTTGGAAGACATCTCTCGTTTGAAAGCCAGCTGATACTTTAGACTCTCCACCTCCTTCTTCATCTGCGGCGCGTCCATCTCATCCATGGTGACCAATAGAAAGGGGTAAAGCCAGCAGGGAATATACTAGAAGAGAAGAACGCATGCTATTATAAAAACTGACAAAAATTGAACACTACTGTCCTCTGGCATCATCATTTTTTTTTTTTAAATAATACAGATTTATAAATGCTATAAAAATAGATATGTTTTAATTTTAATTTCCTTAATTACTTTTCCATTTCAGTCTGCAGCCAGATGTGACTGACAAAACAAATTAAGATTTCGGCAATGCTATGTCTTCTTAGCTCACCGAAAACACCCCCAAAAATCTCATTCACTGCTCACCTGATGGGCTGGCTGGTTTTACAAGCTGTTCTGGAGTTCCAATCATGAAACTGAACATATCAAGCATCAAGACGCCCCCCACTAAGCACTTCTATTTCTTTCAGTCTGAGGAGGTTACTACAATGGTGTCTGTTAGTATCCACATAATAGAAGCAGGTAAGAATTTGCAAAGTTTCCTCATTTCCTTGGCCACTGCAAGATGAGTTTTCCCTCTTCATATTATACATTTTAGCATGTTTGGCTATGCAAGTTAACAAACGGGTTGAGTGTATCGGGCCAAATTGTAGATGCTAACACAAGTATTGCAAAACAGTGTTTGTAAGGAAATTGCTTTTCTTGCAAGAATTCTTATTGCAATACTCATGTTACCTAACGCCTCACATCTTCCTTTCAGAGGAATTACACAGATAGTGCGTGTACTGCTGGAACACCATATACTGCATGTAGCTGAGGCTCCATACAGTTAGTATAGCGCACCCAGCAAGTGAGCCTATTAATGCAGTAAATAGTTCATTTGGGCCAGCTTGGTCCAAACAAACTATTTAAAGTGACAATAAACATGGAGTTAGGCTTTAACCTAAAACATGGGCAATGATTAAAAGATGAAAAAAAAAAAAATCGTCAGACTTAGTTATTAAATCAGCTGATGAAAGTGTTTTTTTTTTTTTTTTAAACTAAGCATTTAAACCCCCTTTCACACAAAAGGTCTGATCGGGTCTGCCTGTCTGTTTTTCAGATGGACCTGATCAGACCCTCCATTCTCCTTTATGGCTTGTCAGATGTAAACAGCTTGTTAGTTTATACCCTGCTACCTCCGATTGGATCTGGCAAAAACAAACAGAAAAAAATTTGCCCCCTCCTCTTGGCCAGCTTGGATCGGAGGGCAGTTGAGCAGAGCAGTCTGTGTGTGTGTGCTGCACAAGCGGAGTGAACACGGACCTGTCATCCACTCGCTCAGCTCCGCAGGGGATCAGCAGACAGATCCCTGGTGAGCAAAACCGGATCCAGGCCATGTAAAAGGGGCTTTAGTGTAAAATATAGATATAGATAGAGATCTCTCTCTCTCTCTCTATATATATATATATATATATATATATATATATATATATATATATATATATATAAAATATATATATATAAAATATATATAAAATATATATATATAAAATATATATATATATATATCTCCTCAACTTAAGCTTGCAAATGTGAACCACGATAGTCAGGCAGCTGCCATTTTCAAAAGAAGAGTTCCGCAATGGCAGCCTGAATATTTTTATTTTTTTTTTGTATTTTCCTTCCTTCCTTTCTGGAGGACTCCCTAAATAATAACACTAATATATGCCTGATATGTATGATAATTCTTAGACAAGTGCAGAACCCCCCCAGCACTATGTGAAATTAGAACATTTCCCAGTGGACTCAACTGACACTTCAAACATCTGTAGCAGCTTAACATTACAAGATAGGTGATGTATCCTAGTTACAAAGCGGATTTTGTCACTATACTGACTTAAAACAACCCTGTTGCTGTATTAACAAGTCAGGTTTTTTTTTGTTTTTTAATTGGTTTTTGCACCCCTATTTAGAAACTTCTTGCCTATTGGATAGGAGTCAGAAATAACAGGAAGCGAGGAGAAATCTTGAATGCGGACACAGACTGCAATAAAAACACAACTTCTATTAGAGGGAGAAAGGCTTAGAACCTCCGGTCAGGATTTTATTATGCCTGGGTCCTCATTGGGAGATTTCACTTTCTATCCAGGTGTCAGAACAGGAAAACAAAGGGAATTTTTCACAGTGGGAATACAGGGCATTTAAAACGTCTTGTATTCAAAGCTTAAAAAAAAAAAAAAAAAAAAAGCCTATCTCTAGCCCAGGTTGGGCTGGGGATAGACTTTAAAGGTACATTTATAATACTAAAGAAGAAATAAAAAAGAAAGAAGGACAGCGCCCTCTAAGTGCAGCATGTATGTTAAAAATATTTATTACAATAGATAAAAACACTCACATTTGAGTTGCTAAAAACCAGCATGTAAAGTCGTTTCATCCGCGTGCTCTCGGGGGATGTGGGTGTCACGGGCCAGTGGAGGGGTTCCTGGGATGTGAGTCCTGTAACCTGGGTCCTGGTAGCTGTTCCGGTGGTGCCGAGGGTCCTCAGAGCCTCCGGGTGGCCAGGATATCGGTCATGGATCCTCCGTGGAGCGCCGTGCTGACCTGCGTCTTCACTTCCGGGAGCGGGGTGAGGCGGGCGGTGCTTCGCGTTCGGAGCATGCGTGCTCCTTCATCAGGCTATGCCCCTCCACTGGCCCCTGACACCCACTTCCCCCGAGAGCACGCGGATGAAACGACTTTACATGCTGGTTTTTAGCAACTCAAATGTGAGTGTTTTTATCTATTGTAATAAATATTTTTAACATACATGCTGCACTTAGAGGGCGCCGTCCTTCTTTCTTTTTTATTTGTTCCAGAGCTTCTTCTAGCTTTTATAGACTGGCTGCCTTCCATTTATTCAGCATCATTTTATCCTTACATGGACTAATACCCGAACTTGTTGTGAAACATTAACTACCACCATCAAGTTCCCCCTCCCAGGAACCCCCAACCCACCCCCTTCCCCCCACCATTTTTAGTTATATGTACTCGGCTACCTCCATTGTGCGCCATATTAACCCCTTGAACATTTATAATACTGCATTGCGGCAACACTTCTTGCATGCATTGGGGAATTCTGAATGGCATCCCAACACACCTTGCTGATGGACATGCATTGCAGCACAGCAATGCACTGTGTGGTGTAGTGCCAGAAATGGGGTTTATGCACCCGTTTTATAGCTTAGGTGGCCCATTCACGTTAAGTGTGCTGCCTTAACACAATGCCCATTGACGCACAGCGACAGTGTGAAGGAGCCACAAATGTTTCCTTGGAAATGAAAAGAAAGCTAAACAGTCTTACATGTGTAGGAGGCACCAGACACCTCTGTCTAATGTTTCCTGGTTGATAAACTCAATGAGAGAGGTTTGAAGACCTTGTCCAATTGCTATTTATTTTTTCTACTGAGCACCAGGAGTAGTGTCTGGCTATTCTTCCACACTCCACAGGCATAAACATATATGCACAGTAAATAACCAGCATTATTGATTATTATTTGGAAAGTTGTCTGAGAGACCAACCTCCGGGAGTTTGGCCTGTGCCTACAGATTTTACCCATGCAGATATATGGCCAGCTTTACAGCAGGCCTTGTCACAAAGGTATAAATACTTCAATGTCCTAACATTTTAATGGGATCTGCCTGGGGGACGGCGTTTAATAATCAGCAGATACTTCAAACTATCTGAAATACATATTTTACTATTGTGGTTAAGGATCTGGTTGTACTGTTGCAACCCCTCTATGAATAGTAGGATTGAACTCCAGAACTGATTTGGATTCTTGCATGAATATTTAGCCCTTTGGCTTTGAAGCTCTTTGCTTCTGATGTAAAAAGAAGTGGAGGACTATAGTGGAGATTTATTATACCTTTTTAGCCTACTATCTTCACATTCCTCAGCTGTCCCCTTCTGGATTTGAGAATTTCCACTCCAGCAAACTGTATTGGAAACTTTGGATTTTACACTACTAGGTTTTCCTATATGGATATTGTTCACATGTCCTCCTGAGGAAGATGTTTGAAGCATTCAAAACTAGTTGAGCTAACGTGGATGTTGAATTGAAATAAGATTTGTGACCTTCACTTTGCAAACACTGGCTATGGTGATTACATACAATTTTAATATGTGTATAATAAACTTTATAATTTTATGAATTAACTTTTTGGTAACCCGTTCTATATGCCCAGAAAAAAAATCCATTGCTATAAAAATTTTTCTCTTTTACATGTATTTGAGGATGTGGGCATATAGGACAGAGAAACGGCATCCTTTTCTACCAATTTCCTGAATTTTCCTGAAATTTTAAGGCACATTTCAAGTGGCAAATGCTAGAATAAATATTGAAACTCACTTTAATAATACCTAGTTATTATATTAGTGGGTCTATGTGAACCAAGTAAACCTTAACTGGCTTCAAATTTGCCGCAAGTTTAGAAGTTCAGCTACAAAAGTCCAAAGTACTTTACATTAAATGGTTCTGAGAAATACATTTAGCCCCCAACAGTTGGGGTCCACTGATCCTGATGTACAGCTGTGGCCAAAAGTTTAGAAAATGACACAAATATACATTTTCACAATGTCTGCTGCCTTTTTATGATGGCAATTTGCATATACTCCAGAATGTTATGAAGATTGATCAGATGAATTGCAATTAATTGCACATAAACTTAATCCCATAAAAACATTTCCACTGCATTTGTGAAGAAGGCTTCAGGGTGCCCAAGAAAGTCCAGCAAGTGCCAGGACCGTCTCCTACATTTGATTCAGCTGCGGGATCGGGGCACCACCAGTGCAGAACTTGCTCAGGAATCGCAGCAGACAGGTGTGAGTGCATCTGCATGCACAGTAAGGTGAAGACTTTTGGAGGATGGCCTGGTGCCAAGAAGGGCCGCAAAGAAGCCACTTCTCTCCAGGAAAAACATAAGGGACAGACTGTTTTTCTGCAAATGGTACAGGGATGGGACTGCTGAGGACTGGGGTAAAGTAATTTTCTCTGATGAATCTCCTTTCCAATTGTTTGGGGCATCCAAAAAAAACTTTTCTGGAGAAAAAAAGGTGAGCGCTACCATCAGTCCTGAGCCATGCCAAAAGTAAGGCATCCTGAGACCATTCATGTGTGGGGTGGGTTGCTTCTAAACCAAGGGAATTGGCTCACTCACAATTTTGCCTAAGAACACAGCCATAAATAAAGAATGGTACAAAGACATCCTCTGAGAGCAACCCAACCATCCAAGAACAGTTTGGTAAGTAATGCCTTTTTCAGCATGATGGAGCAGACTAAGGCAAAAGTGATAACTAAGTGGCTTTTGCGAACAAAACATTAACATTTTGGGTCCATGGCCAGGAAACTCCCCAGACCTTAATAACATTGAGAACTTGTGGTCAATCCTCAAGAGGCGGGTGAACAAAAAAAGCCCCACAAATTCTGACAAACTCCAAACATTGATTATGCAAGAATGGGCTGCCATCAGCCAGGATGTGGCCCAGAAGTTGAGTGAGTGCCAGGGAGAATTGCAGGCATCTAGAAAAAGAAGGGTCAACACTACAAATATTGACTCTTTGCATAAACTTAATGTAATTGTCATCAAAAGCCATTGACACTTATGAAATGCTTGTAATTATACTTTGGTATACCATAGTAACATCTGACAAACACTGAAGCAGCAGACTTTGTGAAAATTCATGTTTGTGTCAATTTCAAAACTTTTGGCCACAGCTTGTACTTGGGTTCTTATATTTCCTGATGAAGTTAACTTTTTGTATTCTTTTTTCTATTGATAAGGTTCTAACATTTCCATTGTTCCCCCAAAAACACATTTTTCACAATATGCACTAGTCATGAAATTCAGGAGTTATTCAGTTGGAATTACACTATATCTATATCTACAATTCCTGTAATCTGACTGGTTGCCCAGGAAAATACTTCCACTTTTTAAAAATGTCCATAATTCCAGGTTTGTTCTTGTATAGTTGAGGTCCTAATTTCTAGAAAATATACTAAAATGGTCATGCTCCGAAATCCATGTCCTTAAATCGAAGATCCTTCTGTAAAGCCATTTTGTAGTGCAGAGTCGAACCCCATATTAGATAAATAGTAATAATCTTCCTAGCAAGTCAAGCTCTCTTACCTGGGCTCAGGCAGACTCCAGACACACCAAGTTCTTATCGTGGGCTCTCTGCTCTGTGTGTTCAGATCCCGCTTTGCATGAGCTCTCAGCACAAGTCAAATGATGCACAGGATTTGAATGAGATTTGAATGTTCCACTGGGCTGGGGAGGCAGGCTGGCAGTTCTTTAAAGTGGCACTTGGAGACGGCCCTAATTGGCATGTAGGGCAGGTGTGTCAGGGTGGGCCATGTGAGGGCCTGGGGGGTGGGAGAGAGAAAGTAGGGCAACATGAGGGAATATTTCAAACCATTAAACAATTTCCTAGACAGAAATCCTTGACAATTGGCCACTGGTGCTTGAATATCTTCCGGCTCTGCCGATGGCTTAAACTAACACAGAGTTACTTGTAAGGGATCAAACGTATTCTCTCCTGGATCAGCTCCATAGGTCATTCACAGGGCTTGACAGGAGAAAATTTAAAGCTGAACTCCAGACCCCATTCATTTAAATATTCCTCAGCAATCACAAAGGATATTAACCCCTTGGTGCCGAATGCACACAAATATGCAGCCTCTCGACGTGTGGGCCTTGGCACCAAGCGGCCGCATATTTGTGTGAATTAGTGTAAATATAGCGGTGACTAGAGCGCATGTGCCATGCACGCTCCCGGCATAGTTACATAGTTAACGGAAAGATCATGCGATCGCCAGTCACGGTGGTCAAATGATCATAAACCCCACCCTGCCTCCCGACATCCTAAACCTCTTCAAAGGGCAAAGAGGCACCAGCCCCAAGAGGTTAATTTGTAAAAAAAAAAAAAAAAAAAAAAAAAAAAAAAAGGTAGTGACATCACATCTATAAAGAGAAGAGCTGTAGGAGGTGTGCAGCAGACCCCAACCACTACAGGCTGCCTGCAGAAAACTAAAGAGGGGGTATATACATGAACAGTCACCCTGCACAAGGAGAGTAAGTAGCAGTGACCGGTCCTAATTACAGGAATCTCCTGCACAATAGCAAAGTTTCAAGCCAGATTACTGCACAGATCTGGTAGAAATACACAAAGCACGCCGAGATTCATACAGGGAATACATTGTATTGTATTTAGACAATATTTGCTTTTGTTGGAGTTATCAGCTTTAACTGACGTTCATTGTACCATGACATTTTGGTCAAGTTTGTGCCCCATCGAAATGTCAAACTACATCAAAGTGTATGTAATATTTATTGCATGCATCTAACAATAACCATTTGAGTCGCAGGTGCCATTTTGAAATGGCACTGGGACAGCGGCATCATTCATTAGGCTCAAGAACTAAAATAATCATTTCCTGGGCTTGAGCTCTTGATACAGCGTACTCTATATTAGCAGAGCACTGTAAACACTCTGTGTTAATTTACTAAAACTGGAGAGTGCAAAATCTGGTGCAGCTCTGCATAGATCAGCTTCCAGTTTGTTTTTTTTGTCAAAGCTTAATTTAACAAGCTGACGTTAGTAGCTGATTGGCTACTATGCACAGCTGCACTAGATTTTGCACTCTCCAGTTTTAATAAATCAACCCTAATAATGAGTTGTGCAAGCTGTATGCCTTCACCACGCCTCTAACCTGAGAAAATGGAGCAGATGCTCTCCTAATTAAAAAAGGAACGAAAACCCCTTTGTTATTTAGGTGTGATCTGTTCTATGCTGAGTTTGTGACAGACACTGCACAGAGCATTACAGCTAAGGTTGCATGCACCAATCCCTCTGCTCATTGCCTTCCCCCTCTCTGCTCAGTTGTGTAAGGCAGGCTGGCAGTTCTTTAAAGTGGCACTTGGAGACGGCCCTAATTGGCATGTAGGGCAGGTGTGTCAGGGTGGGCCATGTGAGGGCCTGGGGGTGGGAGAGAGAAAGTAGGGCAACATGAGGGAATATTTCAAACCATTAAACAATTTCCTAGACAGAAATCCTTGACAATTGGCCACTGGTGCTTGAATATCTTCTGGCTCTGCCGATGGAGAGAGGAGGGTTGTGTCACATTTACCTGTTCAATGTTCCAGCACTGTGTCTTTCCATTCCAATGCAGCTGCAGGCTTCCCACCAATCACAGAGGGGGCGCTATCTTAAAGGGTTAGCAAGCGGATTGCTAAGTGTCCATGCTCTAGCAGCAGGACCCTCTTTTTTTTTCTCCAATAACTTTCCTATTGTTTTCCTGTGCCTCCAGTGAATCCCCAGCATTTCCTAGTGTCTTCAAGGATTTCAGCCTTGTGTCCCAGCCTGATCCCAGTGTTCCCCCATCCTGTATCCCGCTCTAGTCATTCTGTGCACTTCTGCCTGCATCCAGCTTACCTTCACTTTCTTGCTCTTCAGTCTAATTTACTTCTCTGAACCAGTGTGTTTAGCCTGTGAGCCCCAGCCAGCCTCGTTATCTGCACACCCAATTTGGACCCTAACAAACTAGAAATAAGGACTATAGCGGTACCCAATTTTTGTAAAAAGTATCAAAAAATATTTATTATATAATAAAAATTGCACATGTATACATATAAGAAAACATACAAAACACACAAAAGCTGCACATAAAACATAACCAAAACCATCTAGTACTCCTTGAACACAGGTTCTTGGTGGCTCCCCTATGCTGGAGCACAGTGAGTTGCTGTAATTTCGATGCAATTTGCGTTTCACAGGAGATAGCCCGCTTTTTCAGAAAAGGTTTTAGCAAGAACACTCGTGGTTAATAGTCAAAAACATCAAAATAGAAACACATTGAGAGGTCCTCCTACACATGGTCATTGTCAACCATATAATGCCACAGAACGTTCCTCTTCGTTTTCCAAGATAGTCGTTAGTGTAATTGGAACTAGGTATCCATAGTCAAATCGTATAGTGTACACCTAGTGGTATGCAAGGTATATTAGGTAGGTAAAGAGGTACCCATCGGGTCGGTCCTCAGATCAACGTGGAGTGAGATAGATTCCACCATAGGGGAGCCACCAAGAACCTGTATTCAAGGATACTAGATGGTTTTGGTTATGTTTTATGTGCAGCTTTTGTGTGGTTTTTATGTTTTTTGATATGTATACATGTGCAATTTTTATTATATAATAAATATTTTTTTAAACTTTTTACAAAAATTGGGTACCGCTATAGTCCTTATAATTAGTTTGTTAGGGTCCATATTTTGTATATCATTGATTATAGGACGAGGTACCAGACCTATATGGTCTACCAAGTGGAGGGTCTCTCATTGAGGCCTTCCTCCCAATTTCCTATTTTCACATCTGCACACTCAGTCTGTGGTTCTCGTTAGTGTCTCTGTGTCTTCCTTGTTCCGATGCCCCAGTACTGCAAGGGCGTTTTTGCCTGCTCTCAGTTGTGGCCTGCTCAGGTGAGCCGGAGGACCCCAATATGGGCATTGTCTCCACCTGCAGGAGCACTGGTGAAAACCAGGTGCTAACCTTTATTTTATGCCTCAGTCCTTCTCAGGGCTCTCATTACTGCTAAGCAGGCATGCAGAACACTCTGTGTTGTCTCTGGCTTTCACCATGATCTCCCCAGTTGCCACAAGTAGTCCTGGTCAGTTACTCTGCCCCTAGTGGAAGCGGATTTCCAAGTCCAGTTCTTGACGGGTCCAATCTAGTGGGGCTCTGCGGCAGTTTTCTACATTAAAATCTACCACTATCCTCCTGTTAAGTAGGAGCAGAAGACCTTAAGACCCCTTTCACACTGGGGCGGTTTGCAGGCGGTATTGCGCTAAAAATACCGCCTGCAAACCGCCCCTAAACAGCCTCCGCTGTTTGTTCAGTGTGAAAACCCGAGGGCTTTCACACTGAAGCGGTGCGCAGGCAGGGCGGTGAAAAAAGTCCTGCAAACCGCTTTTTTGGAGCGGTGAAGGAGCGGTGTATTCACCGCTCCTTCACCGCTCCTGCCCATTGAAATCAATGGGACAGCGCAGCTATACCGTGGCAATACCGCAGCTATAGCCGCGCTGTACGAGGGATTTTAACCCTTTTTTGGCCGCCAGCGGGGGTTAAAACCGCACCGCTAGCGGCCGAATACAGCTACAAGAACGACGGTACAGCAGCGCTAAAAATAGCGCTGTTGTACCGCCGACGCCCCAAACTCCCCAGTGTGAAAGGGGTCTAAGAGCGCATGCACCACTGACATCAGCGGCTGCATGCAGGGTGAATATTTAGGAGAGATTAATTTTACCTACAGGTAAGACTTATTATAGGCTTACTTGTAGGTAAAAATAACAAAAGCATGGTTTACAACCACTTTAAGATGTTCATGTGAGATAAAAGGGGCCTCAGATAGCTTCTAGACCACCATCCTGTGGATTTAGGTATGCTTTTTTGTATTAACTATAAAGACTGGGCTAATAAATACATGATCAATAAACCAGCCTTTCTCAATCTTTTTACTTCAGAGGAACCCTTAAATGTTTTTTTTTTCTTGGGGAACCCCTGCTAAAACCAACTCATTGGGACGGATTTTTCATACATTGATTGCCAGTGGGTAGCATGCTACCCTTATGCCCCATACACACAATCCGAAAATAAGTAGACGGATCTTCTGTTTTTTTTTTTTTTTTTGCATGCTAGTCGTATATCGAACATGAAGAGTTTACTAAAGTTATGAAAATACTCGTACGACAGAATAAAAGATCGGAAGTGATGTAATGTGTTGTAGTGTATTTGTATTGTATTTTCGGACAACAACTGTACTGATTAATCGAAAATCATACTGGTATCGTATGAGAAAAATGTTCATGTTTCTCCGATCGGATAATATCGGATGAACTGTCATGATCGGCTCTTGAAAGCTCTTTACTAACTATCCCATTATTGCACGTTAGTGTAGAAAGCGGAATTTTTCGTCAGATTTTCGGATCGTGTGTACGGGCCATAACAGGCAGCTGGCTCTTCCAAGTGGCGTTGGCCCCAGGACTATGCAGGCAGCATCAGATGGGAGGTCAATCAGACACAGCTCAAGGAACCCCTAGCAACCTCTGCAGGAATTCAAGCTGGGAATGGCAACTGTAGACTAATCATCATTATCCATAATTGGTGGAATCATGAGACATTTGACATATTCCTACAGCCTTGGAGGTAGGTATGCTTGTAAAGGTTACAAGTGATGTAATGCACCTATAAGCAGGATTGACACGCAGATTTAAAAAATGCCTTATTAGACCACTAAGGGCAGTCTCATTTATTGATTGTGTTGTTACCAGACTGCAGCCCCACTAGAGCATCACAATGCAAATTCTCTTATTAGATTTCCATCTGTTGTAACCCCTCCCCCTCTCTGGAGGCAATCGGCATCATTGCATACTACTACAAAGCCCTGTTTACCGACACAGAGCACTGCAACCAGATGCTAGTAACCCTTCAGTTGAGGTCTGTTTGGTATTAGAGAAGACTTGTCCTAAAAAATTCCTGCTTTACACAAATCATAAGGCACGTCACCATTTATATATATATATATATATTTTTTTTTTTTTTTTGTTTAAAAAAAAATGTAATATTGTATTTCATGAACAAAAAAAACAAAAAAAAACTGCTCCTAGGGAGGCTAGGTATGATGGGTATGATGGATAGTGGCTACCAGGAGCATTGTGGGTATTTCAAGTCAATAGACAAGTCCTGTGGGATAGAATTCAAAGTGAGATAAGAGGTTCACAACCAGAAAGTATACTAGAGCTTGTATATGTAATGTGCAAATACAGCTCAGCATGCATATGTATATCATTATAGGTCATATAGAATAACAAGATCCTCCCATGCTCTTCTCCAGAGCCTCTCCCATCATGTGGAACTCACTAACCCCAATCTGTCCGACTATCTCCTACTCTGTCCACTTTTAGGTGAGCCCGGAAAACTCATCTCTTCAGGGAAGCCTATCCTGTCTTCAGCTAACAACGGAATCTTCAATTTCTCCAATCAGTTCATCCCTCACAGGTATTACCGTTTGTTCCACCAGCCCCTCCCTATTAGATTGTAAGCTTGCAGGAGCAGGGCCCTCCTAACCCTCTTGTATTGTATTGTTGCTGTGTTGTCTCCTTCTATATTGTAAATAGCTGCGCACACTGTTGGCGCTATATAAATCCTGTATAACGATTTTTAAAAAGATCCTTTTCACCCCTAAAATCCCTGGAGTCTCTCAATTTCCCTTCATGATATACAAATCTTTCATTGTTTCCTCTCAACCACCAGAGGCCGGCGCTCTTCCTTGTATAGCTGCCTGGTGTCCTGTTATTGGCCACCAATCCCTGTATTTTGTATGTACTAACAGCAGTGGATGTGTATATTGTTTTGGCTGTTACTTAAAGCGGGGTTCCCCCCTAATTTACCACATTGGCTGCAACGATTGCCGACCGCATCCCCAATCATTTTCCGATAGATTTTTTTTCCAGTCCCCCCCCCCCTCAACTACCTTTTGTTGAGAGAAAAGGCTGCACTTCCATCCATCCTCGTTGCGGTGAGATAGGTCATTTCCCATTTTTCCATTGGCTCCTGGAATAGCATCAATCCCAGGAGTCAATGGGCGTCCCCCACCGCTAGTATCACGTTTTACCTGCTGTACACACAGTGGGCCGTGATTCATTCCAACTGCACATGCGTGAGATCGGGAGGTGCATGCTGGGTAACCAGCTGCACCCAATCCCAGAAGAGAGTCCCAGCGGGCTTCAGATGCCCACCATCAGGATGGCTGCTTGCTGGATGCGGAGTTTAAAGTAAGTCCTAATACATGCACAAAGGCGGAAACTCTATAATATACTGCAGATGCCAATTTTTAATGTGCCAGCGGCGACTATCACGGGGCTTATTTAAAAAAACAAAAAGGGACGGAAGTTCACTTTAAAGGTTAACAACAGTTACAGTTAATGCATAGAGCTAATTATTTTATTACACATGCAGCACCCTCCTACATAGGTGCTAGGATCAGTAAACGCCCGTACACATGATAAGAAAATTAGAAATAAATTTGACAAACGATCTGCCGATTTTCAGATTGTTAGTACGGTACTTTCGACAGCCAATTCCAAATTTCCAGACGATAAAAACTAAATGTGCAGGCTATAAAATTTTTACCATACGTGAACACAACGTCCGATTTCCTTTTAACTAGTACAGTTTGTGTCTGAAAAAAAAATCTTAAGAGCAAGACTACGAATGCTCATAAACGAAAGAATGTTGAGTAAGCATTTCACTTTTAATATGAGACTAGCAGGCAACAAAAGACGAAAGTTCGTCCGATAATCTGATCGTGTGTACGAGGCTTTAGATTTAGTGATGACTCACACTATTGCGAATTGGATGCGTTTCTCTGCATCCAATTCGCATAGCAGGAGCCTTTGACCGGCTCTCTATGGAGTCGGTTTCACACATCTCCGCAGCAGATTCAGTGCGAATTGCACAGGACCCCTGTGCATCTTTTGGTCCATTTCACTGCGTGTTCCAGTGTGAACCCAGCCTGAAGCTGTGTGCGTTTTGGTTAGGAAAATTTAGCTTGCTCACTGCATTCTGTGCAGCTGCCGTTGATTAGTTAGGTCTGCTCAGTGTTTTCAGCTGCTGTTAGTCTGTTTATTCCCTCTACTGTCTAGGAAAACAGAGAACTCTCTGGATCATAGGTGTGGCGCTATACAGATGGCAGCATGAATATTTATATAGCCCTGGCCTATCCCAGGGAGCAGGGCCCTGATGGCATGTTGGGTAACTGTATATATTCTCTGAGCACACACAGGGCTCTAGGTCTTTTCCTGCAGAGGATCAGTCCAGCCTTGGGGGCTTGCTGCCACAATCTTGCTGTTCGTGAGCCCTCAGATGGACAACCTGAAGGCCTGAATGTTGAAGCTGCGGAGAGCTGACCGAGGGGCTGTCTGATGAAGATCTAGTCCAGAGGTAGCCAACCTTGGCACTTCAGCTGTGGTGAAACTACAAATCCCATCATGCCTCTGCCTCTAGGAGTCATGCCTGTGATTGTCAGGGTCTTGCAATGTCTCATGGGACTTGTAGTTTCACCACAGCTGGAGGGCCGAGGTTGCCTACCCCTGATCTAGTCTGATATTACTGGAGGAAAGTGTCGCTTGGAAGTTGGAAGGAGGCAACCAGCTTTCCCTGGACATTTTGTGAGTACAGACTGCTGTGAGAGATCTTAGGGACTATGGGGCTTCTGCCACCCCTCTTGTACTAGAGAGTCAGCTGTGTGTTTGCTAAAGGGAAAATTGGCTGGTGTCCTGAAGAGCTTAATTTATTTAATTTATTGTGAAGGGATTCTGCTCTTATTGCTCTAAAGAAAGAAGCCCGTATTTAACTGCTTCTATTGCAAAGCCAAGTCCACAGTTTGCTATATGCAAGGACTTCTGCTTCAGCTTTACAGAAAGGAGTAAATTGTCCTCAACTTGTACATAGCTTCTGTTTTTGGAGTATCCCACTCAATTCCCCCAACCCCATCCAAGTTCTCCAAAAAAAACCCAACAAAAACACCCCTAGACTTGTTATTGAAGAAAAATGTCGCTGAGACCATGCGCCTGGATGCAAGCTAATAGGGAAGAACCTGGACAAATTTCCAGCGGCTCCTACAGGAGTGAGCACTACATACTTATAGCAGCACCATCTTGAATGTAAACGCATTTTAGGGTGTGTACTGCAAGTATGATTTTGTAAGGACTACATACATGTCGGCCATTAGGTTTTAAGTTTGTTCTTGCATCTAAACTGAAACACCACGCAAATACCACAATTGCATGTGTTTCCATTCGCTTGAATGGGGCTTGTTCGGCAGCAGTCGTATAATATGACAGGAGTGATCATTTTTGCTACAGGTGCAAAGTATTGTCACATTTTAATGGTCATGTTATAATAAAGATTACAGAAGAATTTCCAGAGTTGCCGGCGTTTTTGTTTTTTATTTGCAAAGCATTGTTACCGTGGCTTGTGAACCCTCACGCCCGCTACCTCTGCAGCTTAAGAGGGGGCATTAACCACAAGTCTGATGAACAGGATGAATTTTGATCCAGGTATGGCCAGCATAATTCACAGTATCTGTTCTTGTTCCGTATGTATTGTCTCAGCATACAGGACTGCAGTAAAGCCTAGGCATACAGCCAAGACAGCTGATTGGAGGAAAGGCACACACCCCCTCTCCTCATAGGTAGAGACTTTCAGAACTGTTCGTTTAATAGTTCAGGGCTCTGCTAATCTATTTATGGCATCCTCCCAACACAAAACTCCTGGCTGCTTTTATCTCAATTGAGGGAGAACTTGTCAGAAGTTATCAGGCTGATAACAGAAGAACAGAGCAGGAGACAGCCATGGGACTCAGTGCTTTGAAGAGAGATAAGAAAACACTACAAATATGTGCCCAGCTCCAATTTCATAAATCGCATTTACATCCACTTTAATTGCCAGTGTGAATGTAGCCTTATTGTTCTTGTTCCTTTGTATACATGCTGCACATCCACACTTCTCTTGTTCTGTATGTTGGGTTTAGTTTCCAGTATCTGTTATTAACCAGTATGTATGGACTCTGCACAGTACCACTTCTCTTGTCCTGTATGCTGGGTGTAAATCCTAGTATCTATTCTTTTTCTGTATGTGCACAGCAAATGAAGGCCTCTTGAGCCCCTCCCTAGGGAAAGAGAGCCTTGACTGATGGGGGCATGGCTAGGTACATGACAAGGGAAACGATTGGTTGGGACAGGTGGGATGGGCCTGAGCTCAGGAAATCGTGTGCCCCAGGGAATTCTGGGTCTTTTCGGCAGAATCATTGGAAGAGCTGCCCACCCTCCCGCCCCTTTTTCCTATGGTATGTCACAGCTTGCTGCAGTTTTCTTGACCTTGCCAGCAGTTAAAGTTGCTGTAATGGGCTATGCCCTTGAATGGAAAATTGGAAGTAGGCTGTCTGTCCAGCACTTATGGTAAGGACAGGCCCCACTTCCCTCTTTTGGTTAGGTGCTCACAGTACGACTGTGACTGGCACTGGTTAAATATGTTTACATGTTATGTGTTGGAATTTAATAAAGCTGTGGCCTTGCCCTTTCCATCCTAATGGTTGTAAGTGTCTTATTTTAGTGGGGTAAAGGGCAAGGGTGGTGGGGGATTTGATCCCTTGGTGTTAAGTTAATTGGGACCTAAGCCCATTGCGCCTCAGCAGTCAAGACCTGTGTTCCAGACTTTTGTCCCTGAACGTGCAGGGCCCAAAATAGCGGTACTATGATGTGCAGTGTTCAGTCCTGTTCAGCTGCAGCCTGTCCCACCCTGGTGCACTGAACATCACGATGTACAAGGGGCCTTTCACTTCTCCTGTCCTGTATCTGTTCCTTCTTATTCTCTATGTATGGACCTTTTTTTTCCTACATTGCTGTTAACCTAAAACGAACATAAAACCTGTTCCAGGCTCTCTGCTTCGGGTCAGACGTACCTCCCAAAGGAGCTCAGAATGAGATGGTTGTAAAAGGGCAGGATTATATGCCGATTGGCAGGCTATCCCTGAACGTCACATGACCCGCCCCAGCTGTTGTCTTTGGGTACCAGATGATGGTAGCTATTACGCAGGTTTTAGAAGCACTTTAGGTTTTAGGACAGCAGGGAAGGGGAATAAAATAGGACAGATTTGGATTAGGCTTTGGGTCCACTTTGAGCAGCTCACTTTCACATGTACTCATGAAAAAAAAAAATAAAAAATTAAATGACTATGACCCAATAATCATAAGCAATTGGAAAGACGTCAGCCATCGCTTGTGGTGATCAGGCAACATAAAGGCTACTGTGCTCTTCCAACGCTTGCCAGGGCAAAACTATTTTCTAGCCAGACCAAAAACCTCTGTATGAGCAGAAGCCAATTAGCTCCGATTCCTGTGGAGTGTCCCCGGCAGACTGAATGAGAATAGGCACTACGGCTGGGCAGTGGTGCACAAGTGTGGTTCGGAGATCCCCCCATAGGGCAGACTGTGCTGTGGAAGCAGCCATAGAGGAAGAGGGACTGTCATGCTGCAAGTGTTCTGGTCTTGTCAAGCTACAGATGGCTGGCAACCCCCCTCCCCCTTATACACATGTAGAGCAATTACTAAGATATGTGTGGAGCCGTGTATTACACTGTCACTTCCAGTTAGAGGTTGTCATTCACATCGGAGCAGAGACTTTCCTGTTACACTAGTGTTGCAGAGGCAACCATGTCACCATTATTAGAGTTGGCCTGCCGTGATGGGTAAAGGCATTGGAGCAGTGAGTCTGTTATAATGCTTATGTTGACCTGTGCTGTTTTGCGGCATTTGAAGCACATATCAAATGCAATTCAGCAGATTGTCAATTACTTTAATGGCGTTGTATGCCTGACAGTTCTGAAGCTGCATCTGACCCGCTTTGTGTTGCCGTTCGTTGGACGCAGCAGGTCCTACTGAGATGCCTTTGCATTGAAGGTTCAAACACACACATCAACCCTTTGTCACCTTATGTGACACACCAGCATGCTGTCCAAACTGATTGTCATGGAGCCATCATATATTAAATGGGGGTTTTGTAAAAATAAAAATATCTACAGCAAAATCCATTATTGTCCCTTTAAATCTTGTCTGCAGAAAAAAGCAGCATTTTCTAAGCTGGTCATTGGAGACTTTTTTTTTTTTTCCCCAGCATATTTTCTGCAATTTCAGGTAAGAGACCAGCTGTGTTTATGAACACAAAGCTAAATGCTTTCAGTTGTGATTCTGCAGGGAAATCTAAAGTCACAGGACCCCCAGTTCTTACATGAAATGTGTGATAAGTATAAAGGCTTGCCGTGCAGATCTCTCCCTTTATAAATACTAGTTGCCTGGCCATCATGTTGATCCAATCATTCAGTATTCTGAGTCACGGACCCTGATCCCATGCTGCCATTTCTGTTCTGCATGCTTGTTTTAGCTTGGGGTCTAAATAAAAAAAAAAAAGTACTCAAACCAGAGGCAGCTAGGTGAGGAGGTCACCATTGGCAGCCACCAAAATTTTCATTTATAGGTCCCCTTTAACCACTTAAGGACCGAGCCTCTTTTTGAGATTTGTTGTTTACAAGTTAAAAACTGTTTTTTTTTTTGCTAGAAAATTACTTAGAACCCCCAAACATTATACATTTTTTTTTCTAACATTCTAGAGAATATAATGGCGGTCGTTGCAATACTTTGTCACACCGTATTTGCGCAGCGGTCTTACAAGCGCACTTTTTTTTTGGAAAAAATACACTTTTTTGAATTAAAAAATAAGACAACAGTAAAGTTAGCCCAATTTTTTTTATATTGTGGAAGATAATGTTACACCGAGTAAATTGATACCCAACATTTACTTTTACCCTTAAAAATCTCCATAGGTGACGTTTATACAATTCTACAGGTTGCATGTTTTAAGTTACAGAGGAGATCTAGGGCTATAATTATTGCTATCGCTCTAAAGATCGCGGCAATACTTCACATGTGTGGTTTGAACACCGGTATCATATGCGGGCACTACTCACGTATGCATTCGCTTCTGCACGTGAGCTTGGCGGGACAGGGTGCGCTTAAAAAAAAAAATTCTTATTTATTTTACCTTTTATTTTTACACTGTTTAAAAAAAAAGCATTACACGACCTCTTAAATATGAGATCTGGGGTCAAAAAGACGTCAGATCTCATATTTACACTTAAATGCAATTAAATAAAAATAAAAAAAATTGTCATTTAAAAAAATAATTTTAAAAAATGGCCCTTTAAGAGCTATGGGTGGAAGTGACGCTTTGACGTCCCTTCCGCCCTGCATTGCTATAGAGACGGGTGGGGGCAAGGGTGAAGATCCGATTGCCTCCGCCGCTGCCAACGTCTCCGGTAAGCGACGGAGGGCACCGGAGCGCGGCGGGAGGGGGGGCTCTCCCGCCGCCAATAAAAGTGATCTTGCGGCGAATCCGCCACAGACACCACTCTTATCGGAAACCGGACCGCCGACTGAAGAAGAGGATACTGGGGTTATGGCAGCTAGCTGCTGCCATACCAACGATATCCCCCTTCAGAGACAGGGCGTACATCGTCGTGCGGCGGTCCGCAAGTGGTTAACACAAACATAAAAGTACTGTGAATGGGGTTTTGAATAAAATGTTTGTTTAAGAAAAACTTTTTAATAGAAAGATCATCCAATAGTTACAAATTATCTGGAGGAACGTGGCCAGAAACAAAGTCACTAATTCGAAACCTAGGGCCAGCTACTGTGCTTCAGGTTTCAACTGGGCATCCTGTCAGACTCGCCACTGTTGACACGCAGCTTTTCAACCCTTCTAACATGGCCTTTTCTGACCGACCTCACTGGTCAACTCAACCCTGCTGAGATGCAGCCTTTCCAGGCTCTGGTTCACCCCCACCGACTCACCACCGCATATATATAAAATAATATGCAAAGTGGTTGGAGGGAAGCTTCAGAATAGCAAAGATGTTTTTATTACTAATTATGTGAGCAGACTGTAGTTTTTCTAACTATTTTTTCCATCTTGAATACTAACAAAGAAATAGGAGGTATAGGGGTACATAGGGCCATCATTAGAAATTGTAGTGCCCCATAGTGCCTGCCTGATAGGGCCCATCCTTGGGTAAAGAGGAGCCAACCTAGGCTCAGACCACTCTTCAGCTGTTTGGGCGTTCAGATGAATGCCCGAACTTTTGGCCGTTCAGCCTTCTTCTATATATGACAGCTTCCCACTGTCAATGGTTCCTAAGAGGGTAGTGGGTGCTGGTACCCCAATGGCTGGGAATCCCTGGCCCTGCAGGAAAAGGGCGGGGGGTAGCGGAGACATCACTG
Source organism: Aquarana catesbeiana (assembly GCF_042186555.1). NCBI lineage: Eukaryota > Metazoa > Chordata > Amphibia > Anura > Ranidae > Aquarana > Aquarana catesbeiana. The sequence goes on along the minus strand of NC_133329.1, from coordinate 92,108,865 downwards.
GCCATATTTGGGCAATGACATTACCACCATTCCCACCCCTTCCCCTACTTAGGCGATGACCGCTCAGGGAGTCAACAGGCATTGTGCTCAATGATGGATTAATTTTTTTTTATCAAGCCTTCTGTAAAGTAGAGCCAGCAAGGAGGATATGTGGGCATTGTTTAACCCAGACGAGGACATTCTGTGAGTGCAGACCATCATCACGGCGCTTTGCACTCACAGCATATCCATGCAAAGAGCAGCACTAATATCATAGAGCCAATGCTATTCTCTGCTTTATCAAGGGCCACTAAAGAGGAACCTGTGCATCACGTGGACGGCCCCTGAAGACATCGCAAGGAGGTCCAAAGGAGAAGCCTGGAGTTGAGCTTTAAGGTTTATTTTTTGACTGGAGCTTACTTTCAACAGTCATGTGATTCTGTTCCCTGTCTGCATATTTTTAATGTGGACATGCTCTCTACTGATATTGATGTATATACATTTATATAGAATTATATGAGTAATTCCATGAATTATTAATAAAAATCCATTGATGAATAGCTGGGTAAGATGCTGACATCCAGTGAAAAGCTATACATCTGTGAGTCACTAAAAGGAATTCTCTCATTAATATTGTAAAGCACCATTGTCCCTCATTTTCCGGCTGGAGGCACCTAAAGTAGGTTGGTAGGCGCTCCTTTCAGTATACAGCTAGCCCTAGGGCCCATTCGCTTCTGTGCTTGAAAACGCAGCTGTGTTTTAAGATGGTGTGTTGTAGAAGTCTGTTTTCTATGTGTTGCAGCGAGTATTGGGGATGTTGAACCTTTATGTATGCCCTTTTGAGCTACAGAAAGGGATACTTGGTCTGTGTGTGGAAGCAGTGGTCTCTCTGCAGAGGTCTGATACGCCCCCTGCTGAACCAGAACTAGGGCTCTCCAAACAGCAAGAAGCATAAGAACTGCTGATTGCAGAGCTATAGGTTTCACTGAGCAGGGGGGCGTGGCAGACCTCTGCAGAGAGACCGCTGCTTCCATGCAGAGAGCAAATTACTTTCTCTGCTGGCAGGGGACAGGCTTTTCTACTGAGACTGTGACTGCTTTATGCCCCTTTTTGTTTTGATGCACCTGGAATGTATTTAGCTTATTTAAACTGAAACGTGAATTGAAATTAATGTGGAACTGCAGCCACACCATTTTATTTTCCACTTTTGGATAGAGAACTAGAATAGCTGTCAGATTTTTATTGCTGTCCCGGTTAGATTGTCCAGCATTTCCTGTCTTGTTGACACAACTGAAGCATGGCAGCGCCCCTCTCTCACCTCCCTATTGGTCTTCTCATTTAGTATGTGGCTTTGATGCTTTAGCCCCCGTTCAAACCGAATCAAATTTAAAATCACGCGACTTCACTGGAAATTGCGCAATTTCATAGCCGGCTCAGTGTCAGTGTGAATTCAGGTGCAACTTGGCTGATGTCTGAAATCGCAAAAATAAAAAAAAATAGTTCAGAAACCTTTTTTTTTTTGAAACCAGTGCAGCACAGCAAAGCCGGCATTGCACCGATTTGAACAGTTCCATTGCTGACAATAGAGTGCGACTTGTCATATAATTTTGACCTGTCAAATTGTATGACAGCTTAGGGGCTGATATAGGCCAACTTCATAGGTTCGATCAGTTTCTGTCTATCTGCACTCTAATGCCGCGTACACACGAGCGGAATGTCTGACAGAAAAAGTCAGACGGGAGCTTTTCATCGTATATTCCGACCGTGTGTATGCCTCATTGGACTTTTTACGTTGAAAATTCTGACGGACCTAGAAAGGGAACATGTTCTAAATTTTTCCGACAGAACCAATTCCTATCGGGAAAACCGGTCGTCTGTATGCTGTTCTGACGGACCAAAAACGACGCATGCTCTGAAGCAAGTACGAGACGGAAGCTATTGGCTATTGAACTTCCGTTTTCTAGTCCCGTCATACGTGTTGTACGTCACCGCGTTCTGGACGGTCGGAATTTGGTGGGACCATGTGTAGGCAAGACAGCTTGAGTGGAATTCCATCGGAACTCCGTAGGAAAAACCGGTCGTGTTTACAGAGCATTAGGCTCCCTTTTTGACCGCCCACCTACAAACGGTCTTGGTGCAGTTTGGGTGAATACACATTGCCTTGGCCATGGCACTTTGCATCACAGTGCAGCAATCCTAACGACAAGTTTGACAGGCGGCCTGAGCTGTTAAGCACTTCCATGTAAGTGAATGGGACCACACTTCAAATGCAAGCCAAACATTTGCAAAATAGGCAAAAAAGTCAAAAACAAGCCTTGGCAGGTGACCGTATCACTTCCTGAATGACTGCAAACCTCCTTTCACCTTCTTCTGGAAAGTGATCCACCATGGATTGCTTTTTGAGGGTCAGGGAATGCTGCTGCTACTGTGAAAGGAGTCTTAGGATAATGGCAATTTAGGGTAGGTTTCTTGATCCTGATGACAGTGGAACCTGGTTGTGCAATGTGTGTCAGTGCATTTGCTTGTAGCCTGGGTGACAATGCAGGAGCACAACCCGGAGACAAGGACAGAGTGCTGCCACCCTATAACAGGAAGACCTTTATGGCAGGGAGCTCCAGCCTTTCCTTCAGTCTTGCACATCGTCTTGCACATATTTGCTGGCTACTCTCCTCTTCTGAAATTGCTTACTCTGATTTCACTGCACACGGTGAGCTTTTCACAGTGTCCATAAGAAGCTGCATAAAGTCAAGTAGAGCCCACCTTATATCCTGGCTGGAGAATGTCCAGCATAATCTACCCTTTTCCTCCCCAGTCTGACTGTCCCTGGCCCGCCCCCTTTCGTTTATTGAATTTCACTTCTTCAGGGAGGCTCGGGCATGAAATGTGCTTGGGGAAGCTATGGCCCCTCCCACTAGTTATGATCTGCCTGCATTCCATAGAGAAGCACAGAGACCTTGTGATGACATTTCATTAGCTTAATGGAGGTGGGGAGGGAGCAAACAAAGAAGGCAACATGTACGCAGATTAAAATTCAGCTTTAACGAAAGCTGCCGATTTAAAAATATTGAAAATGATTTTTGTAATAACATTAACATATTAAAGCTAATATGAGATTTAAAGTGGTTCTAAACTATAAATGTTTTTACCTTAAAAGGAGAAGTACAGCCAAAGCTCGTTTGGCTGTACTTCTCCTGTGGCTCGTTCTGCACTCCTGTGACCCGTTTTCAGCCGACAGCAGCTGCCAACACAGAGCCGCTCCAGGCTGGGGAAGGATTGCAACCATACGGTCGGGATCCACCGAGATGCCTGGCCCTACACCTGGCTCAAACTCTCAGCAAGGCGCTGAGAGCCTGAGCCGGCTGCTCCAGCCCCCTCCACAGCCCAGCGCTCCGGTGAGCATGTGGCAGGGCAGAGAGTAGTAACTGACAATCATGGCTCTCTGCTCAGAGTGGTGGAGAGAACTGAGAGATCAGCGGTGTCTAATCGCTTGGTTCTCAGTCTTAGAGCTGGTGGGGGACAGATAAGGCAAGTACGAATCCAAAAAAAAATCCCAAACTTCTTTTTTAACGCATCCCTTGTGTTAGGGTAAAAAATGTCCCACTACCTGTACTATCCCCCTCCCCCCCATTCCTAAACACTTACTTGACACCTTTCAACGCTCTAGCACTGTCCTTACTCCAGCACCGCTCTCCTCTCTTCCTGTTCCCACAAGAAACACTGATAGTAACAGGAGCTATTGTCTGTGAGGAGGGAGTGGGGGGCGTAGCTTGCGGGCTCTTTGTGTGTCTATGGACACACACAGCCTGGCTCAGAAGTGCACATGCACAGTTGCCCCACTTAGCACCCGGCTTGCTGAGGGGCCACTCGTAAAAAGGAGCAGGGGACCGCCGAAGAGAATGTAAGCGATTTGCTCTGTGCAATATCGTTACACAGAGCAGATTAGTAGAGCATCTTTTTTTTTTTTTTTAGGGGAAAAAAATAGCCTTTAGAATCACTTTAAGTGAATGGATTTACATATGTTAGAAAAAAAAAATCTTTAAAAAAGGGATTCCCTTGATCATTCACTCCGTTCGATGTAAATTAGAGCAACTGCCGTAAAGCCAGACAGACAAAGTGGAATGATGAAGCAGCAATTTGCATTTTAACTCTTTACCAGCTGGATTACAGGGAGCAGAATGGGAGAATTATGAATCTATCAGGCATACAGGCCAAGATGGAACTGGGCCTCTCCCCTCTTCTAGGTGGATGATAGATGACTAGCTGGGAAGATCACTAGACAGCAGGATGTGGGAGCCGAGCCGAACGGCAGTGAAATCAGAGCCGAGATTAAGGAGAATGAAGATCTCGTTAGAGCATCAGACTCTCCTGCATCCAATTAAGAGTGAAGAAGGCCCCGATACCACCAGCACAGCCATCTACAGCCTCATGGGCCAAGAGCGTTCACCGATTACTCCACCAGACTGGAGTCCACCTATTTACATGGCTAACCTAAATCTTACCACCGAAACACAAATTCCCCAATCCATGTGCTCAGAGTGACTGATCCTCTGTAATTGAGGTTGCATCTCGGCTTCAAAGCACCAATAAATTTCCTCAAATGTATTTAGAAGAAACCGATAGTGATAAATATGTGGGCTGTTATTGACACTCTAAATAAGAAAATGTTAGTTATTAAGTTGTCATGCTGATCCTTTAGGATTTGCAACCTCCAAGCCAGGAGTTCCGTCTTTGCTGGCTGCAAACTTGTTGCAGGTCAGAGACTGCCAGGAATAGAAGTCTTCATTCATCCAGCCGCAGGAGCATGCAAGGTACTTTTCATGGGCACTCAAAGTAGAGTTGCCACCTCATCCCTTTAAACCCGAACACATATGAATTACACAGGTTCTGAGGCTAATTAAATGCAGATAAGGCACCAAGTGAGTTTAATTACCACCTTAATCGGCCACAGAACTTGTGTAATTCATATGTCTTCAGGTTTAAAGGAATGAGGTGGCAACCATAACTTAAAGTGATACTGAAGGTTCGTTTAAAAAAACAAACACGTTATACTTATCTGCTCTGTGCAGTTGGTTTTGCACAGAGCGGCCCCGATCCTCCTCTTCGTGGGTCCCTCAGCGCCACTCCTGGCTCCTCCTCTTCTCGAGTGCCCCCTCGGAGAGCCGCTTTCCAAAGGGGGCACTCATGTGGGCGCGCTCCCGAGTCCTGCTGCTGCGTCCATTGACACAGACAGCAGGACTCAGCCCCCCCCCCCCAGCTCCCATGTCACTGGATTTCATTGACAGCAGCGGGAGCCAATGGCTCCCGCTGCTATCATTCTATCCAATGAGGACCCGAGACAGCGGCTGGAACTGCTGGGCTTGTTCTCGCCATTGGAAAGATCAGGTTCAGGTAAGAAAAAGGGGGGCTCTGGAGCGTGGAAGGTTTTTCACCTTAATGCATAGAATGCATTAAGGTGTAAACCACTGAGACTTTACAACCACTTTAAGTCATTCTAAAGAGGCCTCTTCATCAATATTAAGTGTCATTTTAACATGCCTCAAAATTATCTTTTTTTTTTTCAAATAACAAACAGATCATGCTTCCCTCCTCTGTGCAGTTGGTTTTGCACAGAGCAGCCCAGATCCTCCTCTTCTCTGGCCCCTCCCTCCTGTTGAGTGCCCCCACAGCAAGCAGCTTTCTAGGGGGGGCACCCGAGCCATGTCACAGCTCGCCCTGTCCATTCAGACACAGAGCTGCTGCTCGGCCCCGCCCCCTTTCTCCTCTAATTGGCTAATAGCGCCAATAGCAATAGCGCCACTGCGCTAGACGAGAGACTCGTGGACATAGATGGGGCTAAGGTAGTATTAGGGGGTGCTGGGCCCCTATTAAATTATTTTAATGCATGGACTTTCCAAGTCATTTAAAGTGGAGTTCCACCCTCCCCCCCTCCACTGCCACATTTGACACTTTTTTGGGCGGGGGTACCTGGTTTTGACAGGTATCTGCTCCCATTTATGGCTCAGTTCGCCATTATCACAGGTCCCAGAAGACTTTGCTTTGAGACCATTCACAGGGCACAGTGCGATTTGCGCATGCACAGTAGGAAACAGACTTCCTGTTTCCCTTACTAGAGAAGCCAGCGCCTGCACCGGAAGCCAATTGGAGAATCGATTTGGGTGAGGACATTGCTGGATCCCTGGACAGGCAAGTGCCCTTATATTAACCGCTTGCTGACCAGCCGCCGTCATTTTACTGTGGCAGGCCGGCACGATCCTGCGAGCCGTCGTAGCTATACGTCGGCTCGCGGGATCGGCATAGAAGGCGCGTGCTGCACTGCAGGGGTGCCTATGCTCGTGGGCGACGGTAACGATGACCACCGGCCACGAGCGATCGCAGGCACAAGAAGCAGAACAGGGACGTGTGTGTGTGTAAACACACAAATCCCTGTTCTGTTCTGTGAGGAGAGACAGATTGTGTGTTCCTAATAGCTGGGAACCACGATCTGTCATTTTCTCTAGTCAGTCCCCTCCCCCTACAGTTAGAAACACACACAGGGAACATAGTAAACCCTTTGATCACCACTAGCGTTAACCCCTTCCCTGCCAGTGATATTTTTACAGTAATCAGTGCATTTTTATAGCACTAATCGCTGTATAAAACGCCAATGGTCCCAAAAATGTGTCAAAAGTGTCTGATGTGTCCGTCATAATGTTGCAGTCCCGATAAAAATCGCAGATCACTGCCATTACTAGTAAAAAAAAAATAAAAAAGCTATAAATCTATCCCCTATTTTGTAGATGCTATAACTTTTGCGCAAACCAATCAATATACTCTTATTGTGATTTTTTTTTTTTTACCAAAAATACGTAGAAGAATAGATATCGGCCTCAACTGAGAAAAAATGTGCTTTTTTTTTTTTTTTTTTTAAAAAAAGGGATATTTATTATAGCAAAAAGTGCAAAATATTTGTATTTTTTTTTTAAATTTTGCTTTTTTTTGATTATAGCGCAAAAAATAAAATCGCAGAAGATACCACCAAAAGAAAGCTCTATTTGTGGGGAAAAAAGGACGACAATTTTGTTTGGGTGCAGCGCCGCACGACCGCGCAATTGTCAGTTAAGGCGATGCAGTGCCGAATCGCAAAAAATGGCCTGGTCATTCAGCAGCCAAATCTTCCGGGGCTGAAGTGGTTAAAAGTCATAAGCTACAGTATTTTTTGTAGATGCTGACTGTTTTTGTGAAGAAGATTGGAGCTCCTGTTTAAAGGCTAACTCTCCACTTTCATGGAGAAAAAATTGCAAAATTAAAATAGCATATAAAATTTCTATACAAGTCATATTGTATTTGAATTGATTAAAATTTACCTTTCTTTTTTCAATCTGCAGCTCTGTGATTTTCAGTAAAATGCAATATGGAAACCTGGAGATGTTCTGTACACAGATGATGTATAGAACCCCCCCCCCCCCCCCGATATGTAATTTCCTGCTTGTGTGATTGGCTGATTTTTCCAAAAGTCTACACTAAGATACAAGTCATCCTCTGCAACAAAAATGTCATTTTTGGTGAGACACTCCCAAAGGGGAATCACTGCAACTTTCCTTAATTAGAACCCTGCAAGTGCAGCAGCTGATTGATAATTATAAAACTACTCTCATTAGATTCACTTTCCACATGGACACAAAAAGCTATTTCTTCAGAATAACAAAAGGTAGGAATCTGCAGCAAAGTTTGGTAAAATCCTTGTACTGTACATAGATCACCCAGGGGGGGTCACTCTTTTAGGCCCCATTCACACTAACGCGTTTTTTTTTATGCATTTTGCAGAAATGCATGGGAATTTTTTAACATGGGTTCCTATGGAACATGTTCACATCAATGCATTTTTTGTACCTCTGCATTTTTGGAAAGGGTCAGGGACTTTTTTTCATGCAAAATGCTGCTTTTGCATGTAATAGAATTAAATGGACCAGTATCAAAAACGCAAGTACAGCGTTTTTGACACTATTTGCATTTTTGGCTTTTTTTTTTTTTTTATAGACTGTATACAGTCCAATAAAAAAAAAATTGTAAAAAAAAAAAACAAAAAACAAAAAAAAACGCAAAACGCTGCTCAAAAACGTGGCAAGCACCACAAAAAACACTGCAGAAACGCTCAAAAGCAACATGCATTGATGTGAATCGAGCCTAAGTGCTAGTCAGCGCACCTAATGCAATTGCAGCTTTAAGGATCAGGGCCATAGAGCTTTAAGGCCCAATCATGCATTGTAACACAAGGCATTGCATGTACACAGGCAAGCTATTGTTTGAAATGATGGGATTTCACATTTGAGGCTCGGTTCACACTGCAGCGATGCGGGAACCCTGTGAATCCACTGCGGGTTCCCACATCGCATGTCTCCCGATGGCAGTTCACACTGCTCCATGCAAACTGCTGGGAGTGTCAATTAAAAGTTAATTATACCCCCAAATCAGTTCGCATATCGCAGTGCGATTTGCAACTTCGGACAGGAATCAGATCGCATCGGTGTGAACAGCCATGCTGCGGACCAAAAAAAGGGCCAGAATGCGATGCAACTTCAGCCATACTATCTGTATGGCTGAATTTGCATCACATGGACATCGCATGGGATTTGCACCACGCAGCAGTGTGAACCGGCCCAGATAGATACATTGATGTGCACTGTCCCTGTTTAATCGATAATAAAGGGCCTATTTCTGAAAAAAAAGAATGATTGATGAGAACACATGAAATTGCACATTGAAAGGTGGCATCCCAGAGGTTTTTATTATGACAGGTTACCTTTAATGCTGAACTTCGGGTCAACTGTTGAAATATACATATAGGGACTGCTTTACCTGCTAAATAGAACCTCAGGCAACCTCAGCACTCCAGCTGTGGTGAAACTACAAGTCCCATGATGCACCACAAACTCCTGACACCCACAGGCATCAGTCCCAGAAAAAGAAGCATGATGGGATTTGTAGTTTCCCCACAGCTGGAGTGCCCCTCTAGCCAATGCTGTGATTGTTTTTTTATTTTTCCTGCCAGACAGCATAGCCAGACTGGTGACCTGTTTGATTGCTTTTTTTCTTTACTGCAGATATGGAGTATAACCTGTTCACCTCCCCGCCCCAGCCTGTAATTGGGCAATAAAGGAGAGCAGAAGACAGCGGAGGTCCTCTCTCTTCTATCAGCAGGTTCCTTATCAGCACATTATTTCCAGCACAAAATTGGTTCCTGGCACTGTGGAGAAGAATCGCTGGCACCCTGGTTGGACACAGCATGACATCAGCTTTATGAAGACATCGGTGTGTGCAGCACAAACAGTCGACGCGTTTCGACCATAACGGCCTTACTGATGGTTCCTAGCGCTGTTGCTCCCTGGCCCACTCTGACAAGAGGCTGCTACCTAGTCACATTCAGCTTCACGCACTTAAAACACTCATTTAATGATTTTGTAATGAGTACAGAAGTGTAAATTGATGTTGTTTTATATCAGGAGGTGAGAATCTCAAGAGAGGTAGGTGCTAACGACAGCTGTCTCTGGGCTATCTAATGTCTAAGCATGCCGTAAATCCATTGGGTCATTCTCAAATAACACACTTTTAATTTTTTTTTTTTTTTTTAAAGGGGAGAAAGACTTTAGCACAATGCTTCTCAAACAGAGTGCCATTTGTTCCCCTCATCAGGGTGGCAGTGGGCTCAAGACACGGCTTGCCATGGATGAGAGGACTCAGTGATCCGGGGGGGGGGGGGGGGGGACTCTGATGTGATATGTGATGGGGGTAGTGTGATGAGATGCAGGGTGGTCATGTATAGGACACTCGCTCCCGTTTCCCCAGATGACGCGCTGTGACATGAAACACGCAGGACAGGGCAAGCACTTGTGACGTCATCACGTCCTAAACCTTGGGTAGGGGGGACTTTGATGTGATTGGGTGACTCGCTCATGTAGGGGGACCTCGAATGTGAAGCTCATTTCATAAGCATGCGTATGTGCATTGTTTCAGGTTCAGGATTCCCATTGATAGACAATTAAAGCGTCATTAAACCCTAAACCAAAAATGTAATATATTGCAGCTAACCAGTCATTAGATGTGGTGGCTGCATTCTTTTTTAGACTTTACCCCCCTCTGTTTTCAGCTGGTGATCTGGCCAGCAACACAACTCCTGTATTAGAGTGCCTCCGCTCTGGATAAAGGTGCACAGGTGGCACAGCAGACAGCAGCATTGTCAGTCTGGGGGGAGGGGAGTGTTAGATGTACTAGCAGATTTAAATACATTGAAAGTGATTCTAAAGGTAAAAAACCTTCTATCTTAACCACTTTACGCAAAACGGCGTACCCGTACGTCAGTACTTTGACGCTAAATACCAGGGTTATGGCAACAGCTAGCTGCCATAACCTCAGTATTTTTGGGAACACCGGTATTGTCGGGAACGTTGTGCGTTTCTCTTTAAGATAAAAGTGGTCTCCGCGGAGGATTCACTGCGAGATCACTTTTATCAACGGCTGGAGAGGTGCCCACCCCCCTCCCGCTTTCCGGACCTGCCAGTAGCGGCAGAGACGATCGCATCCTCTCCCGTGGATGCCTGGCTGCCGAGTGAGGGGAAGATGGCCCCCGCTTGGCTCCATGGCATGGGAGGGCGGAAGCGACGTCAAACGTCACTTCCGCCCATAGCTCTTAAAGGAGAATTTTTTTTTTTCCAAGTGACTTTTTTTTTATTTATTTTTTTATTGCATTTTAGTGTAAATATGAGGTCTTTTTGACCCCAGATCTCATATTTAAGAGGTCCTGTCATGCTTTTTTTCAGTGATTACTAGAGATGCCAGCGGGATATTTACAAGGGATGTTTACATTCTTTGTAATAGGAATAGAAGTGGGCCAAAATTTAAAAAAAAAAAAAAAAATTTACAGTAAAATAAATAATAACAATAAAAAAAATTTAAAGCGCCCCATCCCGACAAGCTCGCGTGCAGAAGCGAACGCATACATGAGTAGCGCTCGCATATGAAAACTATGTTCAAACCATACGTGAGGTATCGCTGCGATCGTTAGAACGAGAGCAATAATTCTAGCCCTAGACCTCCTCTGTAACTCAAAACTGGTAACCTGTAGAAATTTTTTAACATCGCCTATGGAGATTTTTAAGGGTAAAAGTTTGTCACCATTCCACGAGCAGGCACAATTTTGAAGCGTGACATGTTGGGTATCAATTTACTTGGCATAACATTATCTTTCACAATATAAAAGAAAATTGGGCTAACTTTACTGTTGTCTTTTTTAATTCAAAAAAGTGTATTTTTTCCCAAAAAAAGTGCGCTTGTAAGACCGCTGCGCAAATATGGTGTGACAGAAAGTATTGCAACGACCGTCATTTTATTCTCTAGGGTGTTAGGAAAAAAAAATTATATATATATATATATATATATATATATATATATATATAATGTTTGGGGTAATTTTCTAGCAAAAAAAAAATTTTTTAACTTGTAAACAAGCGTAAAAAAGAGGCTTGGGGCTGAAGTGGTTAATGCATTCTATGCATTAAGATAAAAAAAAACTGTGTGCAGCAGACCTCCTCATACTTACCTGAACCCCATCTTGATCCAGTGATGTTGCACAAGAGGTTCAGCTGTCTAGGACTCCCTCTTCTCATTGGCTGAGACAGCAGCAGGAGCCATTGGCAATCAAAATCAGCAAACCAATGAGAGAGAGCAGCAGGCTGAGCCGCAGCTCTGTGTTTGAATGGACACTGGTAGCTGTGACATGGCTCGGGTGTCCCCTATAGAAAGCTGCTTGCTGTGGGGGCACTCGACAGGAGGGAGGGGCCAGGAAAGCCAAAGAGGGACCAGAGAAGAGGAGGATCCGGGCTGCTCTGTGCAAAACCAACTGCACAGAGGAGATAAGTATAACATGTTTGTTATTTTTAAACCAAAAAAGAAAATGGGACTTTAGTATCACTTGAAGCCAAACTTCAGCTCACACATTATAAACAGTTACAGCTGGGTTTCTTTTCCCTTTAAGGCTTTACAAAAATTTAAAAAGCGGATTGTAAGCACCCCTGTCAGTGGTAAATGGCTTGTCTCAACCCTCTAACTGATACATCTTCAGGACAGCTTGTGAAGTCTAAAAACAACAGACTTACTGGCAGGATCACCAGATGAAAATAAAAGAAACAAAGCCTAAAAAAGAAAAACAAATTCAGCCACCACCGTCTAAGAATTGGTACTATAATTGCAATATAATAAACATTTGGGTTTAATACTGATCTAAGTGTTTAGCATTTTAGATGGAGGGTACCTCTTGATTTTACACACTTTTAAAGGATGCCAAAAGATTGAGAAACGCTGCTTTAAGTGAGACCAATCGGCCCGCGATCGATGTGGGAATTGTGTACTTGGCCTCTGGGCTTTTCCAGCCATGCCAAATTTTGCACACAAGCTGACCCCATCACCCTCCACCCCAATCAATACCGGCAGAGTGGAGCGGAGGGTATAAAGATAAGCGGCACACATAAAGAAAGAACCATCTGTAGAGATCCGCAGAGTCATTCCAAAACAAAGGCATTTCTACATCCTCCTGGGCGACTTGCTGTCTATCCTCTGTGAATGCAAACGCTGCAATCATCTGACAAGATCTCTCCAGGCGAAATGCTGCACTGCATCACCATCCGGAGATTTATTAGGAGAGGAGCGAGGAGGAGAGGAGCGAGGAGACACCTGAGCCAGGCCCAGCCAGTGACAACACCGCCATATTAATGGAACGAGTCACCCCATGGTACAGCCAAGAACCCAAACCCAGGGGGACTGCAAGGACTGATTAACCCCTTAAGGACCAGGCCTCTTTTTGAGATTTGTTGTTTACAAGTTAAAAACATTTTTTTTTTTTTTGATAGAAAATTACTTAGAACCCCCAAACATTATACATTTTTTTCCTAACACCCTAGAGAATAAAATGGCGGTCAATGCAACACTTTCTGTCACACCGTATTTGCGCAGCGGTCTTACAAGCACACTTTTTTTTTTGTGGAAAAAATACACTTTTTTGAGTTAAAAAATAAGGCAACAGTAAAGTTAGCCCTAATTTTTTTTTATATTGTGAAAGATAATGTTACGCCGAATTAATTGATACCCAACATGTCACGCTTCAAAATTGTGCCCGCTCATGGAATGGCGACAAAATTTTTACCCGTAAAAATCTCCATAGGCGACGTTTAAAAAATTCTACAGGTTGCATGTTTACAGAAGTCTAGGGCTCTACCGATCGCGGCGATAAATCACATGTGTGGGTTGAACACCGTTTTCATGTATGCGTTCGCTTCTGCATGCGAGCTCGTCGGGACAGGACGCGTTTAAATTTTTTTTTTTTTCCTTATTTATTTTACCTTTTTTTAAAAGATTTTTACATTGTTTTAAAAAAAAAATGAATTATTTCTCTCGCTCTGCCGATCACGCCGATACCTCACATGTGTGGTTTGAACACCGTTTTCCTATGCGGGCGCTACTCAAGTATGCGTTCACTTCTGCACACGAGCTGTAATGTAAGAATCCTTTGTAATAGAAAAAAAGCATGACAGGACCTCTTAAATATGAGATCTGGGGTCAAAAAGACCTCAGATCTCATATTTACACTAAAATGCAATAAAAAAAATTTTAAAAAATGGCCCTTTAAGAGCTATGGGTGGAAGTGAAGTTTTGATGTCGCTTCCACCCTGCAATGTTATGGAGACGGGTGGGGGCCATCTTCCCCTCACTTGTCTCTATGCACAGCAAGGGTGAAGATCCGAACGCCTCCGCCGCTGCTGACGGCTCCGGTAAGAGGCGAAGGGCACCAGCCCGTCTCCCGCCGCTGATTAAAAGTGATCTTGCGGCGAATCTGCCGCAGAGACCACTCTTATCGGAACGTGGACCGCCGGACGAAGAAGAGAATACCGGGGTTATGGCAGCTAGCTGCTGCCATAAACAACGATATTCCACTTAAAAGTAAGGACGTATATCGGTGTGCGGCGGTCCGGAAGTAATTGAGCTCAGCCTGTCCGGCCCTCATCTGTACCATGAAAGGTGATCAGTATCACCAACACCCCAGTACTGGGAAAGTTATGGAACCCGTCTGAGCATTGCTTATGAGGTCTGAGCCCTATAGGGATTAAGGAGACGTAAAACCCTAACTGGATGACATTTAGTTCGGTAAAGCACTGCATATTAAACAAATGCCTGTTTTGCATCTAAGTGTTGACCTCCTGCAGCTTCTTTGCAGCCACTTCCTGTGTACATTCTGTGATGGCTGCATGGCATTTCTCAGGGTGGGTTTCCTGATGGTGACAATAGTGGACCATGCTTGTGTAATATGCGTTGAAACAGCCACTTGGAAACCCATGTCACAGGGTGACAACGCAGGAGCACAACTGGGAGACAAGGACAGAATGTTGTCACCCTTTAACAGGATGTGTCTAAACAAGGAACCTTCATGGCAGGAAAAAAAAAAACCCTAATGAGCTAGTATGCATTGCATACTAGCTCATTATGAAATACTTACCATCGAACTAAGCCCTGCAGTGCCACCTGCACACCACTGACATCTTCCCCAGTGTTTCTTCCGGGTTCGCGGGCTCCGGCGCTGTGATTGGCCCGAGCCGCAATGACGTCACGCGCAGGGGCCGCCAGTCACAGTACGGGCGGCCGTTCCTTCAGAGCACATGCACCAATTACGCAATCGGCACAGTAAATAGTAAATATCTTCTAGACAGGGCAAGTTTAGAAGATATTTATAGTACCTATAGGTACAAACACACAAGGGGAGTTTACTTCCTCTTTAACCAATTGCCGACCAGCCGCCGCAGTTGTACTTACGTCGCTTTCATTTTTTGGCCACTAGGGGCGCGCGCACCCGCAGCTCGCCCCCAGAGCCGATGCGCCGGGCTTCTGCGATCGCTCGTGACACGGCGAGACCAGGGATCTGTGTGTGTACACACACAGATCCCAGTTCTCTGAGGGGAGAAGAGACTGATCGTGTGTTCATACAAAGTATGGACACTGATCTATCTCTTCCCCTAGCAAGTCCCATCCCCCCTTCAGTTAGAACACAGAGAGGGATCACAGTTAACCCCTTGATCGCCCCCTAGTGTTAACCCCTTCACTGCCAGTGACCTTTTTTACAGTAATCAGTGCATTTTTATAGCACTGATCGCTGTATAAATGACAATGGTCCCAAAAATGTGTCAAAATTGTCCGATGTGTCCACCATAATGTCGCAGTCTCGATAAAAATCGCAGATCGACACCATTACTAGAAAAAAAAAAAAAAATTATAATAAAAATGCTATAAATCTATGCCCTATTTTCTAAACGCTATAACTTTTGTGCAAACCAATCAATATACGCTTATTTGATTTTTATTACCAAAAATATGTAGAAGAATACGTATCGGCCTAAACTGAGAAAAAATTAGCTTTTTTTTAAAAAAAAAAAAAAAAAAAATGGGGATATTTATTATAGCAAAAAATGCAAAATATTGTGGGTTTTTTTCAAAATTGTTGCTCTTTTTTTGTTTACAGCGCAAAAAATAAAAACCACAGAGGTGATCAAATACCACCAAAAGAAAGCTCTCTTTGTGGGGAAAAAAGGACATCAATTTTGTTTGGGTGCAACTTCACACGACAGCGCAATTGTCAGTCAAAGCGACGCAGTTCCGCATCGCAAGAAATGGCCTGGTCATTCAGCTGCCAAATCTTCTGGGGCTGAAGTGGTTAAAGTGTTACTAAACCCAGGACTCTGCATTCACTATATCTGGTCTCCCACAGTACACAGAACATGGAAAAGCCATTCTTTTAGTAAATATAAACTGCTAAATACCTTTTCTCATCAGCAGTATATAACAGTCTTGTGACTTCTATCAGTGTCTGGTTAAAGCTTAAAGGAGGAGTTTTCATACTGCACTGGCTGTCCTTGTCTGGACAGTGCTGATTGGATCTGTGCTGATCACATGCATCCTCCCAAGAAAAAAAAAAACTCTCGAGCAATACACACCAAACTGAGCATGTGCAGCCTGACTCCAGTAACTTTGTCTTATCCGGACATGTTTTGGAGTCAGTGGAAGAAGAGGAGGATCTGTGCATACAGGATCAAACAGCCTTTTTACACAATGCGGAGGATTAACCCCTTAGGTTCCACAGTGAGTATAACAAGCATTCTTTACTGCATTCACAGACTTATTTTACTGTTGTGGGTTTAGTAACACTTTAAGGAGGGACTCCATCCACAAATAACAAGCTAAAAATGAATAGCCTATAAACTCATAAAATAAAACTAGCCTGCAATACTCAGCTTTAATGCAGAGATTTTACCCTGCAGTACTTTTTTCAGCTGCTAGATGTCCTCAGTCTGATGACCAGCATCATTCAACCCACTTCCTCTGAGCCAGGATTGTCCTGGATCCGCCCGCCCTGTGACTGGACAGTGAAAGGAGAAACCTCACAGTGATGAGCTCATCTCCCCGTCACTCTGCCCTCTCCTCCTATCAGGATGCTCCTCGTCAGTGCTGGTATTGCTTCTTCCTCTCACACTCTGCTCTACAGGGACTAGAGGATTCCAATATCAGGTCACATTCAGCTACTTTACATTGCTTGTAGTTTAAGGAAAATATATATTAAAGCTGAATTCTAGGTATGGAATTTATTGCATAGTTACATTGGTCTAGCTTGAACCAATGTAATAATCCATACTCTATAGCTGCGGGACCTCTGTGGAAGTAGAGCATCACTGTAGTAGTCACCACTACTACAATGATAGCCACAGTCTTCGGGGTCCTGTGATGAGTGGCTGTCCTGCTGCTTAGTATCCACAGAGGGAGGCTTGCTTGGAATTTAGCACCTTTCACAGAACACCTTGCACCATTCTCAATAAAGACAAAGGGTTCTCTGATTGGATGAGGTGGAGATTGTGACATCACTGCCCCACCTTTTCATCTTATCCAATCAGAAAATGTTTTGCATTAAGAAAAATGCAAGGTTTTCTGGGAACGGCACCCTTGTTGAGCTGGACACAGAAGACAGCGTTGTTAAAAAGGCCGTCTTATTTAGTAAGGTGAACAACAAGTCATAGAAACCTATTGGATCCAATCTTTAGCTCAGAACAAACAAGATAATTGCACAATGGTGTTTGATTGGTGGACCCCTGATCTGTCTGTGCGCAGTGAAGGGAGAAAGAGCTCAGCTTTCTGTCACTCTGCTCTCTCCTCCTATCTGCAACATACATGTGCTGCTTCTCTCTCTCCTAGTGTCAGCTCTGCTGAACAGGGACTGAAAGAGGCTGATGCCAATTAAATTCAAGAACTTGCACTTCTTGAGTTTAAAAAAATACATTAGGTTCAAAGTAATATTAAAGGCAAGTTAAAAAAAGGAATTACAAAGAAGTTATACTTACCTGCTCTGGGTTTTGTACAGAGCAGCCACGATTCTCCTCTTTTTCGGGACCCCAGTCGGCGCTCCTGGCCCCTCCCTCCTGCCAAGTGCCACCACAGCAAACAGCCTGCTATAGGGGGCACCCAAGCAGGCTCGCTCACGAGCTGCTGCACTGCATGTCCAATCACACACAGAGCCATGGCTCGGCCCCGCCCCCTCTCTCCTCATTGGCTCACTGGCCAGTGAGGAGGGAGACTCCCCAGAGAGCTGAGGCTCTCGTGCACAACACTGGATCACATTGGGGCAAAGGTATGTATTTTTTGGGGGGGGGCTGCTGCACAGAGAACGTTTTTTTACCTTCATGGATAGAATGTGTGAAGGTAAAAAAGACTTGAGCCTTTACAACCACTTTATGGCTCGGTTCACACTGCAGCGACTTGTCAGGAGACTAAGTCACGCTCTTTCAGTGCAATGGAACCATTCTAATCAAATTGACTCAAGTCGTTCCGACTGAGGGCCCTTTCACACTGGGGCGGTTTACAGTCGCTATTGCGATAATAATAGCGCCTGCAAACCGACCCGAAAGTGCCACTGCTTTCATTCCAGTGTGAAAGCCCCGGGGGCTTTCACACTGGAGCGATGCGCTGGCAGGACGGTAAAAAAAGTCCTGCCAGCAGCATCTTCGGAGCGGTGAAGGAGCGGTGTGTATACCGCTCCTTCACCGTGCCTGCCCATTGTAATCAATGGGACGGCGCGGCTATACCGCCGGCAAAGCGCCTCAGCAGAGGCACTTTGCGGTGGTTTTTAACCATTTCTCGGCCGCTAGCAGGGGGGTAAACCGACGGTAAAGCGACGCTTACAATAGCGGCGCTTTACCGCCGACGCCCGCCCCAGTGTGAAAGGGCTCTAAGAAAAAGTTTCCTGCACTACTTGGGGCGACTTCGGAGCGGCTTGCATTGACTTCTATTAAAAAAAGTCATTTGCAATTGCAAGCCACGCTGAAGTCGCGCTGTGCGGAGCAGCTTCAGAGTCGGGTTTTCTTTGAAGCCACCACAGTGTAATCTGAACCTAATAGTGTGTTATTGATTGCAGAGATGTATTATTGTATATCTTTTATATCTGCCTGGGAGTTCAGCTTTAAAGGGCCAGTCCACTTATAACTGATAATTCAGCAATTGGTAGTGGGGCTGTCCCCGCACTGCAAGGGGTAATTGCTTATGCAGTCTAGGGCAGTGGTTCTCAACCCTGTCCTCAAGTACCCCCAACAGGCCATGTTTTGGGAATTTCTCTTAGATAAAATAGCTGTCCAAAATACCAAGCCATTGACCAGTGGCGGCCCGTGCATTAAGTGCGCACGGGTGACGCCCCCTCTCTCCAGCCACCCCTCTAGCACCAATAGATTGCATGAATCTATCTATTGGCTGCCACTGCCACCCCCTATTCAGCCACCGGGCGCCTGAATTACAGCGACGGGGGTGGTTCTGAAGCACCTGATTAGAGCCATAGGCTCTAATAGGTGTCAAAAAAGGTGACCTGTAAGCGCCATGCTGGGCGCTCACAGGTCACTCAGCTGTGTTAGAAAAGCGAATGAATATTTGCTTTCCTAACACTAAATCGCCTCTCCGCCAATCAGGTGTTCGGATATGTTACCCGTCACCTGATTGGCTGAAATGACAGGCGCTGTGAATGGACGCCAGGCGTCCAATCATAGCAGAGGCTGGGTGGAGAGAACGAGAGAAGACATCGAGGAGCTGTCCCACCGAGACAGGTAAGTGCAGACAGCGGGGGGGGGGCACACTGGCAGAATTTGATATGGCACAGTGACTGCGTTTGATGGGGCACAGTGGGAGCAATTGATGGGCACAGTGGCTGCATTTTATGGGGCACAGTGGCTGCGATTGATGGTACAGTAAGGCTGCAATTGATGGTTTTTTTTCAGAATTTTTCAGTTTGTTTGCGCCCCCACAAAAATTTTGAGCACCAGCCGCCACTGCCACTGATTTAAAGCACCTCTGCAAAATAAAGAAAAACCTGCAAACATGGCCTGTTGGGGATACTGGAGGACAGGGCAGAGAACCACTGACCTAGAGGACAGTAATACTGCTTTACTTACCTGATCACTCACTCGCCAGACAGATGGTGCTCCCCTAAGCTCCAATGATGGACTGTCCCTCTGCATTGGTCTTGATGACATCAGGACCCTAGACCACTGGAACGTGGGGGAGAAGATGCTGCAGGGACCAGTCTAGCGGCACGGAGGATCTTCTTTAACATGTTTCCAAGATCCAAGCTTCAAAACCATCTGATGGTGTCTTATCTCTGGCGGGGTAGGAAGTTATCCATGCTTGCATGGCATTTCTTGGTTAGCAACATATTAAACGGAGAACAGCAGACATTGTTAGTTTTCCATGACTCATCCCAGTTTGTGTAAAGTGTGGATCGATCAATTAGTCTTGCATGCCTAGAGAATGCACACCTGCTGTGACCATTAGGAAGGGTTTCCCCTCTCCCTACTGAATTGTTTGTCTTTATTTTAGCAGAAGCAACAGGAGGACCACGCAGTGGTTAGCAGGGACACCCGGCATCCCAGGTTGGTCAAGCCAAAGCCAGGAAGTATAGCAGGAAGATGATTCTTCAAGAGACACAAATAATCAATAGGTGACTCCTCCAACCAGACTCCACATATAGTATTTTTTAATGGATTGTCCCTTTAGGATCACCCCCCCCCCCCCTCTACAAAACCTAATGAATTACAGGTGTCTGTTTATGAAGGTGGTAATAAATCCAACATCAAACATTTATTCTATTGCAGCTTACCAAATTCTTAAATGCGATAGCCGCATTCATTTTCTTTCTTTTAGGCTTTCTATCTTCTATTTTCATCTGATAATCTGGCCAGTAAGACTGTTTTTAAAAAGCAGCATTAATAATTGAAAGAGATGAGATAAACCATTTAACACTTGACAGTAGTGCTATTATATGTTATCCAATTTATATCTAAATCTGCTACTCCATCTAACACAGTGTTTTCTCAACTCCAGTCCTCAAGGCGTCCCCAACAGGTCATGTTTTCAGGATTTCCCTCAGATGAAACGGCTGTGGTAATTACTAAGGCAGTGAAACTGATCAAATCACCTGTGCAAAATAATGGAAAGCCTGAAAACATGACCTGTTGGGGCACCTTGAGGACTGGAGTTGGGAAACACTGATCTATCACACCCCTTCCCCCAGACTGACAATGCTGCTGTGCAAAGGTGCCCCCTGTGCTGCTTCATCCAGAGTGGGAGCACTGTAATTCAGGAGGTGCGTTACTGGCTAGTAAGGATGAGCTCTGGCGTGTTCGCACATCCCACGTGTTGAGCCCGCCAGGAAGTCGGCGCGCTGTGCTAATCACAGGCAGTGAGACATTGTCCCGATGCGCGGCTGCAAAGATCAGGAAATGTCTCACTGCCTGTGATTAGCGCAGCACAGTGCCGACTTCCTGGCGGGCTCTGCACGTAGGCTGTGCGATCACCCCGGAGCTCATCTTTACTGGCCAGATCATGCACGAATGCAGCCATCATATCGAAGAATTGGTAAGCTGCAATATATTACATTTATGGTTTAATACTGCTTTACCCAACAAGGCCTGTACACATGGTCAGAAAATTTGAAGATAAATTTCGTCCGATGAACGATCTGCCGATTTTCTGATCGTTAGTATGCTGCTTTTCACAGCCGATTACGAATTTTCGGCAGACAAAAACTGGATTTGCAGGCTTGAAAATTTTTGTCTGATGTGACCAAAACGTCCGATTTTCTTTTCATCAGTATGGTTTTCTGACAAAAAAATCTGAAGAGCAAGACTAGGCATGCTCGGAAATGAAAGAACACATACAAAACAATTCAACACCTTATGTCACTTCTGACGTTGAATTCTGTCATCTGAAAATTTTCTGATGGTGAGTACCCTCTTCACTTTCGATATGAGACTAGCATCCAACAAAAAACTGAGAAAAATTCGTCCAATAATCTGACCGTGTGTACAAGACTAGTGGTTAAACCCGCCCTTATCAATCAGGGTTCCTCCAGAGGTTGTTAGGAGTTCCTTGAGTAATGAGCAATTCCTGCCTCTCAGATAAGTTCCCACAGACAACAACGACCTTTTAAGCTATCTGTAAGGGCTGTTCTACCCAATGACCACCAATGTAAGGAGCATTCTTCCCAATGACCTCCAAAGTAAGGGACTTTATTTTCCCACTGAGCGCCAATGTAAGGAGCATTCTTCCCAATGAGCGGCAATGTAAGGAGCATTCTTCCCAATGAGCGGCAATGTAAGGAACATTCTTCCCAATGAGCGCCAATGTAAGGAGCATTCTTCCCAATGAGCGGCAATGTAAGGAGCATTCTTCCCAATGAGCGGCAATGTAAGGAACATTCTTCCCAATGAGCGCCAATGTAAGGAGCATTCTTCCCAGTGAGTGGCAATGTAAGGAACATTCTTCCCAATGAGCGGCAATGTAAGGAACATTCTTCCCAATGAGCGCCAATGTAAGGAGCATTCTTCCCAATGAGCGCCAATGTAAGGAGCATTCTTCCCAGTGAGTGGCAATGTAAGGAACATTCTTCCCAATGAGCGCCAAGGTAAGGAGCATTCTTCCCAGTGAGTGGCAATGTAAGGAACATTCTTCCCAATGAGCGCCAATGTAAGGAGCATTCTTCCCAATGAGCGCCAATGTAAGGAGCATTCTTCCCAATGAGTGGCAATGTAAGGAACATTCTTCCCAATGAGCGCCAAGGTAAGGAGCATTCTTCCCAGTGAGTGGCAATGTAAGGAACATTCTTCCCAATGAGCGCCAATGTAAGGAACATTCTTCCCAATGAGCGCCAATGTAAGGAGCATTCTTCCCAATGAGCGCCAATGTAAGGAACATTCTTCCCAATGAGCGCCAAGGTAAGGAGCATTCTTCCCAGTGAGCACCAGTGTAAGAGGAATTGGCCACTAATGTAAGGGACTTTTTTTTTTTCCCAATGAACGCCAATGTAAGGAACATTCTTCCCAATGAATGCCAATGCAAAGAACATTCTTCCCAATGAAGGCCAAGGTAAGGAACATTCTTCCCAGTGAGCGCCAGTGTAAGAGGAATTGACCACCAATGTAAGGGACTTTTTTTGTTACCTATGAGCGCAAATGTAAGGAACATTCTTCTCAATGAGTGCCGATGTAAGGAACATTCTTCCAATTAGCACCAATGTAAGGAACATTCTTCCCAATGAGTGCCGATGTAAGGAACATTCTTCCCAATGAATGTCAATGTAAGGAACATTCTTCCCAATGAATGCCAATGTAAAGAACATTCTTCCCAATGAATGCCAATGTAAAGAACATTCTTCCCAATGAATGCCAATGTAAAGAACATTCTTCCCAATGAATGCCAATGTAAGGAACATTCTTCCCAATGAATGCCAATGTAAGGAACATTCTTCCCAATGAATGCCAATGTAAAGAACATTCTTCCCAATGAATGCCAATGTAAGGAACATTCTTCCCAATGAGCACCAATGTAAAGAACATTCTTCCCACTGACCACCAAAGTAAGACGGTCCTTCTTCAATGTGAGGGAACACTACTTTTTTTTACTGTCTGATCATAATTTGTTATTTTTATTACTTTAAATAATTTTGTGGTATATAGCAGACCTAGGTGTCCAATACACCAAAGGGCCTATTCATAAAACATTCTCTGGTGGATAATTAATTACTGTCATGTATAATGCATTGATCTAGAAGATTCACCTGTGGAGAATGTTTGTTGAATGTCAAAGTATTCCTTATTCTTTTATATCAGCCTAGAGTTCATAATAATATACCATGGGCTGTAAACTTTCCTAAACCAGTTCTTAGGGGAACTGTTGCTAATAAAATTATTTTAAGGGCTCCTCCATCCTAAATAGTTGAGAAAGGGTGGGTCAAACATATCAGAGACGTGTGCTATTTAATACACATTATAATCATTCTGTTAAATAATGACACTGGTCCGAACTCATTGTCCTGGTCAAAATATTAATGAGCAATAACACACCACTGAGACTTATAAACGTATTAGACCCCATACACTCTGTTAGATGTTCTGCGGATTTTTGTCTTCAGATTTACCAAAACCATGTAATGCAAGGGCCTGCCTGATTGCTTAAAAATTGAAACTCTTAAAGGGATTGTAAACCTTCATGTTTTTTCACCTTAATGCATCCTATGTGCTAAGGTGAAAAAACTTCTGTCAGTCACTGGCCCCCCCGTTTTACTTACCTGAGCCCTGGAATTTCCAACAGCGGGGATGCACTGTGCATCTCTCCGGGGGTTCTCGG
Source organism: Aquarana catesbeiana (assembly GCF_042186555.1). NCBI lineage: Eukaryota > Metazoa > Chordata > Amphibia > Anura > Ranidae > Aquarana > Aquarana catesbeiana. The sequence continues at coordinate 92,085,162 of NC_133329.1, read as the reverse complement.
CACTTGATTGGATAGATTGATATCAGCGCAGCCATTGGCTCCCGCTGCTGTCAATCAAATCCAATGACGCGGGCGCCGGAGGGGCAGGGCCGAGTCCGGCATTCGTGTCTATGGAGGCAAATGCTGGACTCGGGAGTGCGCCGCAAGGTAACACCCTCAGGAAGAGCGCTTCTCCTAGAGGCTTATCTGATGTGGGAAGGAGCCGCGAGAGCCACCGGGAGACCCCAGAAGAGGATGTTCGGGGTCACTCTGTGCAAAACAAGCTGCACAGTGGAGGTAAGTATGACATGTTTGTTATTTAAAAAAAAAAAACAAAACAAAGCTTTACAATCACTTTAAGGTTTAACCTCATATTATATGTTTTTGGTAAATCTGAAGACAAAAATCTGCAGAAAATCTAATAGTGTGTATGGGGTCTTACTAATACCAAGAATTGTGATGACAACACACAAAGCGCAGTAACCCACAACAACCAGACGGTATGATTTTTAGTTCCTAGTACCAAAAATAATAACTGCCCATTGGTTAAAGGGAGGCACTGAGCTCTGCCCACTTTTTTTTATTTCTTATAACGTCTATATACCTCCTGGTTTGAAGGGTTAAAGTGATTGTAAGGGTTCTTTTTTTTTTTTTTTTCAAATAACAATCATATCATACTTACCTCCACTGCGCAGCTCATTTTGTACAGAGTGGCCCCCGAATCTCGTGTTCTGGGGTCCCCTGGTGGCTCCTCCCCACATCAGATAACCCCCTAGGAGAAGCGCTCTCCCGGGGGGTTACCTTGCGGGCGCGCTTCTGAGTCCAGCATTCGGCATCCATAGCCGCTGAATGTATGACTCGGCCCCGCCCCCGCGTCATTGGATTTGATTGACAGCAGCGGAAGCCAATGGCTGCGCTGCTATCAATCTATCCAATCAAGAGCCGAGAACCCCGGGGCAGAGGGACAGTGCGTCCCCGCCGGGTCAAGTTCCAGGGCTCAGGTAAGTAAAACAGGGGGGGCTGGGGGACCGGTCACTGCCAGGTGTTTATTCACCTTAATGCATAGGATGTATTAAGGTGAAAAAAACACAAAGGTTTACAACCCCTTGAATAAATCCCATAACAGTTGTTAGTTTCTCCAGGTGCTGGCCAGATGCTGAATCCCAGCAACCCTCCGGGACTCCCAATGTGAGGCCTGCTCAGCTGTGTTCCCAGCTCCGCCCATCCACTATGACCATTACATAGGGATCTGACATAAAGCAGCATGATGCGGGGGGATAGCCGGGGCACCTCCTGCTGCAGCAGGAGCGAGACTTCCTGGAAATGAGAGGCAGAGCCAAGAACTCAAGGGAGGAGATCTTACCACTTGGAGATTTAAAAAGCCAGTGGCTGAAAGAGCCGACCAGTATCCACCCATAACTGAGCTTAGGGGACTAAGCCTTTATTTTTTTTATTTATCAAAAAATTTACCAAAATATGTCAGCTTTTAGCTCCCCTTGTATGTAAACATAAAAAAAAAAAAAAAAAAAAAAAAAGAATGCACCAATCTACCGTGTTATAACGGCGTCTAGACACGCTTCAGCTGCAACAGATATTAACCTCTAAACCGCCACTTCAAACTATATACATGGCTCAAGCCTTTACAATTCCGAGCATAAAGAACTAAAATAGGTCTTACCTTTACTGCTGTGACCGATCCTAAAGAAGACAGGAAAAAAGAAAAAAAAAATCAATGTAATAAAAAAAAAAAAAAAAATGATGTATAAAAATCAATCCTTGACAGAAGGATCGAGGAGGTGTATCCCGGAGCCCGACCAAAACTCCAAATGGCCTTTAAACAGATTGAATCCGGCTAAATCTCCCCAATATCTCCAATGTAATCTTTTAATGGTTGTGCAGCCCAGCTGCTGCAGCAAAGAGGGAGGATTATCAGAAGTGATGGCCTTTTTCTGGGGTTGGGTTAAAAGCTGGCCGAAAGATAGCGTTTTATGGAGAGAGAGAGAGACACAGCTGGTATACGCTCGTCTTCTCATAAGCACTTACAATGCTCTGTGCATTAAGTAGGTTTTGTTGGAGAACAGGGGGGGAAAAAAAAGGGAGAGGGAGAGAGAGAGGCAGATAAGGATGTCCTCAGATGCAGTCAAGATTCATTAGTTGCCCAGTATATTTTTGCAATTTAATTACTGCCTGATGCTAATGACTTGCACTGTTTGGCTACCATAGATACCTGTATATCTGTATTAATTGCCTCCCCGAGGAGCGCCGTCCCAGTGCTTTTGGATAGAGCAATTGACACTTGCTTACGACAATGAGGCATGATCTCAGCCACACGCGACGCCTTCGGTGTTTTGTCTTGCGGTGTTAGATGTGTGGTGCCTACAAGCTAAATGACTATTTGACAACATCTAAAGCACAATAGACCATTTGCATATAATTGGCATGCGCTGGGGTCCTGCGTTCAGCGCCAACTAGAGACAACGCGTGGAGCTTGTATGCTCGTGACATGTTTGCGCGGGTTTAATGGAATAATTAAAAAAAAAAAAAAAAATACATTTTAAAATACTAGTAGGTTAGGGCTTGTCTCAACCGGTGGCAAACAGAGTTGTATTTCCACTCCACAGTTCCCCATAAACGTTTACTGTACAAAATAAGGCCCGTTGGCATGGACCATAGGGTGACTACATGGATTGAAAATTGGCTACGAGGGCGAGTTCAGGGGGTGGTGATAAATGGGGAGTACTCGGAATGGTCAGGGGTGTATTTCCACCCCTGAAAATGCATCGTGAAACAGCGACAATGCAATCCACAGGCACAGTATGCACAGAAGCAGCAGCTGTGCAGAACAGAAAGAAAATAAAGTGAAGTGCAGCGTTTAAGGGCTCATTTACAGCAGATGCAGTCAAACATGTTTTTAAACGCAGTATGAAAGCATATGCAGGAAATAAATGAACAGGTTTTTACCATTTGCTGTCTGCCCCGTAGCAGTTTCACTGCTACAGGGCGGCAGCTGTGTGCCAGATCACTTATTTATATGCGATCCCCGACTTCTGCCTGTAGGGGGCGTGTGCATGGTGCCGGCGGGCCACTTCTGGTATGAAAATTCACAGCAGAAGCTAATCTGCGGATCCCGGGGACTTGTCCTCCAGAACCCACCGATCGTATGTAAACAACACAGAACAGGAACCTGCCTATGTAAACAAGGCAGATCCTGGCTCTGACGGGGGAAGGCATGGATTCTGTGTTCCTGCAAAGCAGGGGCTAGAATTCATCTCTTCCCCTAGTAAAAGCAAGACATACACAGTACACACAATCACTGGCTAAGCACACATTTAACCCTTTGATCGCTCCCTAGATGTTTAACTCCTTCCCAGGAATTATCATTAGTACAGTGACAGTACATATTTAATAGCACTGGTCATAGTATAAGTGTCACTGGTTACCGCAAAGTGTCAGTTAGTGTCTGATTGTCCGCTGCATTATCGCAGTCCCGCTATAAGTCGCTGATCCCCGCCATCACTAGTATAAAAAATAAATACCTCCCATAGTTTGTAGACGCTATAACGTTTGCATAAACCCATCAATATACACTTTAAAAAAAAAATTTCTACCAAAAATACGTAGCAGAATACACATCGGCCGAAATTAATGACAAAATTAGATTTTTGAAATTGTTTTATTGGATGTCTTTTAAAGCAGAAAGTAAAAAATATTGTTTGTTCTTTTTTAAAATTGTTGGTCTTTTTTTGTTTATAGTGTAAAAAATAAAAACCGCAGAGGTGATCAAATACCACCAAAAGAAAGCTCTATTTGTGGGAAAAAAATTATATAAATTTTATTTACGTACAGCATTGTATGACCGCGCAATTGTCTGTCAAGATAATGCAGTGCTGTATGGCAAAAAATGGCCTGTCATGAAGGGGGGGGTAAATCTTCCAGTGGTCAAGTGGTGAGCCTAGTTTACACCATTGGTGTGCTTTCACGTGTTTAAAAAAGAAAAAGTACAAAAGTACAGCGTGCTGCGTTTTTTTTTTCTTTGCATGTAAATATACCAGGACACACAAAAACGCAACTCTGTAAAAAAAAAAAAAAAAAAAAATCATAAAATGCATCAAACATTTTTTGAATTTTACCCCCGACCTTATGGTATCTGGACCTCTTAGCAGTGGTGTGGCGCTTCAATTAAAACTCTTTTTACTTCCTCCTAGTGTACACCACAACCCCCACGTTCAGTGTGCAATGCCACATGTGCATTTACAGTATCTCACAAAAGTGAGTACACCCCTCACATTTTTGTAAATATTTTATTATAATTTTCATGTGACAACACTGAAGAAATTACACTTTGCTACAATGTAAAGTAGTGAGTGTACAGCTTGTATAACAGTGTAAACTTTCTGTCCCCTCAAAATAACTCAACACACAGCCATTAATGTCTTAACCGCTGGCAACAAAAGTGAGTACACCCCTAAGTGAAAATGTCCAAATTGGGCCCATAGTGTCAATATTTTGTGTGGCCACCATTATTTTCCAGCACTGTCTTAACCCTCTTGGGCATGGAGTTCATCAGAGCTTCACAGGTTGCCACTGAAGTCCTCTTCCACTTGCACATCACGGAGCTGGTAGATGTTAGAGACCTTGCGCTCCTCCACCTTCCATTTGAGGATGCCCCACAGTTGCTCAATAGGGATTAAGTCTGGACATGCTTGGCCAGTCCATCACCTTTACCCTCAGCTTCTTTAGCAAGGCAGTGGTTGTCTTGGAGGTGTGTTTGGGGTTATCATGTTGGAATATTGCCCTGCGGCCCAGTCTCTGAAGGGAGGGGATCATGCTTTGCTTCAGTATGTCACAGTACATGTTGGCATTCATGGTTCCCTCAATGAACTGTAGCTCCCCAGTGCCGGCAGCACTCATGCAGCCCCAGACCATGACACTCACACCACCACCACCATGCTTGACTGTAGGCAAGACACACTTGTCTTTGTACTCCTCACCTGGTTGCCGCCACACACGCTTGACACCATCAGACCACAGGACTAAATGACATCTTGGTATGGATGTCACACCACTTTCTCAAACTCAATCTTTCTAAAACTGAGCTTGTGATATTTCCTCCGCCCCAGTCCCCCCCCCCCCCCATGACTTTACCATTAAGATCAACAGCACAACCATTGGTTCCTCCACACATGCCAGGGTGCTGGGTGTAATCCTTGACTCTGACCTCTCCTTCAGCCCCCATATCCAATCACTGGCTAAATCCTGCCGCCTTAACCTCCGCAACATCTCCAGAATTCGACCCTTCCTGACTAATTACACCACAAAACAACTTATTCACTCCTTGATTATTTCCCGCCTCGACTACTGCAACTCTCTCCTTAATGGCCTACCCTTACGCAGGCTATCCCCCCTTCAGTCTATTATGAATGCTGCTGCTAGACTAATACACTTCACTAACCGATCCGTGACTGCTGCCCCTCTCTGCCAATCCCTTCACTGGCTTCCCCTACCTCACCGTATAAAATTCAAAATGCTAACCACAACATACAAGGCCATTCACAACATCGCCCCAGCTACATCACCAACCTCATCTGCAGATATTGCCCAAATCGTCCCCTCCGCTCCTCCCAGGACCTCCTGCTCTCTTGTTACCTCCTCTCATGCTCGCCTTCAGGACTTCTCCAGAGCCTCTCCCATCCTCTGGAACTCCCTGCCCCGGTATATCCGATCAGCCCCTAACCTGTCCACCTTTAGGAGATCCCTGAAAACTCACTTATTCAGGGAAGCCTATCCCACACCCACCTAACAACCCCATCAAATCATTCCCCGCATCTATTACCTTTCATACCACCACACCCCCCCCCCTTTAGAATGTAAGCTCTATGAGCAGGGCCCTCCTGTCCCTTCTGTATTGTACTGTAATTGTGCCCTCTACATTGTAAAGCACTGTGTAAACTGTTGGCGCTGTATAAATCGTGAATAACAATAATACCCCTTGAAATTTTCCACATTTTGTCATGTTACAACCAAAAACGTAAATGTATTTTATTGGGAGTTTATGTGATAGACCAACACAAAGTGGCACATACTTGTGAAGTGAAGGGAAAACAATAAATGGTTTTCAACATTTTTTACAAATAAATATCTGAAAAGTGTGGCGTGTATTTGTGTTCAGCCCTCTTCACTCTGATATCCTTAACTAAAATCTAGTGGGACCAATTTCCTTCAGAATTCACCTAATTAGTAAATAGAGTCCACCTGTGTGTAGTTTAATCTCAGTATAAATACAGCTGTTCTGTGAAGCCCTCAGAGGTTTGTTAGAGAACCTTAGTGAACAAACAGCATCATGAAGGCCAAGGAACCCACCAGACAGTTCAGGGATGAAGCTGTGGAGAGGTTCAAAGCTTTTTAGAACCTAAACCTGCTTTAAACCTCTCACGGAGCACTGTTCAATCCATCATCTGAAAATGAAGAGTATGGCACAACTGCAAACCTACCAAGACATGACCGTCCACCTAAACTGACAGGCCAGGCAAGGAGAGCATTCATCAGAGAAGCAGCCAAGAGGCCCATGGTAACTCTGGAGGAGCTGCAGAGATCCACAGCTCAGGTGGGAGAATCTGTCCACAGGAAAACTATTTGTTGTGCCCTTCACAAATCTGGCCTTTATGGAAGAGTGGCAAGAAGAAAGACATTAGAAGTTCTGTTTTCAGTTTGCGAGAAGCCATGTGGGGGCACAGCAAACGTGAAAGAAGGTGCTCTGGTCAGATGAGACCAAAATTGAACTTTTTAGCCTAAAAGCAAAACACTATGTGTGGCGGAAACCTAACACTGCACATCACCCTGAACACACCATCCTCACCGTGAAACATGGTGGTGGCAGAATCATGTTGTGGGGATGCTTTTCTTCAGCAGGGACAGGGAAGCTGGTCAGAGTTGATGGGAAGATGGATGGAGCCAAATACAAGGCGATCTCAGAAGAAAATCTGTTAGAGACTGCAAAAGACTTGAGACTGGGGCCGAGGTTCACCTTCCAGCAGGACAACGACCCTAAACATACAGCCAGAGCTACAATGGAATGGTTTAGATAAAAGCATATTCATGTGTTAGAATGGCCCAGTCAAAGTTCAGACCTAAATCCAATTGAGAATCTGTGGCAAGACTTGAGCTATTTTGCAAAGAATGGGCAAAAATGTGACTGCAAAGCTGGTAGAGACATCCAAAAAGACTCGCAGCTGTAATTGCAGTGAAAGGAGGTTCTACAAAGTAATGACTCAGGGGGGCTGAATACAAATGTACCCCACACTTTTCACATATTTATTTGTAAAAAAATTTGAAAACCATTTATCATTTTCCTTCCACTTCACAATTATGTGCCACTTTGTGTTGGTCTATTACATAAAATCCCAATAAAATACATTTATGTTTTTGGTTGTAACAAAATGTGGAAAATTTCAAGGGGTGTGAATACTTTTTCAAAGCATTGTATCTACTAAGATCTTGCAGCGGTGTTCAACAAAGCAGATATTTCTTCATCTCAGTTTAGGATGTGTGTTCAGGTGCATTTTTTAAGCGTTTCAGTGCATTTTGCCATGTTACAGGTACATTCCATACAAAAAAAAATGCAGCATGTTCTACTTTTGTTGACTGCACTGGAATTAGGGCCATTGAAATACATGGAAAATACTGTGCATGCGTTTTGATGCAGAATAAAAACCACACTGAACTACATCTGGTGTGAATCAGTCTTAAATTGGTGCTGCATCCACAGTTGTAATCAAGGCCTGAAGGCTGGGTGTTGTAGTTCTACAACAGCAGGATAACACTGGTCATAGCTGACATCACCTTTGGTCCAGTCTCTATGATACAATTACAGTTACGAGCATGCCGGCCTGTGACTATATGGCAAGAAGTAGCAGGTTTTCCCAGCGGGTGCCTCAATGACACAGACATCTGCTGGGAACAGAAGCAGCTAGAGAGGAACTACAAACCACAATATGCCACCTCTGATACGTCTAGCTGCAGTCAATTGACCATGCTACATGCACCAGCTGTGCCCCCCTCCTCCCCCCACCCTGCTGGCATTGATACTTAAATGGGAAGCTTAATCCTTACTAGACATCCAGATTATAATTTATATTCCTCATAACATCCAGAACGAATGCAGTTATCTGAACCAGTGTTAAATCCATGCTTTTAGAATAAGCTTATTACTGGTTTCCCAAATATTAATGCATTGGTGACATCTGCAAATAGAGTGACATGCCTAATCCGGAGAAATCCTTACACTCTGAATAATTCATACAAGACTACAGTCACTAACTTTGTCATCTGCATTAGCGGTCGGTTTTATTTTAGCAGATGTCAGCCAGGAACATTTTAAAAGCACCAACTAATAATTTATATATTTCGTTCTCTTATATTCACAAAGACTCAGGTTATACTGCCACCTACAGGAAGTTGGGACACTGGCAAATGGAAAAACTGTAAACCAGGCCTTTTTTGGTCATCTTTTCTTCAACTCAACTTTTTTCTTCAACTCTATTTGGTCATCTTTTCTTCAACTCTAAGACTATTTTGCTAGTCTTCTCACTAGCCCCTGCAATTGTTTCCATGTAGGAAAGACCACATTGGGAGCGTATGCGCGGTCATGTGAATGATAATCATAGGAGGTGATCTGATTAATCCAGTAGCCAGATTTTTAAAGCCTTGGAAAGAATTCACCCCCACCCTTCGATAGAATGATCCTACAAAAGGGAATGTTGATGGATTTTCACTTTACAAGTCTTCAAAAAGCCAGGACTTAAAGCGGAGTTCCACACAAAAATGGAACTTCCGCTTTTCTGAACCCTCCCCCCCTCCGGTGTCACATTTGGCACCTTTCAGGGGGGAGGGGGGTGCAGATACCTGTCTAAGACAGGTATTTGCACCCACTTCCGGCATAGACTCCCATGGGAGTCTATGCCTCTTCCCGTCCCCACCGCGCTGTCTCCTGGGAAACACACAGCTCCCAGGAGAGAGCAGGGACCACTTGGGACGCGCAGCGCGACTCGCGCATGTGCAGTAGGGAACCGGGAAGTGAAGCCGCAACGCTTCACTTCCTGATTCCCTCACCTAGGATGGCAGCGACAGCTGGCGAGAACCAAGCGGGTTCTCGGCATCGCCTGCCGACATCGCTGGACCCTGGGACAGGTAAGTGGCCATGTATTAAAAGTCAGCAGCTGCAGTATTTGTAGCTGCTGGCTTTTAATATTTTTTTTTTTTTTGGCGGTGTGGGTGAACCCCCGCTTTAATGAAAAAAAAAAACAAGTTATTCCACCTTCTTATAAATAAATCATTGCTTGTACCACCCTAGGGCCACGTTTCTTTGCTCCAGATTATCCCATTCCCTTACTTTTTTTTTTTTTTTTTTTGTAAATTCATATATATTTTTTTGATTGCACTTTAACCTCTTCTGCCCCGGAAGATTTACCCCCCCCTTCATGACCAGGCCATTTTTTGCGATACGGCACTGCGTTACTTTAACTGACAATTGCGCGGTCGTGTGAAGTTGTACCCAAATAAAATTGATGTCCTTTTTTTCCCCACAAATAGAACTTTCTTTTGGTGGTATTTGATCACCTCTGCGGTTTTTATTTTTTTGCGCTATAAACAAAAACAACCGACAATTTTGAAAATATATATATATTTTTTTTTTACTTTATGCTATAAAACATATCTAATAAAATTTTTTTTAAAAAATCGAATTTATTCATCAATTTAGGCCAATGTGCATTCTGCTACATGTTTTTGGTAAAAAAAAAAAAAATCCCAATAAGCATATTGATTTGCACAAAAGTTATAGCGTCTACAAACTATGGGATATATTTATGGAATTTTCTTTCTTTTTTTTTTAATTTTTATTTGTAATGGCAGTGATCAGCGATTTTTAGCAGGACTGCGACATTGCAGCGGACAAATCGGACACCTGACACTTTTTTGTGGACCAGTGACACTAATACAGTGATCAGTGCTAAAAAAAAAAAAAAAATGCGACTTATAGCAGGACTGCGATATTGCGGCGGACAGACACTAACACTTTGCGGTAACCAGTGACACTTATACTGTGATCAGTGCTAAAAAAAAAAATATGTAGTCACTGCACTAATGACACTGGCTGGGAAGGGGTTAACATCAGGGACGATCAAAGGGTTAAATGTGTTCCCTGGGAGTGCTTTCTAACTGTGTGGGGGAGGACTGGGGAAAGACTGAGATCCATGTTCCTGCTTCGCAGAAACACAAGATCTCCATCTTCCTTGCTCACAGAACGGCAGTCTGCCTTGTTTACATAGGCAGACCTCTGTTCTGTCTCTCCTGAGAACGATTGGGAGGTGCGAGCAAACATCGTACAGGCACATTATTTTGCGCAGGAGGACCGCCCTACCGCAGTATATCTGTGTGGGGTGGTCCAGAAGGGGTTAAAGTGTAGGTTGTGTCAAATAGTGGCAACTGGGATGTTTTCTGGGTCTCCATTGTGCATGTATTTTGTAAGGGGAAGATTGGAGTGAAATAGGTTGGGGGTCATGTGTGTACTAATATATATAAATATGATTTTTTATTTTTTTTTTTTGGTGAGCTTGCGTCCCGATCACTTATGGCACAACGTCATCCCATTGCGCCAGCTACTCCACATTGTGAGCGCACATTGAGCGTTGTCCCACGAGGACAGGCATGGGGAATGGAGGGCCCATTGGTGTGGATGCTAATTGATGGCATTATATATTGTCTGGGACATCCATTTGGTAGTGGATCGCTACAGGGTCTGGTGGAATATTTTTGAGAGGCTGGTTGTACAAAGGTAGGATTTGTTAAATTTTGGGGTATTATCCCCCCCTTTTTCCCTATGGTATGTGCGATGTGTAAAATTGGGCTGTATAGGCTGAATTTTTGGTCTTTTTAAATTTGTAGCCTTTTTGAACCACCTCTTCAGTGAGGACTTTTTCCATCATAGATTTTCATCTCTCTATTATTAACGTAGGCCCACTTAGTTCATTGGTTACCACAATGTGTATACTCCACCTGTCCGTTTACACGGACGTGGAATGTTGGATGTAGGTGGATGTCAACAAGGCTATTTACAGGCGCTGCTCCATAGAGGCTATTCTGACTCCAACTGTTGTAATAGTGACTTATCCCTTGCTGAGACCTCTATGCCAGGCCTTTATAAGCAGATATAATCACCATGGACAGTCTTTATCAGATAGCTTGAACTCACCAGACACTGTTTCTTCCATAAGCGTGGGTTTTATTGCAAGCAGCAGGTATAGCAGACAACAAAATGTGGCAGATGATTAAAAGACGGTATCTGCAGGTCAAAACATGGTAATGTGTTCCAGGATGTGAGTTGATTGCATGCGGCCATCTCTGTTCTCCCAAGACAGTGAAGGAACAGGAAAAGGAACTACATCATAATGTGGGAGGGGAAATAGATAATAAACAGATAGTGCTATACCCAAAACCACCACAAGATGGCAGTATAATAAGCAATAATATAAACATTAACATAACTATGCATAGCATTACATTTTACACAACTAGAGTAACAGCACAGAGGGTCTGCCTAAAAACGGATAGGTGGACACAATAGCCCGCGTGAAAGGGGCTTACTGTTTTAGACATTTTTTTTTTTTTTTTTTTTAAACAGGCACAATTTTATTTTTAAATATTTTTTTACATATTGCTTTGACCTGATCAGTGGATTGTCATTGTTTTATTCAGCACAGTCATCTGAACAAATCTGCTATAAGCTCTAGGTCACTGGAGTAACTATAAGCTTAAGCAGAAGGAAGAATGTCAGGTCCATATGCCATACAGACCTGGCAGTAAAAGGGGTTAAAGGAGCAGTAAGGCCAAAGCTTTTTTGGCCATACTTCTCTTCTGGGTCACAGGAGTGCACTTATTTCTGCCTTCCTGTGACTCCGATTTAGACGACATCGGGCTCAAGCAGGTCATGATCCACCCAGAAGCTGGACCAGCTGCTGGCTCAGCCTCACAGTGAGCCACAGAGGCTGAGCCAACCACTCCAATCCCCTCCAGAGCGCTGGAGTGGCAAAACAGAGAGCTGGTGACTGACAGTCAACGTTGTCTGTTCGGTGAAGAACAAGATCTGAGTGATCAGTGGTCACGTTATTGCTCAGGTCTCAATCCTAGGGCTTGTCAGGAGGACAGGTTAAGCATCAGATCAGACCAACACTGCAGCCACACAGGTGAGTATGTGCGTTTGTTTTTTCCTATCTCACACATCTCCTCTAGTAAGAATACCTCCAGATGAATGTTGCAGCAAAGTTTAGTTACAGGGGTCCCGAGGCTGATTGCGATGTGGTGTTGTCTATGTTTGAGACGTGAAGACAAGATCAGCGGTGATGTGGAAATCCCTCCTCCTCCCTCTGGCCTGGATAAAATAAAGCAGTAGCTCCTGTATGGACATATGGTCTTCAAAAATCTCTCTATCCACTTCCTTCCTCTTGGGTTTTCTAACCCAATCTCCCAGAGACAGGAAATGCATACATAAATTAACTGTGTATATTAAAAAGCACAGCTTTTCACAAATACAGACAGTAGAGGGCAGATGATCCCTATACATTATAGTTGTGTTCAAAATAATAGCAGTTAAAAAAAGTGAGTAAAGCTCCAAATCCTTATAATAGCTTTTATTTCCATACATACAAATGCATTGGAAACACTGCACAGTCTATTCCAAATCTAAACATGTTTCAAATAGGTTATTAAAAAATACAAGGACACATATAAGGTAAAGTCCCAACAGTCCACACAAAGTGCTCTAGTGCATCTTCATATTTCAATATGTGCTCCACCATATAACAAGAGTGCTCCGTCACCAGGTGAAATATTTGCTCACCTCAGGACAAGACCCTGAAAAGGGCCAACATAGCATAATGGTAATCAATCCTGTACACCAGATTGTGGGTCCTCTGCTCACTGCCTTCTCCGATGATAGAACTTCCCCTGCTGGGATGACTCCACAGAACTCTCAGAATAAAGGAAACAAATCTCCAATAGTGCAGTATCATGGTTAAAATGCATAACAGAATACCAGCTAAGCTTAAGGTAATGCACTAACATTTATGCAGTTAAAAAAACAAGCAATATGATATAATAGAGGGTCCCACAGCATCCAGATCAAGTAATGATACACCCTGCCTGGCTCCCCCGTTACATGTTACACCACTCCCCCATGTGGCTTCTTCAGAAGGAGACTGTTGGGGCTTTATTTACCTAATATGTATTTATCAATGTTTATAGCACAGGAGTTTACTGTTATCCAATATTTATGGAAGTCACTATTCTTTTTTTTTTTTTTTTTATCAATTGATTGGGCAGCGTTATCACAACTTTTTTTCTTTACCAATTGTACTGTATGTGGTATTACATTTAGCGATAGCAGCAGCCTCATGTTATTGATGCATAAAGGCATAAGTGTCAGCGCACAAAATCTATTATTTTTGTCAAATATATTACTTTACAAAAAGCAAAGAAAAACTAATATTCAGCTTTTCCAAAAAAAGTGTTTGCATTTTTCTTTACAAACGCAAACATTTACTGTATAAACTGAAAAATGCTTGAAGATTTAGCTTTCCTGTAAATCACTGAACTAATATTTGGTTGTACAAGAACTATTTCTGAGAACTGCTTTGCATCAGTGTTGCATGGAGTCGACCAACTTCTGGCACCGGTGAGCAGGTATTCCAGCCCAGGACGATCGCACTACATTCCACAATTTCTCTGCATTTCTTAGTTTTACCTCCGAAACAGCATTCCTGATGTCACCCAAGTTTCCTATTGGATTAAGGTCTGGGGATTGGGCTGGCCCCTCCATAACATTAATCTTGTTGGTCTGGAACCAAGATGCGGCTCACTGAGTGGTGTGTTTGGGGTCGTTGTCCATTTCAAGGTCATTTCCTCTTCCGCAAAAGGCAACATGACCTCTTCAAGTATTTTGGGGTATTCAAACTGATCCATGATCCCTGGTACGCAATAAATAGGCCCAACCAGGGGTCTCCAAACTATGGCCCTCCAGTTGTTCAGGAACCACAATTCCCATCATGACTAGATTGTAAGCTCTAACAAGCATGGCCCTCTGATCCCTCCTGTATTGATTTGTATTGTAAGTGTACTGTCTGCCCCCATGTTGTAAAGCGCTGTATAATAATAATAATGTCTGTGACGTCAGAGTTTTACAATGGCTCATGGGATGTGTAGTTTTGCAACGGCTGGAGGGCCATAGTTTGGAGATCCTTGGTCCATATGAGAAACATACCCCGTATCATGATCCATGCTTGACTGTCTTTGCAGTGTACTGTGGCTTCAATTTAGTATTTGGGGGTCATCTGATAAACTGTCTGCCACCTCTAGACCCAAAAAGAACCATCTTGTGTTCTTTTTGGGACTGCGATATTGCGGCAGACAAAAATCGGACACCTGACACTTTTGGGGGACCAGTGACACCAATACAGGGATCAGTGCTAAATAATACGCACTTGTACTGGCAAGGAAGGGGTTAACAGGGTCGATCAAAGGGTTAAGTGTGCTCCTAGGGAGTGCTTGCCAACTGTGGGGGGAATGCTGTGACTTAGCAGAAACACAAGATCTCAATCTTCCTCCCTCACAGAACGGCAGTCTGCCTTGTTTACATAGGCAGACCGCCATTCTGTTTCTCCTGTGAATGATTGCCGAGTCCCAGACCTGCTATTTGCACTACATTCCACAGTCCTGGACCCACTGCACTAAAACAGGTACCTTTGCGCAGGACGGCCACCCTGTCGCAGTATATCTTCGTGGGGACCCTTAAGTGGTAAAGTGATTGTAAGCTTCCATCGATTATTTGTACCTATAGGCTTACTTGTAGGTACTGTAAATATCTCCTAAATGTGCGCCGTTTAGGAGATATTTACTGTATATGCAGCCAATGCCATGATCGGCACATGCCCTCTGAAGGAACAGCTATCCATGTCGTTTCTGCAAAGCCTTGTGCCGTGACCAGCGGCTCCCGCGTGCATGCATGGGAGTGACGTCATGCAGCTCCTGCCAGTCACAGAGGCCGCGGACCCGGAAAGGAAGACGGGTGAAGATGGATGCGGACTCCAGGTGACAACGCATCGATGGAGGACTTCGTTTGCAGGTAAGTTTCACATAATCTGTTAGTATGCAACGCATACTAGCACTTTAACCACATCAGCCCCGGAAAGGATTTACCCCCTTCCTGACCAGAGCATTTTTTGTAATTAGGCACTCGATTGCTTTAGCTGACAATTGCGCGGTCGTGCGACACTGTACCCGAACATAATTGCCATCCTTTTTTCCCCCCACAAATAGAGCTTTCTTTTGGTGGTGTTTGATCACCTCTGCGGTTTTTATTTTTTGCGCTATAAAACAAAAAAAAGCAATTTTGGAAAAAAAAATTTATATATATATATATATATATATATATATATATATATATATATATATATATATAAAAATTTTACTTTTTGGTATAATAAATATCCACTAAAAATATATATTTAAAAAAATTAATTTCTTGCTCAGTTTAGGCCGATATGTATTCTACATATTTTTGGTAAAAAAAAAAAATAAAAATTATCGCAATAATCGTATATTGATTGGTTTGCGCAAAAGTTATAGCATCTACAAAATAGGGGACAGACTTATGGCACTTTTATTATATTTTTTTTTTTTTTTTTAACTAGTAATTGCAGCGATCGGGACTGCGACATTATGGCGGACAGACCTGACACTATTTTGGGACCATTGACATGTATACAGCGATCAGAGCTACAAATAGCCACTGATTACTTTATAAATGTCACTGGCAAGAAAGGGGTTAAACACTAGGGGCGATCAAGGGGTTAAGTGTGTTTCCTGGATGTGTTCTAACTGTAGGGGGGGTGGGCTCACTACAACATGACAGGGAGCAGTGATCTCTGTCATGTCACTAGGCAGAAGAGGGAAATGCCTTAACATAGGCATCTCCCCGTTCTGCCTCTCCTCACCGCAATCGTGGGCCGTTGGCGAACAGAGTTGGCAGGACCTGCGGGCAAGCTCCTGCGGCACGCGCCAGGCAGCAAATTCAAAGGGCCGTACAGGTACGCCTTTTTGCCTGCCCGTGCCATTCTGACGTAAATCGGCGTGCGGCGGTCAGCAAGAGGTTAAAGGTTGATTTACTAAAGGCAAATTAACTTTGCACTACAAGTGCCCTTGGACGTTCAGTCGCTGTAGATCCGAGGGGGACATGCAAGGGGAAAAAAAAACAAAAAAAAAAACAGCATTTTAGCTTGCACATGATTGGATGATAAAATCAGCAGAGCTTCCCCTCATTTCAGATATACCCCTCAGATCTACAGCGACTGCACTTCCAAGTGCACTTTCAGTGCAGAGTGGATTTGCCTTTAGTAAATAACCCCGATTATGTCTTTACTTTGCAGGTCCGAAAAAAGAGAGGCAGGGGTTTACTTCCTCTTTAATGATTCAATTACACAGAGTCAGCAACATGCATGTCATGACTGTTGGTTTTCTATTACACCTACTAGTAAAAATATAATTTATACCAAAAACAGTGATTGATCTGGTTAGTGATGTTGGACTGCTATTATTTTGAACACAGTTGTATCAAACAGATAACAAAATGTTTCTAATAGAATAAAAGGAAAGCAATAAAAGAAGATAATTGATGGGATTTATATACACTGTTGCCAGCTGATCTATTACTACCTGGTTGTTACATTTCAATGAAAGTAAACGTATCCAATAAATCTCTCCTCTCCATTGCTGACCTACCTCTGAATATTCTGTACCTTCAATATTTTCAGTCATGAACCCAGAAAAATATACAGATTAGGTTATCAGAATTCCTGCATACTTGTTGCGTCCATGACTCAAATACCGAAGCATTAGGATTGACATGACAGCCAGGCGCCTAGCATTTTCAGAGGAGGTCACCAATGGATTCTTCTATTAAAAAAAAAAAAAAAAAAAAAAAAAAACACACACAAACGCACACCAAAAGCTTTCAAAAGGCTTTTATTTTATTTTTTTATTTCTAAATTGTATCTACATTTATATGTACAATAAAAATACAACACAAACAGTAAGAATTAAGAAAACAGACAAACCAAAGTGCCAAGTGGATAAAGCCAATTAGCACCCCATTCGACATTAAAAAGCCTGTGGACAGGCGTAGTTATTTCCAAAGTGAACTAATGGCTTCATATTGCCCTAAACAAAAATGGCTACCGCCACAGGTCGAAAGTGGCAAGGCACACAGGGTAGTTTAGTTTTTTTTAGTGTGGCCAGGTTATGGATTTTAATTATTTTTTTTCTTATGTCTTCAACAAGCTATAAATAAAGCTTTAAAACAAGCCCTCTGTAGCACTGTGGAATAATTCAAGAGAAGCAGTAAATGGTCTTCATGTCAAGACTTGGCACTCTGCTTTCTCCCGCTCTCTGCGCACCCTCCTACTCTGTTTACTAGAGATCAGAAAGCTGGCAAGAAGCCAAGTCACTGCAGGGAGGAGGGAGCTGAATGGCAGAAATGAACAATGAAAAATCTGTGTGTTAGGATAGTGAGCGCCACTAATCATAGCTACGGATTCAAGTACAACTATTGGCAAAACTTTTTTTTTTTTTTTTTTCATTTTGAAGAGAGGGTTATAACCCGTCAGATTTGTTTTCACCATCTATACCCAGTTGTGGCGATTTACCTAACTTCCTGTCTCATAGCCAAGCAGGAAGTGAGAGAAAAATCTCTGCAAATTAAGGGAATTCCTTGGGGACCCCCCCAGGTCACCAGAACTAGCGTCCCCAATGGAAGATTTCCCTGCTATTACTTTTCTGGGGACAACCCAAAATTTGGGATTTTCTTTTACTTTCAATAACAGCAAAAATGACAAATAGAGAGAGTGTACACCACCTTAACAGGGGCACAGACAGCAATAAAAACCTTACAGGTGTTCTAAATCTTCTCCATTCTATCCAAAACTTCAAAAAAAAAAAAAAAAAAAAGTTTTGCCTTTTCAGATATAATACGCTGGATTTCTTATGCATTGCCACCTGCAGGTGAAACCTGGTATTGCCGCTCATCCATGTATAATGTTCCCCTGAGGGAGCCTCTGCTTTTTTTGTCAGTTCCCCTAAGCAGCCCATGAAAATCTGGGTGTGGTAATATTTCTATTTTTTTTTTTTTACTTTAAAATGCAAGCCCCCCTTTCCCCTCCCAACCAGAAATGAGCCTATATCAGTGTTACATGAAAAAAATAGGAATTATCATTGAGAATCTGGAAGAGCCCCAGATGGCCAGAGTCTGCGCTTGCGGGCAGCCAGATGTCTGAGCAAATACGGAAATGATTCCGTACTGAATGTAATAACAGGACCCACAGGAATGCTACAGGTCCTGCTTTCCAATGAAGTAAATGCAGAAATCGACTTTTCTCAGACTGGTGGCGTGGAGAGAAGGCAAGCAGTATTTGTTAAAGGATAAAGTAGGAGACAGGCTGGCTATTTGTAGCAAATATTACTGTCATCAGTGGGTTTGCTCCACATTTATCCTCTATCGGCACAATCGGCGGCAGCCAGTACCACCCAGAGAAGATCCCAACTTAGGAATTTTAAAGAGTTAAAATTTGTGAAGACCACTAAGGCCAGGGCATCGTTCATCACCAACAGTATTCACAGTTTTCTTCTACAACAGGAAAACAGATTAAAACAACGTCTCTGTAAAATGAGACATTTGAGGGGGTGGGGATGAAATGGGGTCTATTGATAAGACTAGAACTGTAAGCTAATAAATTACCACATAAATCACTAAAAAGTGCGGAAAACGGTCATAAATAATATGTACATTGGAATGAAGGGGATGGATATTAAAAGGAGGTTTCCAATATATATTGGAATCACTGCTGGGCATATGAAGGGTCCATTCACACATCACGTTTTTCAAAGGTAAATAGCGCTATGCAGGCAATGAAATTATGAATAGGGTGTGACTATCTGAAAACTCGGGTCCTGCTCTATTTTTCAAAACACAGCGCAGAGTTCTGTGCATGGCGGTGCACTGCAGCACTCCACATAAGTGCTCTGGGATTCATTTAATAATAAATGGTGATTCACCGCAATACACAGACGGTGTGGTGCCATTATGATGTGCTCTATGACAGTGGTTCTTAAACCCTGCCCTCAACAGGCCATGTTTTCAGGTTTTTCTTTATCTTGCACAAGTGCTTTAAATCAGAGTCAATAGATTGGTACTTTAGACAGCTATTTTATCTAAGAGAAATTTCCAAAACGTGACCTGCTGGGGGTACTTGAGGACAGGGTGGAGAACCACTGCTCTACGAGATCCTTTAAATGGGCAAAATTTCGACAATGCTAGTAATATCCAGGCTGCAATAACTGCTTCTATCATAAGGTGGCGTTACACATATCTTCAGCTGTAGCTCCTAGTTAAAGCAGAAAGCTGTGGGGGAAGAGGCCTGCTTCTGTGTAGTGATGAGCTTGGGCGTGTTCGGATCGAGCCCCCCTGGAAGCCATCACAGCACACCACCAATCATAGGCAGCGAGGCATTTCCCAACCTCCATATACACACACTGCCTATGATTGGCGGTGTGCAGTGCCGGATTCCAGGCGGGCTCGATCCGAACACACCCGAGCCCATCACTACTTCTGTATAACCGCATGGTGCAATGCAATCCAGAGATTACCACTTCAACTAAAAACCTAAATAAACTCACCTTTTCCTGAGAAAAATATGAGGGGCTGTGGCTGACCTACTTGTCAAAATACTATGTGCCTACAATACTGAACCATTGGCTTCTGGGTCAGACCCAGGAAGATCAGTGTAAAGATAGAAGAACTGCTCTGTATACTTGTTCGGAGATGCAAAATATTGGAACCAGAGAACACTGGGGTTGATTTACTAAAACTAGAGTGCAAAATCTGATGCAACTCTGCATAGAAACCAATCAACTTCCAGGTTTATTTTGGTCAAAGCCTAATTGAACAAACTGAAGTTAGAAGCCGATTGGCTACCATGTACAGTTGCACCAGATTTTACACTCTCCAGTTTTAGTAAACCCCAATATAACAGCCAGGCAACTAGCAATATAGTATATGAAGTCACCGGTTTCCATTTAAGTGTTACAATCCTCTCAGCTCTCACTAAGTACTGAACCGTTTTTCTGCACTCTCCTCAGTATCTCTCTAGCTTTACCTTCTCCAATCCTTGGGGTAGATGATATAGAGCAGGGATATGCAATTAGCGGACCTCCAGCTGTTGCAAAAATACAAGTCCCATCCTGCCTCTGCCTCTGGGTGTCATGCTTGTGGATGTCAGAGTCTTGCTATGCCTTATGGGATTTGTAGTTCTACAACATCTGGAGGTCCACTAATTGCATATCCCCGATATAGAGGCTACCAAACCAGTTGTTGGTGAGCTCAGTGCCTGACATGCCATTGGTCAAAAAACCATTAGCAGGGGATTCCCAACTTATTTATATACATGGTCTCCACCTGCAAGCCCTAATGAAGGGGGCCCATGTTGGGCTCCATGAAGCGTGTTGGGAGTTCTCATTTGATCTTCTCTCTGACCTTACACTGCAATAAAATTGTATCTGCGTTGTGACATGTCTTTTATATCCATTGTTGGTCTCCTATCCCCAGTACGCTGCTAGCGCTTATTATCAGGAAATTTTGTTCAAGAAACCTCCTCTAAAAGATACATCTTCTTTTCTCTGGTTTAAAATGCTATTTTGACAAACCACCCTCTAAGGGAACCTTTCAAAAAAAAAAAAAAACAAGGCAACAAAAGCTAGCAAACAATTCACTGAGAACTTGAAGCAAGATACATAATGGGGGAGATTTACTAAGACTGGAGCGTGTAAAATCTGGTGCGGCTCTGCATAGAAACCAATCAGCTTCCAGGTTTTATTGTCAAAGATTAATTGAACAAGCTGAAGTTAGAAGCCGATTGGCTACCATGCACAGCTGCACATGATTTTTTTTTTACTCTCCAGGTTTAGTAAATCATCCTCTAGTATGAATGATGATGCCTCCACAGTGTACAAGTTACCAACACACAGCAGCAAAGTTAATACAAATAGTGTACAAAACACAAGATCCTGGAGTACTCATTATAGAGGAGCAGTATGCACTATTCGCTCACAACAAAACCAGGATACAGCTGCCTTTTTTTTTTGCAGGATAAAGCAGTATAAATATCTTTTGCAACCAGCCCCAAAGGATGCAGAGATGGAGGACTAGGAAGCATCATGGGATGCTGTGAAAGGATAACAACGTAATACCAAAGCCACCTGCTGTACATAGACAAGTGCCAGATTTCAGGTTTAACATTTGCCAGGGAGGCACTTAAACAAATTAAAGGCACAGATTTATCAGATGACATGCCTGCCTTCAGACTCTGCAATTAATGAGAACCGGTCATGAAAGAGCCATTGTACTAATCTGAATCTCTGCTCCCTGAATAGCATAGTCTTGCTGGCCAGGAATGGATATTTGACCCATTATTCATCTCCACCCCTGACCCTCTGTAGGCAGAATTACTGCTCTGAAATCTGATGGAATCGTCCGCTGCTGCTTTACCTGCTGTCAGAGCTCAGTGCTAATAACACAAGCTCAACGTTTAATGACACGGTCACATAACACTGAATGATGTATTTGTCTGGATTACACCTCTGCTCTGAAAGCTGATAACACAGAGGAGCATGATCTTGAGCATCCCTTACAAGAATGGGGTGGAATTCTAGTTAGTGATAACGAGAGCCCCCCGGTGGCCAGAGGCACACATTACAACACAAGGAGATTTCCCAATTTATGGAAATCTTCCTAAAGTGGCACCAGATCTACCCAAAGGATCAGGAATGCCACATGTGTGCCAAACACACAAGCACAGCTGGTTCCTGTACTAAAATGAGGATATGAAGGTATCTCTCCAGTCTGCGTTGTGTCATGTTGCAGATGTGGTGTGTTTTTCCAGTCAAAGGCCTAATCTCCATAGAGAAGAATGGTGCTCTATGTAAGCCGAGTCTAAACCAAACTGCACCATCTAAATCCAAAGAATTGGGCCTCACAGCAATGACGTGCAGAAAGTTCTTTAATGACCATGCAGATGGAATGTACAGCACACACTGAAACACCACCCACCTGAGGCCAAGTTACTAACGCATTTCACCCAGGGCTTAATTACAGGGATACTTGCAGTTTAATGCAGAGGTGTCACCCCCTAAGCCACATGGAGTCCTATACCCTGCCTGTGCTTAGTGCTAGCAGATGCATTTTATTGGGATATTGCAACATAAACCGTGTTTGCAAAAAACTGTTCTATTAAACATTTAGTGTAGTATTTAGCAAAATGCACCCATAATTAGAATGAACGCTGACTTGCGTAAAAGGATTAAAATGTATATTGCATCATCTCACCCAGAGATGTAACTGTATCCATTGGAGGCGCTCTCACCTCTTGCCTGTGCTCTGGTGCGCTCTCTTGGTTCTTGCAACAGAAAAGGTGTTTGCAAAAGATTCAAACAGGAAAAGAATACAGGTAAAAAACTGGGACCACGGGTAAAAAACTGGGACCACAGGTAAAAAACTGGGACCACAGGTAAAAAACTGGGACCACAGCTACCCCTGACCAGCAAGAAAAAGCTGGTATAACAAGTTGCAGTGGAGATTCTGATTTTGGCAACTGCTGACTAGTTCTCTTTAATACAATGCTGCACAGTGAAGACTTTTTAACACAGTATAACGGTGCCATGAACAGCTGCAACAAATTTAACTCTGAACAATCAGCATTAATACATGCTGGGGGTAAAACAGAAAAAAAAAATCAGAACATCTCTACAATACATATCACCAGGTTTTGTTCTTCAAACATGCAAGCCCAAAAAAATACCCGGTGATCCTGCAAGAAATTCAGTGAGCTACCAACTTCCTGTTTTAGCGGACAATGCTGCCCTGAAATCCCAAGCAGTGTTGTCAGCCCTGCCTGAGTTCTCCACTATTGAACTGAAGAATATATCCCCCCCTATGTTATTTTATTCCGAAGAGAGGGGTGTTCTGTAGTCCAGTAGAAAACTGGGTAGGGCTGGCAGCAATTCTTCAGTGCAGCAGAGGCAGCATTGTCCGCTCCCTGCGGGAAGTTTGTGATCCTGCCAAATATCCAATGAGATACTAACTACTTTTCTGTGCTATCAGCGTTTTCAAATAGACAAAATGTGAGGATGCATGCATATGTATTGCAGAGATATACTGAAAGTTTTTGTGGATTTCTTTTCCCAAGAAATACAATAGGGCCGGTTCACACCAGAAATGCGCTGCACATTCCTGCAACATTCACATGGTGCAGCGTGGCATGATTAGAGTCAAATAATTTTGAATGTGCTGAATTGAACTGGACCGCACCAAAAACGCTACTTTAGAAAACACACTGCAATTGGATCACAAGCTACTTCTGTACAATGCAATCTGGTGCAGGCAAACACACTGTTTGGGTTTTGTTAACTTAGCATTGAGGCCAGCTGCAGATCACAACTGCAGTGCACTTTGAACGTGGTGCGGCAATTGTACACGGAATGTGGGTTTCCTGCACCGCATTCTGATGTGAATGGGCACTTAAGGTTACCAATATGCAAAACCAACATTTCTATTTTAACATGGATAGCTGGCAAGATGAATCGCATGTCAACTGGTCACGTTCCAGGGATTACATTGAAGAGATCAGTCATTAGAAAAAAAAAAAAAAATTGTGTTACACTTCCTTGACAAACCCTTCTCAATTCAGAACAAATTCATAAGCGGGGAGTTCAGCTGCAGGAGACCGAAACCGTCAATCAGCCTTGTTAGAGGAAAATGGAGCAAAACCACTGCAAGTAAATCTCACTGATAAAGTTGGAGACATAAGGACAGACAGACAGAACACAATGGGCTTAGTGATTGAAAGCACTTGAAGGCAACCATACCTATTGACTTTATCAGTTGCTCTAATAATGCCTTGGAAATGTGCATCGAAACTGATGGAAGGCTATGGTGAACAAGAGGTCTTCAGCCACACAAGGCCTAATGGTCCTACAGAAATGAACTCATAAGGCACAATAGTAAAAAGTGCAAATTTCACATAATAAAACTCAACTTTTAATCGGCAAAGTTTGTTTGGCGTCCGGGAAGATAGTCTCTGTATACACGTCACTGGGGAGGGTTACTTCTTTCCAGTCAAACATCCTAGTTTGCTTAGCAGAAGTTTCATTTGCGCGTCATTGAAGATAAACAAGCGGGAATTCATGCTGCATACCTGAAAGAAAGACAACGATATGTACAATGTGAGGATGTTAAAGCAGACCCCCTTCCCCCATTTCATAAACCACAAACTGTAATGAAAATAAAAGAATTGCCTCGACCGTGTCTATTTTCTATAATCCCATCGCTTTACCCACCTCATGCTTGAAAACCCTTGCTGCCACTTTCAAAATTCACATCATCGGTGGCAGGATTTTTCTTCCAGACTCTCCATGCTGGCCCACCAATGAGGTCTGTGTCAAAGTTGGCAGTTTATGTTTAACTTTTTTTATAACAGTTAAACATAAAGCAATGTGAGCGTCAATAAGCCACAAAACACTGCTGAAGCCATGGCATTAGATAAATAAACCACATTAAACTGCCTAAGGTGCATGGGGCAAACCCCAGAGCTGCCTTGGCTTCAGACACCCAGACCCCCCCCCCCCACCCCAAAGAAAAGACGTGAGCAACCTGGAAGGTAATGGCCACGCCACTGCTGCCTTAGAAAAGCCACGTACAAGGGAAAAAGGGGACGTTTTCAGAAATAATGGTTACTTTACATAAAAACTATAAAGTCATTACTGGTCAGCATGCAGAGCTGAATTGCTGATGTTCTTTTTTGGTTTGGAGGGTCTGCTCTAAAGTGTATCCAAACCAAGTACAAAGGGACAAGCACGAAAATTGTTCTTGTACAATACCAGAACAAACAACTTTTGTTTAATTTGTACAGTATACAGTTGTGCTCACAAATTTACACACCCTGGCAGAATTTATGATTTCTTGGCCATTTTTCAGAGAATACGAATGATAACACAAAAACTTTTCTTTCACTCATGGTTAGTGTTTGGCTAAAGCCATTTATTATCAATCAACTGTGTTTACTCTTTTTAAAACGGGGTTCCACCCAAATTTTGAGCATTATCTCTATACATTCTCTTCCTTGCCTAGATGCTGACATGCTGTGTAAAAAAAATTTAAATCGCCGTAATTACCTTTTTTTTTCTAATCTTCTTAGCACTTCCTGGTTTTCCTCCCATGGGAGTAGGCGTGTTTCTAGCCTCTCCCAGACCTCCCACAGTCCCCTGGGAGCTAGTCTCAGGCTTCCCAGCATGCATTGTGCAACAGTGTCATCACAACATCTCGGTGAATACTGGGAGCACAGCATTCACCGCATCCAGGAAATACATGCTTGTGGGCTTCAAATGCCCACAATGAAGATGGAAACCGCCTTCAGTGAATGTTATAAGTTATTCTTTACAACGAAATCGGACACAGGCAGACTTATTACACAGAACATGTGAGTAGATAATCATGAGAAGAAGTTTGTGAATGAACT
This sequence comes from Aquarana catesbeiana, assembly GCF_042186555.1. Classification (NCBI taxonomy): domain Eukaryota; kingdom Metazoa; phylum Chordata; class Amphibia; order Anura; family Ranidae; genus Aquarana; species Aquarana catesbeiana. The sequence continues at coordinate 92,059,516 of NC_133329.1, read as the reverse complement.
CCCAAAAAAAAAAAAACGATAGATAGGTGGACCCCCGCTTTAAACCATAACAACAGAAACTACCCAAATGACCCTGATCAAAAGTTTACATACCCCAGTTCTTAATACCGTGTATTGCCCCATTTAACATCAATGACAGCTTGAAGTCTTTTGTGGTATTTGTGGATGAGGCTCTTTATCTTCTCAGATGGTAAAGCTGCCAATTTCTCTTGGCAAAAAGCCTCCAGTTCCTGTAAATTCTTGGGCTGTCTTGCATGAACTGCACGTTTGAGATCTCCCCAGAGTGGATCAATGATATTGAGGTCAGGAGACTGAGATGACCACTCCAGAACCTTCACTTTATTCTGCTGTAGCCAATGACAGGTCGACTTGGCCTTGTGTTTTGGATCATTGTCATGTTGGAATGACCAAGTACGTCCCATGCGCAGCTTCCTGGCTGATGAATGCAAATGTTCCTCCAGTATATTTTGATAACATACTGCGTTTATCTTCCCATCAATTTTGACCAAATTTCCTGTGCCTTTGTAGCTCACATCCCCAAAACATCAGCGATCCACCTCCGTGTTTCACAGTAGGAATGGTGTACGTTTCATCATAGGCCTTGCTGACTCCTCTCCAAATGTAATGTTTATGGTTGTGGCCAAAAAGCTCAATTTTGGTCTCATCACTCCAAATGACTTTGTGCCAGAAGGTTTGCGGCTTGTCTCTGTGCTGTTTGGCGTATTGTAAGCGGGATACTTTGTGGCATTTGCATAGTAATGGCTTTCTTCTGGCGACTCGTCCATGCAGCCCATATATAGTTACATAGTTAGTCAGGTTGAAAAAAGACACAAGTCCATCCAGTTCAACCATAAAAAAAAAAAAAAAAAAAAAAACACAAACAAAAAAAATATTGTACAATCCAATAGACCCAATTTTATACCCACAGTTGATCCAGAGGAAGGCAAAAAAAACCCCAGCAGAGCACGCTTCAATTTGCTACAGCAGAGGAAAAAATTCCTTCCTGATCCCCCAAGAGGCAATCGGATTTTCCCTGGATCAACTTTACCTATAAATGCTAGTACCCAGTTATATTATGTACATTTAGGAAAGTATCCAGGCCTTTCTTAAAGCAATCTACTGAGCTGGCCAGAACCACCTCTGGCGGGAGTCTATTCCACATTTTCACAGCTTACTGTGAAGAAACCTTTCCGTACTTGGAGATGAAATCTCTTTTCCTCCAGTCGTAAAGAGTGCCCCTTTGTCCTCGGTGTTGACCGTAAACTGAATAACTCAACACCAAGTTCACTATATGGACCCCTTATATATTTGAACATGTTGATCATATCCCCCCTTATTCTCCTCTTCTCAAGAGTGAATAAACTCAGTTCCTCTAATCTTTCCTCATAGCTGAGCTCCTCCATGCCTCTTATCAGTTTGGTTGCCCTTCTCTGCACTTTCTCCAGTTCCCCGATATCCTTTTTGAGAACTGGTGCCCAAAACTGAACTGCATATTCCAGATGAGGTCTTACTAATGATTTGAACAGGGGCAAAATGATATCTCTCTCTCTGGAGTCCATACCGCTCTTAATACAAGAAAGGACTTGCTTGCTCGCTTTGGAAACCGCAGCTTGGCACTGCATGCTATTATTGAGCTTATGATCTACCAAAACCCCCAGATCCTTCTCCATTACGGACTCCCCCCAGTTGTACTCCCCCTAGTATGTATGATGCATGCATATTCTTAGCCCCCAAGTGCATAACTTTACATTTCTCAACATTAAACCTCATCTGCCACATAGTCGCCCAATTAGACAGTGCATTGAGGTCAGCTTGTAAACTGGAGACATCCTGTAAGGACGTTATTCCACTGCATAGCTTGGTGTCATCTGCAAAGACAGAAATGTTACTTTTGATCCCAGACCCAATATCATTTATAAAAGATATTAAAGAGTAAGGGTCCCAGCACTGAACCTTGGGGTACACCACTGATAACCTTAGACCATTCAGAGTAAGAATCATTAACCATTACTCTCTGAATTCTGTCTTTTAGCCAGTTTTCTATCCATTTACAAACTGATATTACCAAGCCTGTAGACTTTAACTTGCACATGAGCCGTATTTGCGGAACTGTATCGAACGCTTTTGCAAAATCCAAGTATATCACGTCCACAGCCACCCCTCTGTTCAAGGTTTTACTTACTTCCTTATAAAAAGAAATCAGGTTTGTCTGACAACTTCTGTCTTTCATGAATCCCATGCTGTCTGTTGCTTAAAATGTTTTTTTACAGCAAGAACTTGTCTATGTGGTCTTTTATTAAATGCTCCAGTATTCCCGACTATAGAAGTTAAACTAACAGGTCTATAGTTACTTGGTAAAGACTTTGATCCCTTTTTAAATATAGGCACCACGTTCGCCCTGCGCCAATCCAGTGGTACTATTTCCGTCATTAATGAGTCCCGAAAAATTAGATACAATGGCTTTGAAATTACAGAGCTCAATTCTTTTAGGATCCGTGGGTGGATGCCATCAGGTCCAGGTGCTTTATCCACCTTTATTCTGTCTAAATATTTCTGGACCATATCACTCTAGATTATTTTGTAAAGGGCCTACATGCTCATATATATAAATAATTTTTTGGGGTTTGTCCTCCTATTTTTTGCGATCTGTCATTCATTTTGAATTTTTGCATCCTTGATTTCCTTTTTACATATTCTGTTAGATTCTTTGTAGCATTTAAATGACACTAGTGTTCCTTCATTTTTATATTTTTTAAAAGCTCTTTTCTTATTGTTTATAGCTTTTCTAACTTTGACCGTGAACCACATAGGTTTTATTTTTAGCCTTTTAAACTTATTTCCCATGGGAATATACTTTGCAGTGAGGTCCCAAACAGTCTTTTTGAAGAATTCCCATTTCTGTTCTGTGTTTATCGATGCCAGTATTCCCTCCCAGTCTAAGTCCTGGAGAGCCGCCCTCATCCTTGGAAAATTTGCTCTCTTGAAGTTAAGTGTTTTTATCTTTCCCGTATGTATCTCTTGTTTACAGCTAACATCAAATGAAATCATGTTATGATCACTGCTACCCAGGTGTTCCTTTATCTGAACATTAGCAATAAGCTCTGCGTGGTTTGAGATTACCAGGTCCAACAAAGCTTCATTCCTAGTTGGGGCCTTAAACTGGACCATAAAATTGTCCTGTACTAGGTTTATAAATTTTTGCCCTTTAACTGTCCCAGCAGTGCCATTACTCCAGTCAATTTCTGGGTAGTTAAAATCCCCCATTATTATCACCGTCCCAGCCCTTTCCATCTGTGCAAGGAGCTGAGTCTCCACCTCCTCATTAACGTTGGGTGGTCTATAACAAACTCCAATGATTAACTTTGAACTACGCACATCTATATGCTGTTCCACCCATAATGCTTCAGACTCATCACACTCTCCATCAATCAGGTCCTCTTTCACACTTGCTTTGAGATCACTTCTCACATAGAGACAGACCTCGCCACCTTTCCTTTTTACCCTGTCTCTCCGAAAGAGTGCATAGCCAGGAATATTAATAGCCCAGTCATGTGAGGATTGAAGCCAAGTTTCAGCAATACCGATTACATCATAGTTCACCTCGTGCACCAGAGCTTCCAACTCACCTATTTTGCTTGGCAGACTTCTGGCATTGGTGAACAAACACTTTAATGCCCATCTTTCTTCAAGTGCCTCCTTATTGTGCATCTTGAAACAGCCACACCACATGTTTTCAGAGAGTCCTGTACTTCACCTAAAGTTATTTGTGGGTTTTTTTCTCCATCCCAAACTATTTTCCTGGCAGTTGTGGCTGAAATTTTAGTTGGTCTACTTGACCATGGTTTGGTTTCAACAGAACCTCTCATTTTCCACTTCTTGATTAGAGTTTGAACACTGCTGATTGGCATTCTCAATTCCTTGGATATCTTTTTATATCCCTTTCCTGTTTTATACAGTTCAACTACCTTTTCCCACAGATCCTTTGACATTTCTTTTGCTTTCCCCATGACTCAGAATCCAGAAACGTCAGTGCAGCACTGGATGAAAGATGCAAGGGTCTGTCAGGAGTCCAGAAACTCATTGACCTTTCATACACACACACTAATTACAAGAAAACAGATCACAGGCGAGGATGGTTACCTTTAATAACCATTCAAACCCCTTTGTGTCAACTTGTGTGCATGTTATCAGGCCAAAATCACCAGGGTATGTAAACTTTTGATCAGGGTCATTTGGGTAGTTTCTGTTGGCATTATGACACAGTTGATTCATAATAGCTTCAGCCAAATACTAACCATGAGTGAAAGAAATGTTTTTGTGTTATTCATATTCTCTGAAAAATTAGTAAGAAATCAAATTTTGCCAGGGTACTTATGAGCACAACTGTATGTCCGAAAAAAAATCAGAAGACAAAAACCACGCATGCTCAGAAACTGAAGAACACATTACAATACAATAGAACACATTGCATCATTTCCAAAGTTGTATTCCGTCATACGAGAATTTACGTAACTTAAGTAACGATTTTCGATAGAACAGCATGCAAAAAAAAAAAACCCACACAAAAAGGAGGACAATCATTCGTCCAATATTCTCATACCAGGCTATAAAACCTATTTATTTTAAGGTGCTCAAAAAGGAGATTAAAGCAAAAATGATGCTGGCAGTGAAAAGGTTAAAAACTGGGAGATCCTCCACTGGCACACATTCAATGATCTGTTGAGGTAGGCAATGGCTGAATCAACCTCCGGGACCACTCATACTTTCAGAAACGAGTCCTCTAGAAGATATTGTTGAGCAAAGGGCTTCTTAGGTGGAGCGCACACTTGGATGCATCCAGTCACCATACACTACGTCTTCTACAAGGGAATGTACAGGAAAAAAAAAAAACACTTAGTCTAAGGCCTCGTACAACCGATCGGATTTTTCACAGACAAAACGCCAGACTTTTGTCCGAAGGGCATTGGCCAGGAACTTGTCTTGCATACAAACGTCTCACAATTGTCGCCAACAAACACGAACGTAGTGACATACTACGTGGCTTTTCAGCTCTTTAGCGCCACCCTTTGGGCACCTTCTGCTAATGTTGTGTTTGGTAAGCATTGATTCCGAGCATGCGTGTTTGTACTTTGGACTTTTGTATGATGGACTTGTGTACACACGGCCGGAAAAATCTGACAACAGACCGCTGTCAGCGGAAAATTTATAAGCCTGCCATCCATTTGTCCGCAGAAAATCCGTCAACAATTGTCTGATGGAGTGTACAAACGGTCGGATTTTAGGCCAACGGTCTGTCATCACACAATTCCCGGTGGAAAATCCGAACGTATGTACGAGGCTTAAGTGACGGGAGTTAACATCTGAGTTGCCCGCATTGTAATGCCAGCTAGGGCAATCACAAAGTATGGGGAAGGGGAGAACAGAAAACGAAGGCAAGCCAGGATACCTACTCCCTGCATGTTAAGGGAGAAGAGGGTAGCCCCACCCTAGGTGAAAGGCACCTAGGGCTTCATATACTCACAAATCTAGGGATTAGTTTCACACAGGGTTGAATAGAGGATTAAACCTCAACACCCCTGACTTCGCCCACTTTGGAAGGGTAAACACCTAAGCAATGGGGTATTTTGGGAGCCTCTGCCCTTGACCTGTATATCACCATGTAGCTAACTCAACAAGTTACACTGTGTGCCAGGGTGGGCACCTAACACCGTACCTAGTGCCCAAAGCATCTTTTCTTTGTTGGGGTCCGGCACAGTCACCAAAGATCTCGCCATGGGGCACCAGTTCAGAAGCAGATTAAAATGCTGTCGTGGTCACAACGCAGCTATAAAATTAGATTGAAGAATTTGGCAAATGTAACCAACAACATTCCACTCAGAGGAGACCTCCAACGCCTAAAGATGCCAGCAAAACGACTGAGGATTGCTGGAAGTGGGCGGGGTTATATTGGGGTCCTCACAGTTTTGCTAGTGTGTCCAGCCACTGCCTATAATAATCCAGTTGTCTGTCTCTGCCTGTCCTGTATAAACAAGAAATGGGTCACCTTCCTCATGTTTAACAACCGCATAGCACAGCAGGGAAGGATAAAATCACAAGAGTCTGTGCATTATTTTTATTTAAAGCTTTTGGCAGGTACACAGGTTCCCATATGGGCTCATTCACACCTTCCCATGTGCACTGCCATGTGTTCAATGAAAACAGATCCCTATTGCAAATCTGTTTTTATTTGTACACATGTCGGGAGTGAACAATCCAGAAATGTGCTCTGTGTATGTCATGGTTGCTGAGAGCTGGGGAGCGAAATTCTGCAGCATTTCAGGCAGCAACAGCACAAGCCTAGGTAGTTAGTCTACAGCATGTTTAGGGATTGTGCTTCTGGTGATTTGCCATAAGTGACGTGATCTCTAGTGGGACATGGCCCTTAATCTTCCACAGGGTAACCTGCTAGTGTTGCCATAGGAACAGGCAAAACGTACGGAATCCCAGAGGACTACGTAGAGCATATATTCCACATTACATTTTAGTTAAGAACACTAAACTCTGGGTTAAAAAAAAAAAAACACACACACACACACAATATAACTCTATTCTAGTATGTATTCTTAAAGTATATGTAAAGAAATTAAAAGGCAAACCATTTGTGTGTGTATACACATACATAAAAAAAACATTTGTGTGTATACCAGTGTTTCTCAACTCCAGTCCTCAAGGCGCCCCAACAGGTCATGTTTTCAGGATTTCCTTCAGATGAAATGGCTGTTGTAATTACTAAGGCAGTGAAAATGATCAAATCACCTGTGCAAAATAATGGAAAGCCTGAAAACATGACCTGTTGGGGCGCCTTGAGGACTGGAGTTGAGAAACACTGGTGTATACACATACATAAAAAAACATTTGTGTGTATACAAATACATTATAAATATCTTATATCCCTTTTTTTTAATTTTTATAAGTGATCACATTCCCTGTTTTTAGCAGCATAAGAGCTGGGGGAAGGAGAAGCGGCAGGACACTGCTGATCATTGAAGGAGAGCAGGCGGCTTGCTATGGGGGCAAAGGGGAGGGGCCCAAAGCATCAGCAGGGGACCCGAGAAGAGGAGGATCGGGGATGCTCTGTGCAAAACCAATTGCACAGAGCAGGCAAGTAAAACATGTTTGTTTTTTTCTCTACAAATGCTTTAAGGACAATCACTACTATGGACTGTGGGACCCTAACCAATGTGCACGGCTTGTTCCAAACAGCAGGTTCAGGAGGGAAAAGGACAGGTTCAGGAGGGAAAAGGACAGGTTCAGGAGGGAAAAGGACAGGTTCAGGAGCCAAAGGAGGACAATACAAGGAGGCAGAAAAAAAAAAAAACACGCACAAAACAGTAAGAACCAAATTTCATGAAAAATAGATTCCTCGGCCAGATAAAATAGTTTAGTGTCACTTTAAGACTAGATGACTAGAACACCAAATGTGTGAATGGTAAAAACTCATTCAGCCCACTGAACTTGGCACTACAGGTTTAGACCCCGTTCACATCTGGTGATTTGGGACCATGGGTAGAATCACCGTGATTCTGCCCGTCATTCCAAATCGCAATGCAACAGTGGCAAAACGCACTGCTTGTGTTTGGGTGTCATTCGTTTTGAATAACACCTCAAATGCGGTGCGGTTTTATCCCTGTCGTTATGTGGCAAGTGCTGCAAACAGTATTGTGCGAAGCTTGTTACCAAAAGAAGCTGCTGCTCCTTTGGCAACAAGCTTTGCGCTATGCAGTTTGCCACCATTTATCGTGCGACAATGGCACCTCAAAAGCTGTGCAGTTTTGCTGCTAATCAAAACGAATGCCACCCAAACATGCATGGTGTGTCTTGCCACTATTGTTGTGCGATTTGTAATAGTGGGCAGAATCGCGGTGATTCTGCCCATGGTCCCAGATATGAACGAGGCCCAAGTCTCATTTGTGATTCTATGTGCTTTGTACATAGTTAAACCTAAAAATTACTCAGTTAGGTTCGGTTTAGGATTCTGACATGTTACATTGCTATTTATTATGGGATTCCACTTACAGAAGGTTTTGCAAATCAATAACACTACAGGAATCTATGTTCTTGTAGCTTCAGTGTCTCAGAACGTACAAAAACTCGAAATGGTTCATGTGACTCTATAGCACAGCAATAACACAAGCTTTGAGAATGAACATTATCCTGTAAAATATTTCTGATGTATATAACTGATGTGGACACCTGACCATTACCCATACAGTACGTTGGACATCCCATTACAAAACCATAGCCGTTCTTGTAGCGTTTGTCCCCCTTTGCAGATACATGGCCTCCACTGCTCCGGGAAGGCTTTCCACAAGATTTTGGATTCTATCTCTGGGAATTTATGCCCATTCATCTAAAGAGTATTTGTGAAGTTAGGATGTTGGTCCAACTGGCTCATGATCAGGATTCAAATTCATCCCAGAGGTGTTCAGTAGGGTTGAGATCAGGGCTCTGTGCAGGACACTCAAGTTCCTCCACCACTAAACCCATTAAATTATGTCTTTATGGAGTTGGTTGGGGCACAGGGTACAGTTATGGCAGCAGAAAGAAACAAAAAAAGGACCTTCCCCAAACTATTACCACAAGGGTGGAAGTGCACAATTGTCTAAAAGGTCTTTGCATGCTATGGCAAAAACAGTATGCTTTAATAGAAAACAAATTTGGGAGGTGGTGCCTTAATATTTGGGATCATACAGGTAGGTGTGATATCCGGTATCCTCAAACAATTGACCATACAGCAGGGCCCAAAATTTCAAGTCCTGAGCTACTAGCCAGGCCTCAAGGGTTACTTGCCACCAGTTGCCCCACCCGCATAAATTCTCATGAAATGACACCTAAATGTTTTATGTAGAATTAAGTTATAAATATTAACAACTTTATCAGTGCCCATCAGTGCAGCCTAGCCTGTGCCCATCAGTGCAGCCTAGCCTGTGCCCATCAGTGCAGCCTAGCCTGTGCCCATCAGTGCAGCCTAGCCTGTGCCCATCAGTGCAGCCTAGCCTGTGCCCATCAGTGCAGCCTAGCCTGTGCCCATCAGTGCAGCCTAGCCTGTGCCCATCAGTGCAGCCTAGCCTGTGCAGGGGAAGAGAGAGGAGAGCAAGCAGCTGGATTATCCGAGTGGGGACATCGCTATAACAGCTTACATTTCAAATTGCCGTGTGTTCCTGCAGATCGCCGTCACATACAGTCCCGCGGACTTTGATACACGTCTAGAGATTGGACGGGTGATCTGTCTATCAAAGTATCGGAACCAGGAGACAGGTCGGCTGTATGTGACAGCCAGTCCGGGGAACACACAGCAATCGAAATGTAAGCCATTATAGCGATAATCCGGCCGCCTGCTCTCCTCTCTCTTCCCCTCCGTGATCACTGGGAGAACGGCTCCCATTCAACCCATTCAAATGCAAGTAGGCAAGTGGAAAATTTGAGGGCTGCCATACAGTATTTGAGTTATGCAAGCTGAGTGTTCAGATTTCACTTTTAAATGAATAATTTAAAAAATAACGCTACAAAGACATCCACTTACTCTGTTCTTTAGGTTGGTGCCAACAACTGCAGTCCAACTGAACCTGTGGAGGAAGGGATCAGTTCTGATTATTAAGCCCTAATAGGTGTGATTCTTCCAAGTTTAGCAAGCCCATAGTATAAAACTCCTAAAAGTAACAAAGTAGAACTCCAGACAAAACTATTTTTATATTCTGTATAGACTGTGGAAGGGTCAGGTTTTTACAGATGTCATTATACCCACTGGGAAGATGCCCCAGGAGTTCCTGTTGCGTGACTGGGACACACAATAAGGAGAAGCTCTATAACATGCACAGCAATAACAGTACAATTATTATTATAGTAGGTGTTAGAACCTCTTTCAGGTTTTTATTTGTGTCCTTGTTGGCAGGATTTGCTCACGTCAAGTTGTAACTGTCCCTCGTTTTATGTAAAATGAACACCACACAGCTGGAAATCGTTAGATTTCTTCTACTTTGGGTTGAGTCTAAACCCTGGAAGGAACTTACTGCCATCCACAGTCTTTGTTGCAGGTTTTTCATCCAGCCCCTTATATGTCACTGGTAGTGAGAGCTACAATTCAGTGAATCCTTTGTATATATTCCTAGACTGTAAGGTCTGACGAGCAGGGCCATCTGATTCCGCCTGTATTGAATTGTAACTTTACTGTCTGCCCTCATGTTGTAAAGAGCAGCGCAAACTGTTGGCGCTATATAAATCCTGTATAATAATAAAATTCTCCTCCAGCTTTACTATGGTGTGTTACTAACTCACAACTAGTATGCAGTTCAGGCTTCACTGCCTGCATGTTTTTGGAAAGTGACTATGTAGGGAAGATAGACGACATCCAGAAAACCAGTAACATCCTGAAGAAATGCTGTAAAATGTAAAGTGCATGCCCAATCTCCAAAACTGCAGTTAGAACTAAACAATGGATGCCTCTGACAGGTGAAGTTCTAGAACATGCTTAGAGGGTCAAAGCTTGCCCGCCCTTTCTTTTACTCCTTCACAACACTTTTAGTTAGTTGGGAAGCCAGCCATAGTGCTGGACCAAAAGGTGTGAAAGTGTGGGAGCACAGGGGACTGCTGTAGAAGCTATCCATTCAGGACAAAGTGACCGGTCTTCTTGATAGAGCACGCCACACAGTGATACCTACCTTACATGCACATCCCTGTCACCCAATTTACCTGCAGGAGTGCCAAGTCTAATATCTGTATAAAACATGGTTATGCTTACACGTTTAATAAGCTTCACCCCTTCTCTACGTGACAAAGCGATTGGCTGCTCAGGCCTGAGCACTACATCCTGGGATGCAGAGATAACATGCTTCCCCATTTCTAGAAGTACTGGGCATTGCCAAGGGTCTGACACACAATTAGAGCATCTGGGGAAATTCCTGACAAATCCGTAGGTGAGGGGTTATCCCATGAATGCCCTGAATGGGCAAAAAATTACAGGTCCTCTTTAATACATATGCTCCTTGTGTTTTCTGCCATGTTGAATTGACAAGAATTTAGATTCTTGATAAAAGCAGATTTAAACTCGAACTGGACATTACGTTAAAGCACTATGTATCAAATAATTGCCATGTTTTTTCATAAAATATTTGTTTGCTGGCCTCAGTGTCGTTGATCCCCTTCTATGTCTTCCGGTTTACCATGCACTGCATATACAGGTCCTGTGTGACAATGCAGGAGCACACATGAAGACAGTTGTCTCGATAAAACATGAAGTGCACGAAAAAGGACCTTCGTTACTGCATGCCTGTTTTTTAGCGAACAGGATCGGATGTCGGCGGGTGTAAACAGATATGTCCGTTGACAACCAGCTCTCAATAGAAAGTAATGGATGGTTTGATCAGGTCCGTCTGAAAAACTGACAGGCAGACCCGATCGGTTCATCAGTGTGAAAGGGGTCTAATGTGTGAAAGCTTACAATACATTTTAAGAATCGAGTTTAGACCTACTTTATATGTACACCTAAAAGCCGTGTCAAACACATGATGGCAATGCTTACCCATCACCCAAACATGCCATCTCTAGGAAAATGTAAAATGTATGTAAACACTTTAAAGCGGAGTTCCACCCATTTAAAAGTCAGCAGCTACTATCTTAATAATCAGACACTCACCAGTCCCACTGTGCAGCGATGCAGGCGCAGGAAGCCTCGCTCCTCTCCCCCGTGTTGGCATTTTAACTGTGGGCGCCCGGCTGTGGCTGCAGAGCCATGCGTGAGCCACGCTGCGAATGGCAGGGCAATCTTCTGGGACCTGTGATGTGTCCCAGAAGATTGCAGGGAGGGGGAGAGGTGATCTTCCTTCCGGCGCCAGGGGAGGAAGTGGGAGCTTGGTGCCTGTAAATACCAGGTACCCGCTCCCCCCAAAAAAATTATATGCCAAATGTGGCATGTCAGGGGGTCACCAGCACCTAAAGCGGAAGTTCCATTTTTGGGTGGAATTCCACTTTAAGATATTTCCTGCATGGTCCCATGGCCGATCTCGGTCTGCTCTTCACCCCCTAGCTCTGATGGCTAAGTTTCAAAACGATGCTCATAGCAAGGCGCCAACGCCACACACATTTGAAGCTCTTTAGTTCAAGAGACAGAAACAAGCATCAGGCTGTGGTCAGGTACAAACCATGTCCTTTAACACTCTCTGGCTACAGGAGCCGATGTCTGTCTCTATCAGTGGGCTGGAAGACGTGGCAGACAACGTACAGCGTCCTGTACACAGATACTGCAGACGTGCCAAATGTCTTGACATCAAGAAACCAGGAAGTAACCTGGTCGTCTCATTGTCACCAGGGAAAGAGTAGAAGCTGCTAGCAGGATCACCAAGTAACTGCAAGATAAGGCACATAGGGATTAAAAATGATTGCTAAATAGAAAACGTAATGCAGGGTTTAAGGACACGTCAAAAGAAAGAGCAGACAGGAAGCTGATGCAGGGGATGTGAGAAATACCAAAGACAAATAATACTTACCTTGTTACATTTTTGATGAGTATATCGATCATGTGTTGGCCAAAAATCCTAACAGGCCCACATCCATGCAGCAAAAAAACAGATATGAGGTTTGAAGCATAGATGGCACCGCGATAGTCCAGTCTAGAAATAGGATAAAGCATAATGCTTCATAAACTCTGGAGAGCTCTAGAGAACAAACATGGAATGACAGTTTAACACATTTTACTTTTTTTTTCTTCGCTTTCTTACGTGTTTAACACTTGCTGTTCATTGTCATTCAGCTCCTTTTGAATATTTGCCATGAATGCCAGCAGCAATGAATTCATAGGAATGATGTTCTGAATTAGTAGATCCAGGGCCCAAAGGTTTGACTATTTAGGAGGAAAGAAATTTGGTGGATCAATACAAGTCAAAGCAAATTTCATTCAACCAGTAAGAGTTTCAGTCTACCCAAAAGTGATGTTTTAGTCATAGGTGGAGTTAGCCCTTAGATCAGTCGTTCTCAACTCCTGTCTTCAGGACCCACTAATGCCGCGTACACACGAGCGGACTTTACGGCAGACTTTGCCCGGCAGACGGGATTTCGTCGGACAATTCGATCGTGTGTGGGCTCCAGTGGACTTTGTTTTCTCAAAAGTTGGATGGACTTAGATTTGAAACATGTTTAAAATCCTTCCGTCGAACTGGAGTCCGGTCGAAAAGTCCGCTCGTCTGTATGCTAGTTCGACTGACAAAAAGCCACGCTAGGGCAGCTATTGGCTACGAACTTCCTTGTTTTAGTCCGGTCATACGTCATCACGTACGAATTCGACAGACTTTGGTGGATTGTGTGTAGGCAAGTCCGTTCATTCAGAAAGTCCGTCATAAAGTCTGTCGAAAAGTCCGCCGGGCAAAGTCTGCTCGTGTGTACGCGGCATAACAGGCCAGGTTTGCAAGATAACTGAAATATATCACAGGTGATATAATTTGCTGCTCGGTGATTGCAGTATTTTAGTCTGCATCTCCCCAAGGTAATACTAAAACCTGGCCTGTTAGTGGGTCCTGAGGACAGGAGTTGAGAACCACTGCCCTAGATAGATTACTCTAACAGTTATCTCCAGCATAATTTGCTACTCTAAATCTGCCCACTGGAAAATGTAGGTGTTCCCACCCACCTTTCTCCGTTCCAGATCCTCCTGTTACATTTTCCACAATATAGAGGGAAGCAGATGGTGGTGTGGCTCCCAGCAAGCCCTGAAGTAAAGATCTACACTAAGCGTGGACAGGCATTAGTACGATTTGGAGAAAATGCTTATGGGGAAAATTACATTTTTGGTTTACTTGTAAAATTCTTTTCTTGGGGTACATCCCAGAACACAGGGTACCTTCATATCCATTATGATAGGGTTATTCTGCCAGATTCAGGTTATTGTATGCTGGCAAAAAAACAGGAATTCCCCTCCTTGATATAACCCCTTCCAGCTAAGCAAGGCTTCTGTTTTTTTGTAGCAAGCCATGAACCACATATGAAGAGGGTGGGATCCCTCTGTCCTGTATGTCCAAGAAGAGGATATATCAGGTAAACCGAAAATCCAATTTTCTCTTTCTTGCATTTCCCAGGACACACGGTATCTTCATATCCATTACAACAGGGAAACCCAAAGAACTACATGGGGAGAGGACAATCCAGCAACAAACCAACTGGCCCCAAACAAGTTAAGTTAAAACTGGTTAGAACCACATGCAGCAACATGCAAAACTCACTAACCAAAGGAGGTGGACTTTTGTCTCAAACATCCACTTGATATAAAATCATGAATTGAAGACCAGATAGCAGCATTACAAATGTGAGCTATCAAAGCCTAGTGATGAATGGCCCAGGAAGGACAAACACTCCTGGAAGAGCCGCCATCGGAAATGGTGGAACTTGTAGAAATATGCTGAAGGATCTATCGAGAAATGGTAGACTTGGAAGGAGTGTGATCTTCCTTGGGCCTTCTGAAAGCATAAAGAGGAAAGCTGAGCAGTCAGCTTCAGGTAACAGCTGAGAGCATGAACTTCATCCAATATATGAAGAGCCTTTTCCCTCCAACATCTGAGGCTTTGAACAGAAATACGGCAATAAAATGTCCTGGGTGAGATAAAAAAAAGAAACCACCTTGCATGGTTGAGGCCATAGAACCACCTTGTCCTGATGGAGTATCAGGAATGGCTCCTTACAAGTAAGAGCTGCCAATTCTAAAACCCTCCAAGCTGAAGTAATGGCAAAGATAAAAAAAACCTTTTGAGTCAGAAGGACTAAATGATGTGAAACATTCAGTGTCTAACAAAAGAACTACAAGACCAAAATTGTACCATTGATTGTACTTAAAGCGGAGTTCCACACAAAAATGGAACTTCCGCTTTTTGGAACCCTCCCCCCCCCTCTGGTGTCACATTTGGCACCTTTCAGGGGGGAGGGGGGTGCAGATACCTGTCTAAGACAGGTATTTGCATCCACTTCTGGCATAGACTCCCACGGGAGTCTATGCCTCTTCCTGTCCCTCCGCGCTGTCTCCTGGGAAACACACAGGTCCCAGGAAATAGCGGGGACCAGTTACAATGCGCAGCGCAACTCGCGCATGCGTAGTAGGGAACCGGGAAGTGAAGCCGCAACGGTTCACTTCCTGATTCCCTCACCTAGGATGGCGGCGGCGGCAGCTGCCGAGAATCGAGCGGGTTATCGGCGTCGGCTGCCAACATCACTGGACCCTGGGACAGGTAAGTGGCCATTTATTAAAAGTCAGCAGCTGCAGTATTTGTAGCTGCTGGCTTTTAATATTTTTTTTTTTTTTTAGGTGGATTTAGGTGGACTCCCTCTTTAAGGGCAGTCCCATATCAACTTCAAACTGGAGAAACGCAAAGATGCAGCCCACAACATATTTGCAAGGAAAAAATCTCCTAGCCTCACACCAAGCAAAATAGGATTTCCAAGACTCAAATTAAATCTTCCTTGAAGTCATCTTCCAAGCCTTTAGTAGGGCTGCAATGATTGATTTAGAGACTTCCCCAAAAGACAGGAAGGAGATCCTCTTCCTCCCGAGTAGCCTTTTAGTGCCTCCTTCATGATGTATGAACACTGACATCGGGGTTATTTACGAAAGGCAAATCCATTTTGCAGTACAAGTGCACTGCATGTGCAGTCACTGTAGATCATGCAAGGAAAATAAAAAACAGCATTTTAGCTGGCACATGATTGGATGATAAAATCAGCAGAGCTTCCCCTCATTTCAGATCTTCCCCTCAGATCTACAGTGACTGCACTTCCAAGTGCACTTGTAGTTCAAAGTGGATTTGCCTTTAGTAAACCAACCCCATGGTGCTGTTCAACTGAATCTTTAGAAAGAGGCCCTTCAGCTGCACCAACCACTCAATTCCAGATGCTGATGGGGCAACAACCTCTACTGCGGTGACCAGGTCTACTGGATCGAGAAATTGTCTAGAACTCCACCCCAGTCCACCAGGATGGCGTCCATCATCAGCACCCTCCAGGGCAACAGAGGGAGATAGGATTTCACCCATCTCCAACAGCCGCGAAGATATCCACTAGTCCAGAGGCAGTCCCAAGCTGGAAAGTAAAGGTATCAAGGAATCCAATGACTGCAAACCCCTGTCCAATGCTGCCAAGACATTCCTTTGGAGGTGCCTGGAATGAACCTGGGCAAAGGGCACTGCTTCTAAGAAGGCAATGAACCCTCATGCAAAAGTGAATTGAGGAATTTCTCAATCTTGAAGAAGCCCTCCTGAGTCTTTAGAGAGAGACACTTATCTGGAGGGAAAATCAGTCTCCCGACCAGAATCCAGAGTCAGACCAAATATTACAACCTCTAGGTTGGAACAAAAACCAACTTTTACAAATTCCAGAGCGGCAGCATGTGAGACACATTGGTCTCCATTAGCAAAGTAGACTGCTCCCTCAGAAGCAAATTATCCAAGTGACCTATAACAAATATCTAGGACCGGGGTCAGGACCTAGTTGAACACTCCGGGAGCTGCGGACAGCCCTAACAGCAGGGCCCAGAAACTGAAGGTGGAAGTCCACCATGAACAATATTGGTGGAAAAGATTGGAATGTGCAGATAAGCATCCTTGATATCCACTGATGCCAGAAAATCACCCTACTGGAGACAGGCTACCACCGTCCACATTGATTGCATCCAGAACTTCTGCACCCTGAGACTCTTGAGATCCGTAATGAGGCAAACATCGCTAACGGACCATGAATATTTCAGTAGAAACCACAAAATCTTTCAACCCCCAGACCCAGAAAGATCACTCCTTGAGACAGAAGGTGATTGAGAGCTTGATAAAAGAACAAATAGTTAGTGGATTCAAAGAAAATTTAAAGCATGAATCGTGGGGGGGGGGCTGTGAAATTCCAGCTTATAGCCTCAAGCCACAATGTAGCGAACCCACTTGTCTGCAATATCCCCCTGCCACACCTCCATGAAGACATTCAAATGTCCTACCACCTGAGTGGAATGCCCCTTCATTGTGAAGAAAACTTGTTCACAGGCTTAGAGGGCTTTGGCGTTCATGTCTTCTTACAGGAAAGGGGCTTGGGCTGAGGCCAGAGACTGGTGAAAGGAATGATTCTTGGAAGTAGCAGGAGATGCAGGTTTTTGGACCCTAGGCTTAAGCCTTCTGTTATAGTAATATAGTACTCTCACCCACAGTCACCTTCTGGTGTAATCATGCAGAGCAGGTCTAACCAAACTTTACATGCGCTTCTTGCAGAGTATTTCACAGACTAATGTTTTAGCCATATGATCCTGCGCATGTGTATGGACAGGAGCCCCAAATCAGAAAGTTGTTAAATGGCATCCTTCAAGGCATTGTACAGAGAGAGGCCAAGACCACATGGGAAAGCCTCTTACTTAAAGTGATTGTAAACGATCACCTTGTAAAACTCATTCAATTTAAAATGGAAATGAAAGGCAAAACATTTGTGTATTGAAATAAAAAAAAAAAAAAAACACAACACCACAACACATTATAAATACCTTTTTTTCCCCCCGTTTTTATTAGTGATCACATTCCCTCTGTTCTCAGAACTGGGGGAGGAGAAGCAGCAGCACACTAAGCTTCCCAGTAAATGACTGTGCAGCTGGGGTGTGTCAGGACAGGTCTGATCATTGGAGGAGAGTACACAGAGTTCCCAGCATAGCTAGAGAAATAATTTGGATATAGGTGCAGCGCTAGACATGATAAATTCCCAATTAATAAAAAAAGGGAAAAAAATAATAATCATCAAATTAGATCAGTGGAAAAAAAAATTGGATAAGGAAAACTAAGGCAAAGTTCAAACGTGTAATAAGAAAAACTTCAACCAAATAGGATGGAAAACACTTGTGATGGGTTAACCAATAGGCAATAAAAAGTGGAATACCAAAATATAATATACTACTAGATTTATGCAATCAAAATTAAATGGTAAAGATAATCCCAATAAAACCGTGAAATAAAAATACCTAACATTTAAAAATGATAAAATGAATATTAATTCTCAAATGCATTTGGTGAAAAAAAAAAAATCTAAAAAGAAAAACTGAAGCAGAGTCGCAAAAATGAAGTTGAAACACTGAGGGAAAATCCCAAATTGAAATCTGTGTAATGAAGGGTTAACAAATGAGTTCTCATACAGGTGTAGATATAAGGTGACATGGAAAATTTGTGAAGAGAAATCCTTCATCCAGATAAGTTTACACCTTCCTTTGCCCGCTACTTGCTGTAACCATCAACCTCCAAAGAGGAAAAACGTGATGACGTCAATGGGTTTGGCCTGTGTTACTGACGTCATCACGTTTTTCCCTTCGGAGGTTGATGGTTACAGCAAGTAGCGAGCAAAGGAAGCCTGTGGAGACGCTGCGATCAAATCCACTGTTATATCGTGCATAGAGATCTTTTATCCTGTAAGTGCAAATCATTTTAGCTCATTAAATTTATTCATTTAAATAAACTATGGAGCCTATTCTGCTTATGCCTTCCGAGTGACACAGACCTAGCAGCTTCAGGCATCCAGACATCTAAATAGGTTTTTGGGAGACCTAATTCCCTGTGTCTGGTGAGACCGCTTTTTAGTGGTCTTTCAAGTCGGTAAGGAGATTATATACTCACTTGGGTGTAAACTTATCTGGATGAAGGATTTATCTTCACAAATTTTCCTTGTCACCTTATCTCTGCACCTGTATGAGAACTCATTTGTTAACCCTTCATTACACGGATTTCAATTTGGGACTTTTCTTCAGTGTTTCAACTTCATTTGTGGGACTCTGCTTTAGTTTTTCTTTTTAGATATTTTTCACCAAATGCATTAGAGAATTGATATTCATTTTACCATTTTTATATGTTGTTAGGTATTTTTATTTCACGATTTTATTGGGATTATCTTTACCATTTAATTGTGATGGCATAAATCTAGTAGTATATTATATTTTGGTATTCCACTTTATTGCCTATTGGTTAACACATCACAAGTGTTTTCCATCCTATTTGGTTGAAGTTTTTCTTATTACACATGTTTGAACTTTGCCTTAGTTTTTCTTATCCATTTTTTTTCTCAATAATCTATTTGATTATTATTATTATTTTTTTCCCTTTTTTTTTAGTAATTGGGAATTTATCAGTCTAGCGCTGCATCTATATCCTAATTATATTTTTGAGTTTTTTGTATTGAAGACTTTTGGTGCCGGTGTTCTGCCGAGAAAGTTCCTCTCGGCGGATAAGGACCCGGCGGAAATAGCCGAAGCGAAATAGAGAAGAAATCAGCTGTAGACGGCGCCTGTAAGAGGGCCCCTTGCGGGCACGCTTCGCTCGGCACTTTTTTATTCCCCCTCTAGGTCCACTTGGATGGTGGGGCTTCAGCCTGGACCCAGGGCGCAGGCGCGGTGTACAGCTGAATGAAGATTTTCATCTTCGGCTATTTTCGGCAGCTCCTAGTCATTCGTACTGCGCAAGCGCAGCGCTTGCGCAGTACAGGGGGGACCTTATCCGCCGAGGGAACGTTTTCGGCAAGACACTGGCACCTCTTTTACATTTTATTCAATTTCAGTGTTTTATTATTTTTTATTTCAAGTGCAGCGTTAATCTTTTGTTTTTTTTACAATTTTATACCTAGAGAACTGACCACAGTGTGTTTCTCCTGCTTAGTTGGTGTGCATTGGGCATTTCATCCAGATGTCTACAGTAATCCAGCATGAAAGGTTTCCTCTGTGCAGGAGCTTCCTATAAAAAGCCTGGTCCACTGCTCTCTTTATATAAAGTGATTGGTCTTATATCCACCCCCTCCTGTTTCTGCAGGGAGACGGCAGTGATAGTGAGTGGGTCTGCAGGGTCCCTCTGCTCTCTTCAATGGCTGTATACGCAGTGACATCACCAATACTTCTGGTAATAAATGGCAATTGATATGGTAATAACTGCATTTAAAAAGTAATTTGATGAACACAGTGGGACACGTTTTTAGGCAAAAAGGTTTCCCGCTACAACTATTGCCCCATCAGAATAAGCAGGGTTTGCATCACTAAGCACTACCCTCCTCCTCCATAGGAAGTGTCAACAACTGCACAAAATTGGTAGCTGCAGGCCATAGTCAGATCATTCCTGCATATCCAACATCCCTCTGAGGACTCCACCAGCTGAAATAGGCTCCTTTTTAAAGAAAACCTTTAGCAATTCCCATCTCCTGCACATTCCTATTTTCTATTAATCACAGGCAAAGCCCATTATAGTACGAGATGGCAGATACCATCTGAAAATCAAAATAGACTGGCCCTCTGCCATTAAAGCAGGACAAAGTTTTTGTCTGTGATGACAGCCTCAAACAATGTAATGCAACAAAAAGTGTTCAGAAGCTGCATACATACACAATAGGAGATGGTCAGACTGTAGAAAGGCTACAGGGGATGGTCAGAGACTGAACATGCTATAAAAGTTATTGGAGAATGAGGACATGGTGCATGAGACAGTCAGACTGGATAAAGTCCAAATCGAAGCTGCACTCCTCACACCTTTTCTTTTTGCTTTATTAAACAATACCGTATACATATTCAGTATAACAGTGCGTATTCAAGATGCAAAACATCAAATATATGTAAAATACAGAGTATATATCCAGGATACAGACCAATCTCTAAATAGAACATTAGACCAGAAGCTCCTGTTAGGAATAAGAGGTTGAATTATATGCATCAATGAAGACGAGAATTAAAAGGAACTGAAGAATATAATTTCTAAGGCCAAGCCACTATTTTATACACAGCGGTCCCAAATGTTGTTATATTTGGATGGGCATCCTCTATTACTATTAGGGTTGTCCCGATACCACTTTTTTAAGAAGGAGTACAAGTACCGATACTTTTTTTTTTTTTTTTTTAAGTACTCACCGATACTTTTTTTAATGTCACGTGATGGTGTTTTTTGTTTTTTTTCTTACAATTTTAGTTTTTTTTTTACAATGCTTTTTTTTTTCTCTTTTTTTTTAGGGAGGGAGGGGGTGGATGGTGTCTGTGTGTTTTTTATTTTAATTTTTATTATTTTTTACAATATTTTTTTAAATTATTTTTTGCAATACTTTTTTTTTTTTTTTAATCAGCCCTGATGGGGGGCTTTGTGAGATAACAGGGGTCTTAATAGACTCCTGAAATCTCCCCCTTGAGACAGAGAAAGAGACCGAGGATAGAGATTCCCCAGTCCCTTTCTCTGCAGCCTCAGCTGCACTGAAAATGAATGGAGAGAAGACAGCGGCTCCTCTCCATTCATATACTGAGACATCGTAATCACAGGAGATTACAATGTTTCAGTTATGTGAATGGACAGAGTCAGTGATCAGGAGGGGGACAGCAGCAGAACTGCAGGGGATATGGAGGAAGAACGGAGGGGGACAGCAGCAGAACTGCAGGGGATATGGAGGAAGAACGGAGGGGGACAGCAGCAGAACTGCAGGGGATATGGAGGAAGAACGGAGGGGGACAGCAGCAGAACGGAGGGGGACAGCAGCAGAACGGAGGGGGACAGCAGCAGAACGGAGGGGGACAGCAGCAGAACGGAGGGGGACAGCAGCAGAACGGAGGGGGACAGCAGCAGAACGGAGGGGGACAGCAGCAGAACGGAGGGGGACAGCAGCAGAACGGAGGGGGACAGCAGCAGAACGGAGGGGGACAGCAGCAGAACGGAGGGGGACACGGAGAAAGAAAGGAGTCGGACAGCAGAACGGAGGGGGCATGGAGGGGGACTGGAGGAGGATGCGGTGACAGTCAGCGGTGATCGTGTGTGGGAGGAGTTACAAGCACCGATCACCGCTGTATAAATTTCACTAAAGCAGCTGAAAGGGGGGTGGGAGAAGCTTGTAACTCCCCCACTCACCGATCACCGCTAACTGTACAGGTATCGGCTGAAGTATTGGGAGTATCGGGAGCATTTGCCCAAGTACAAGTACTCGGGCAAATGCTTGGTATCGGTGCAGATACTGATACTAGTATCGGGACAACCCTAATTACTATATTATAATTTTTTATATGGCAACGTATTTAGTTCTATCATCCAGTCATTGAACCCGTGAGGCAACAATCTCATCCATTGATCAGAGTTCCGCCACCTTCTTTTATATGACATGGTCCTATCCCCGCCTCGGAGACTATTGGTCAGAGATAGCTGACACCCTTAGCCGGGTTACCTCCCTGGAACTTGGAACAGACCCTAAAATGATGCTGCTCAATGTTTTTGACTCTAGGGCAGTGATGGCGAACCTTGGCACCCCAGGTGTTTTGGAACTACATTTCCCATGATGCTCATGCACTCTGCAGTGTAGTTGAACATCATGGGAAATGTAGTTCCAAAACATCTGGGGTGCCAAGGTTCGCCATCACTTCTCTAGGGTAAGGGGCAAATATACTAGGCTATTCCTGAATTATGCTACTTTCTATGCCCGCAGGGAGATATTCCTCCATTGGAAGGACAATACACCTCCCAGGGTGTCCTCATGGCGCCTAACACTGAACTCGGTGTTGCCATTGTATAAGCTTACCTATGCCAACCGAAATTGCCCTGGCAAATTTGACAAAATATGGTTGGGATGGATAGATGCCTGGGGCACGGATGTGGCGGATGACCACTAAGAGATTGCTGCTGGACCTACCCCACAATAGTGTAACACTGCTATGATCTCCTGAATGTCTAACCATTGTTTGAGCTCTGTGAACTTAGCAAAGCAGATGAGGTCCCTCCTTCACCCCCCCCCCCCCTCCCTTTCCCCTGGTATCTTCCCCCCCCCCCCCCTTTTTATATTCCGCGTATCCTGCTTTTTTCCGAACCCCCCCTCCTCCCCCAGGACCTTCTTAAATAGTATTGCTGGAATCTACTACCTCTGAACCCATATCCTAATGTGATGTAATTGAACAGCTCTGCACATCTTTCTCCTGTTTAAATGTGCAGCCCATTCGTTTGTGACAATTCATGTAACAATATCTTTGTAAACAACTGTGTATATGCATCGCTTGTACTGTAAAAATCAAATAAACAATTTTTTCTTGTTAAATAAACAATCTCATCCATTGTCTGGCTATGATTTTCCTAGCCGAAAATAGGGTTTCATGCAAAAAAAAAAAAAAAATCTCTTAGTGAACTTAGGTTCTTAATCAGGGAATATCCCCAACAAGCTCTCACTTTTTTTAATTAATAAGTGCTCAAAGTGAATGCCATGGATGGTGCCATGCCACAACCAGATGCAGAGATTTGAAGTCATCAGCACTGGTGACATTGCATCTAGTCAGACTGGAGACATATTACATGAGAATGCTGGAGATACTGCCTCTAGAAACAAATTGCTTTCACACTTGTGCTCCTTAAAAATAACTTGTGCCACATTTTTTATTTCTACTAGTAAGTTCTACTAGTCTGTAAACTAAAAACAAACTATACAAAACACTTGGATTTTAAACTCACCCCAAAGGCGAAGACAAGTTCTAACATGGGAGGCAATGGAAGAGCTGCAGACAGCATAAAGCGGGTGACAGCTTGAACAATTACTATGAACTCCGCAGCAACCCTATGGGGCTACAGGAAAAGAAAGATGAGGCAAAACAACACAGAAAAATGATTTGCAAATGTAATAGCAATACATAAAAATGTACTTTTCAACATTGTCACTATCCAGAATACCCAATTTTATAACTTTCCAAAAAGTTGATCCCCAGGGGGTCGCTGACGCAGAGTGGGCGACCTACTTTAACTACTATGCAATACAGGTGACTTTGCCCTATTTCTGCTTTTTTACTAAAAAGATATTTCCGTTGTTAGACTATCATATGTTCTTTCACAGCGTTTCACTTTTTACACATTTTGTTATGTTACAGACTTATTCCAAGATGGATTAAATTCTTTATTTTCCTCAAAATTCTACAAACAATACCCCATAAAGACAACGTGAAAGAAGTTTGTTTGAAATCTTTGCAAATTTAAAAAAAGAAACATGCTTGACTAGTCCATCACCTTTAACCTCAGCTTCCCTAGCAAGGCAGTGGTCATATCTTGGAGGTGTGTTTGGGGTCATTATCATGTTGGAATACTGCCCTGTGCCCAGTCTCTGAAGGGAGGGGATCATGCTCTGCCTCAGTATGTCACAGTACATGTTGGCATTCATGGTTCCCTCAATGAACTTTAGCCCCCCAGTGCCGGCGGCACTCATGCAGCCCCAGACCATGACATCCCACCACCATGCTTGACTGTAGACAAGACACACTTGTCTTTGTACTCCTCACCTGGTTGCCGCCACACACGCTTGACACCATCTGAACCAAATAAGTTTCTCCTCATGTCATCAGACCACAGGACGCGGTTCCAGTAATCCATGTCCTTAGTCTGCTTGTCTTCAGCAAACTGTTTGCAGGCTTTATTGTGCATCATCTTTAGAAGAGGCTTCCTTCTGGGATGAGAACCATGCAGACCAATTTGATGCAGTGTGCGGCGTATGGTCTGAGCACTGAGAGGCTGACCCCCCACCCCTTCAACCTCTGCAGCAATGCTGGCAGCACTCATATGTCTATTTCCCAAAGACAACCTCTGGATATGACGCTGAGCATGTGCACTCAACCATGACGAGGCCTGTTCTGTTCTGTCCTGTCAAACTGCTGTATGGTCTTGGCCACCGTGCTGCAGCTCAGTATCAGGGTCAGGGTCTTGGCAATATTATTATAGCCTAGGCCATCTTTATGTACAGCAACAATTCTGTTTCTCAGATCCTGGCTGTGTGTTGAGTTATTTTGAGGGGACAGCAAATTTACACTGTTATACAAGCTGTACACTCACTACTTTACATTGTAGCAAAGTGTCACTCCTTCAGTGGTGTCACATAAAAAGACAATGGTAAATATAAATAACCAACTATATGATTAGGGAGCAAAATATCTAATCCACTCTGAGAACAACAGACAGAAGAGATATACTGTATATACTATTAAAGGGTGAATCTGGTAAATATCATCAGACTCAGAGATCAAATTTTTTTTATTTAAAAAACAATGTCTTCCTTCAAAAAAAATGTCATTTTAAGAACGTTCGTTCGATTTTCTAATCGTTATCGGGGTCAAATCAACATTCATTTTCAACCACAGTGACGGGAAAATTTGGAAAGAAGGCTCAGTACACACCTATGCAGTTTACTTTTGATTCGTTTTGCGTTAAAAAAAAAAAAAGTCCCCGACGCAGCACAAATACGCAGCGGCTGAAAAAAGCATGGATGTGAACGTGTCCCATAGGAAACCATGTACATGAACTGTAGTGCGTTTTTACAAAAAGCACCAAAAAACACATAGATGTGAACCAGGTCTAAGACGTTTAGTAACATAACATAGTAAAAAAAATTGCAAGTTAGACTTACCGGTAACTTGTTTTCCAATAGGCTTTCAGGACAGCACCCGAGAGATCATGGCTCCTCCTCCCACAGGAAACACCTCATCAATTAAGTCTTTAAATTGGAATCCTCCACGTTGCCTCATCAGTTGTTTGTAGAGAATTCCAGCCCCAGCTGCAACACATAAGCGACAGTTATATCATAGTATTACAGCATTAGCATAAACAAAGGGCGGGTTACTGCTGTCCTGAAAGCCTATTGGAAAACAAGTTACCGGTAAGTCTAACTTGCAATTTTCCAAAACGTCTTTCAGGACAGCACCCGAGAGGATAATCGAGACTTACTCCATTTAGGGTGGGACAACAGCCTGTAAGACTTTCCTTCCAAAAGCCTGGTCCCCAGCCGTCATGAGATCTAACCTATAATGACGGGCAAAGGTTGTCAGACTTGTCCAAGTAGCTGCCTTACAGATTTGTTCGGGGGTGGCGCCAGCTTTTTCAGCCCAACTCACCGCCGAAGCTCTTGTAGAATGAGCCCGGACATTTAATGGACTCTCTTGACCTGTAAGGGAATAGGCTTCTTAGATAGCCATTCTCAACCATCTGGCAATGGTTCCTCTAGAACAGGGGTCTCAAACTGGTGGCCCTCCAGCTGTTGCAGAACTACAATTCCCATGAGGCATTGCAAGGCTGACAGTTACAAGCATGACTCTGATAAGCAGAGGCATGATGGGACTTGTAGTTCTGCAACAGCTGGAGGGCCGCCAGTTTGAGACCCCTGCTCTAGAAGCTTGTCTTCCTTTTTTTATTACCGGAAAATAAAACAAACAGAGCATCTGAACATCTAAAGTCTTTAGTGTTTTCCAAGTAACTCAAGACTGCTCTTTTAACATCCAGGGTATGGAATTCTTCTTCCTTCTTACCCGATGGATTAGAACAAAAGGTAGGAAGTATTATTTCCCGAGTTCGATTCTGGATCGAAGCGACCTTCGGCAAAAAATTAGGATCCGTCTTCAGAACAATTCGGTCTGAAAAAATGGAAAAGAAAGGCTCCCTGATTGATAAGGCTTGCAGCTCACTGACTCTTCGAGCTGTTGTAACAGCCACTAAAAACACTGTTTTCAAAGTAATCAATTTCAGGGAGGCTAAATTAATGGGTTCAAAAGGTTCCTTGGTCAGGGCCTGTAGAACAACCGATAAGTCCCATGCTGGACAGCTTTTGATTACCACTGGTCTAGACCGGGTAAGAGCTTTGAAGAATCTTATTACTAGGGGTTCTGATGAAATGGATTTTTCCAGGAATACCCCCAGCGCAGCAACTTGAACCTTGAGGGTGCTGACCGCTAAGCCCTTGTCCGCCCCTTCTTGCAGAAACTCAAACACAGAAGAAATTTGTTTTGGAGATCTGTCAGATGCTGTGCACCAGGAGTTGAAGATTTTCCAGACTTTGGAATAGATTGCTTTTGTAACCTTCTTTCTACTGGATAGGAGGGTAGCTACCAACCTATCCGAGAAACCTTTCCTCTTCAGGAGCTGCTCCTCAGTAGCCAGGCCGTGAGCTTTAGTTTTGCTACTTCCTGGTGAAGCAGAGGACCTTGTAACAGAAGGTCTTTTCTTAACGGAAGGTGCCAGTAAGGTTCTTGTTGCATCTGAAGAAGGGATGAAAACCAAGGCCTTTTTGGCCAGAAAGGAGTGATGAGGATCACTGTTGTCTCCTCCTTCCTGATTTTTGCTATGACCCGAGGGATAAGCTGAAACGGGGGGAATGCGTAACAGAGGTGAAACTTCCAATCTTGTGCCAGAGCATCCACTCCCAGTGATGCCTCGTTCCTGTTCAGGGAGAAGAAGCGAAACATTTGCGAGTTTTCCTGGGTGGCGAAGAGATCCACTCTTGGGCGCCCCCATTTCTGCACTATTAACTGGAAGACTTCTGGATTCAATTGCCACTCTGCCTCTAAAATCTGGTTCCTGCTTAGGAAGTCCGCTACTCTGTTTAGGGTCCCTTTTAAATGGACCGCGGATAAGGATAGAGTATGGAGCTGTGCCCAACTCAGAATGCCTTTTGCCAAGCTCTGCAGAACTTTGCTTCTGGTTCCCCCCTGTCTGTTTATGTAAGCCACCGCCGTGGCGTTGTCTGACAGGATCTGAGTATGTTGCCCCTGGACTTCTTTCGCAAAGGTCAGTAAGGCCCTTTCTATAGCTTTTAGTTCCCTCCAATTTGAGGACCTCAGCGCATCTCTTGTGTCCCACGAGCCCTGGGCCCACAGGCCGCTCATATGAGCCCCCCAACCCCAGGAACTGGCATCTGTTGTCAACCTCACCTGAGTTGGAAAGGACCATAACAGCCCCTCTGAGTACCTTGTCTGGTTCTTCCACCACCACAGACTTCTTTTTACTGAAGTAGGGATCTTCACTAATGAATCTAGTGAATCCTGCTGGTGACTCCAGGTTTTTAACAGGAAACTTTGCAGAGGTCTGAAATGGAGCTTTGCCCACTGGATGGCCGGAATGGAAGAGGTCAGGGTTCCCAATGCTGACATAACCTTCCTGATGGACAGAACTTGATTGGACTGTAGCAATGACACCACTTGTACCAACTTTTTCTGCTTTTCCTCTGGAAGAAAAACTTTTTGCTCTAAAGAGTTGATACGGAAACCCAGGAATAACACTTCCTGTGAGGGAATCAGATTTGATTTTTGAAGGTTTAAAATCCACCCTATGGATTCTAGATGAACACGGGCTCTGAGCAAGTTTTCTTGAAGACCTTCTCTGGTCTGTGCAAAAAACAGCAGGTCGTCCAGATAAGGAATAACTGAGATCCCTTCTAGACGCAGAGGCGCCAGAGCTTCGGCCATTACTTTCGTGAAGACCCTTGGGGATGATGACAGACCAAACGGGAGTGCTCTGAATTGCAGATGTACCACCTTCTTCCCTTCTTTCAGTGCTAACCTCAGATATTTCTGCGACCTGGCGGCAATAGGAATGTGGAGGTAGGCATCTTGTAAATCTATTGATGCCATATAGCACCCTTGATACAGGAGGTTTCTTACTGAAAATATTGAATCCATCCGAAACCTTCTGTATTCTACCGATTTGTTCAGCATTTTGAGATTCAGGATAAGACGGAACTTTCCTGAAGGTTTTTGAACCAGAAAGACATGTGAGTAGAACCCCTGGAAGAACTCCACCGCTGGGACCGGAACAATGACTCTCTGATATTTCAGTTCCTGAATTAGGGACTTCATGGCGAGAGCCTTGACTGCGTCCCTTGGGACGTTTGTCACCAGGAATCTTCTTGGAGGTTCTTCCGTAAATTCTATCACATACCCCTGGGAGAGCATATTTACAACGAATTGATTTGAGGAAATGGCTCTCCACTGAGGAAGAAACTCCTGGAGTCTTCCCCCGACCTTGACGGAGTCATTGTGATTTTGCGGAGGCCGCAGGAGGATTGAAGAGCACTCCACCCCTACCTTTGGGCTTCTGAGAAGACCATGACTTCCTCTTGCCCTGCGTTTTTCCTTCCTGCTGACCTTTTTGGGGCCGAAAGAAACGCTTATGGGTTTGCACCTGTTTTTTCTTAACCGGAAACGACCTTTTCTTATCTGCCGTGCGGTCAAGAATGGACTCTAGCTCTGAACCGAATAGCAGATCACCTGCAAACGGAATACCACACAGTCTATTTTTAGATGCAGCATCCCCTGGCCACGTCTTCAGCCATAAGGCCCTTCTGGCAGAATTTGTTAAAGCTGCTGACTTTGCTGACATGCGGATAGATTCCGCAGACGCATCCGCAATATATGAAATTGCTGCAGACAGGGTTGAAAAAGAGTCTAGAATCTCCTGTTTTGAGGAATCTGCTATGACATGGGCTTTCAACTGGTTAACCCAGTGATCTAAGTTCCTTGCAACACAGGTTGTTGCCATTGCTGGTTTCAGATTGTGCATTACTGATTGCCAGGTTCTTTTAAGAAGCAGGTCCATCCTTTTGTCCATGGGCTCCTTCAGAGTGCCCATATCCTCAAAGGCGAGGTCCGTAGACTTAGAGACCTGGGAAAAGGCAGAGTCCAATTTTGGAACCTTATTCCACATAGAATCTGGATTTTCTTCAAATGGAAATCTTTTCTTGTGAGCCCGGGAAAAGAAAGGCTTTTTCTCAGGTTCCAGCCACTCTTTTTTAATCATATCAGTGATAATTGAATGGACTGGAAAAGAACGGCCTTTTGAATCTCCTAAACCAGCATACATGCGGTCATGCAGGGAGAGTTCCTTCTTTTCCTCTTCTATCCCCAAAGTGGCATAGATTACCTTCAGGAGTCCTCCCACCTCTTCTAGTGACAATTTGTATTTAGAAGCGGTATCTGATTCATTTTCCTCCTCCTCAGAATCTGTATCATCTGGAGCGAGGGAAACGGACTCTTGAGAAGCGTCCTGGGATATCGGACCCCCAAAAATTATTTGAGAACCACTCTGGGGTTCTGAAGATGGCTGCGGAACCAGAGGATCCCTAGAGGGACCTGGCTCCTCTCTTAGGTTTGACCTAAAAGCTTGAAAGGTGGCCCGGAGCTCATCCTTTATTGTTGACACCAAGTCGCCACAAACGGATGGAGTCTCCTCTCTGACCAAACTTGTAATGCACTCTGCACAAAGTGTTTTGGTATAAGCATCGCTTAATTTTTCTTTGCAGACAGGGCACCTTTTCTTGACTGGTTGGGCAGAACCTTTGGCCTGGACAAACAGAAAAGAGACATGGAACCACGCTAAAAAGGCTGTAATACAGCGCAAGTAATACACCCAGGTGCACAAAGGAAGAAACATCTCATTTTCCATGTGCCCAGCAAGCCACCACCACCTAATCCCCTGTTGTAGGGCAAATATACTAAATCTAGCCACTACAACATACCTTCTGCATTTAATGGACTCTCTCAGAGGGGGTGGGGAAGGGTGGGTGGTGGGGGAAGGGGGGGGAAAGGGTGAGTAACCCCCCCCACAGGAGAAAACGGCCCAGGGTAATAGAGGACACAGTCCCTTACCTTAGCCTTGCTGGCGCCTTGGCTTGCCCCCTTAGCCGCTGCATCGCTATCCATAGCTGTCTGCGGTGCGTGGTGAAAACAACCGGTTCCAGATTCGAAAACGCCGCTGCGCTGACCTGGAACCGGAAATAAAGGCGCCAGGTGACCCTGCCCTCCCCCACTGCGCTTTGCGCCGGAAATGACGCACGCGCCGACCCGGAAGTGCTGCCTCCTCCCTTACAGGACGTGGCTGAAGCGCTCTTCTGCCACCAGCAAGATGGCGGCCGCCACCGCTCATCCCTCATGTAGAAGGGAACATAGGACGGCCGCCCGTCAGGCTAAAAATTTTGGAGGCAGCACCCCCGGACGTACAGGCTCTCCCCGAGCACGGAAGAGGGAGAGGGAGCCCACGGGACCGTCCATGTAAGAGGCAAGTGGGAGGCTCACTCTCCTAGCCTAAAAAAAAAAACTTAACAGGTGAGAACCTGTGTCTCCCAGGATAAACCTGAGAGATCATGGCTCCCACCAGAGGTGTTCCTCCAGCTGGAGGAAACACAAAAAACTGATGAGGCAACGTGGAGGATTCCAGTTTAAAGACTTAATTGATGAGGTGTTTCCTGTGGGAGGAGGAGCCATGATCTCTCGGGTGCTGTCCTGAAAGACGTTTTGGAAAAACTAAAATTAGCCCTTTATAGTACAAAAAAAAAAAAAAATCACTACTGTAAGGGGTTCATTTTTTCACTGCAGACCTGTGAAAGTAATATTTACAGTAGCGATTTGCTCTTTTGTACTATAAAGAGCTCATTTTAGTTTTTTTAACCCCAGTATGTTACTGGCCGATTAAACAATTATGAAAATAGTAATCGAATAATTTCATAAATCGATTAGTTGATTCAGACCTACATTTTTTTAAAATTAAAAACAACAAACATTACTTTAGTAACACTAACAAAAACCCTTACTGATGCAAGAAAGACAAAAAGCACAGCCTACCTGATGAAATGGAGGCGGTAAGTGTGGCATACTGTGTCTCTGCAGCTCATCCAGAATTGGGCACGACATATCTAGCAGCATCTAGATTAATCAGAATTAACACCAAAATCAGTGTCTGGAAAACTGCCTGCACCTCCCATGTGTACCCGTCGGTTCCTGGTCACCTGATCGCTGTGTAGGCCTCTGATTGGCTATCACAGTGATCAGTCACGCTGAAGCCCGCCTATGTGTTTTCCTTTCTTTTTCTTCTGAATGGAGAGAGAAAGTTGAATTGTAACTTTCTTCCCTTGCAGAAAAGATGTAAACAAAAGTGTGTTAAAAAAGAAAAAGAAAAAATAGCTAGGTTTAATCTAGGTCAGCCTCGGTTCACACTGCTGCAACTGCAAAGTCGTACTTCCTGCAACTTCCTTCTGCCTTAACCCAACTTGGATGTTATTTAGGAGCCTGTACAAGGGCTGAAATAGCACCCAAGTCGGACCAAAGTAGTGAAGGAACCTTTTTTTAAATTCAGAGCGACTTGTGTAGTATCAGTTAAGATGGCTCTCATAGGGAAAAATTTAATTTGACATATCATGGGACTTGGGGTCTCACAAGTTGGAACCCATGTTGCAGCAGTGTAAACCGAGCCTTAGGGTCAAGGTCAAAGCCAGTATTTTTTAAACAGAATTTTTTTTTTTTTTTTTTAAGTATCAGTGCATTTTAGGCAGGATAAAAAAAAAAGCAAAAAATGTACAAGTTTGTTTTTGGGTCCTACTACACTTAAAAACGTACTCATTTGTGGTATCACTGCGATTGTCAGGAGTAGAATTTATTTTAGGTTGTTCTTTCTTTGATGGCATAACATCGTTATTGTAATAGCAAGAAAAATACAGTAAAAAAAAAAAAAAAAAAAAAAAGTATTTTGGGCCAGTTTTTAATTTATAAAAAAAAAATATCAGGAGAGATTTGTCGTCATTTACCACCAAAAGAAGCCCAATTTGTCCTAAAAAAAAAAAAAAAAAAAAAAAAAAAAAAAAAAAAAAAAAAGGTATTCACATGGACACACAAAGTAGTTTGATATGTACAGTTTTATTACTGCATGTCTAAGGTGAAAAATTGTGTTAAGGTATTAAAATTTGTTTTACTTTCAGTCACTAAGGGGTTCAACTATATGCTCTAATGGCAAGGTATCATACAAGACATTAAAAATGTAGTTTTATGTCCACTGGGGGTGGGGGAGGGGGGTGTTGTGTTTGAAAATATATTGCTTCAATACATGAGGAGGGGTGTGTGGTCTCCTACCTTTTACTAGTTGTATTCTAAATACACCTTTAAAGGGGTTGTAAAGGTAAAAGTTTTTTCACCTTTATGCATTCTATGCATGAAGGTGAAAAAACATCTGACAATACCCACCCCCCCAGAGCCCCCATTTTACTTACCTGACCTCTCGAAAGTCCCGCGCTCGCCCCCGACATCCTCTTCGCCGTTTAGCCTGGCTGTTGATTGATTAGTGGATGGATTAAAAGCAGCGCAGCCATTGGCTCGCGCTGCTGTCAATCACATCCAATGACGTGGTGCACCGGGGGGCGGGGCCGAGTGATACAGTGAGCGGCTATGGCCGCCGGCTGTATCACGGGAGCGCACCCGCAAGCACTCAACACCATGCGAGGGAACTTGCATGAAAGTGTTGAGTCCTTGTGGGGGGGAGCCGAGACAGCCGCCGAGGGACCCCAGAAGACCAGGTTCGGGGCCACTCTGTGCAAAACGAGCTGCACAGTGGAGGTAAGTATAACATGTTTGTTATTTAAAAAAATAAAAATAAATAAATTAACTTTAGTGATCCTTTAACTCTTAGCCGCAAAAAAAACAAAAAAAAACAAACAATCAGGGTCATTTGGCTTGATGCCATGACAGTACAATAGCACTGAGGCACCGGTCATCAGCAGAGTAATTTGTCAAAGTGAGCTTAATCATTGTACTGCCATCGACATGCGTCATACGTTGGCAGCAGCGGGTGGTTTTACAAACACTCTTGGCTGGTACAGCACCAGAAGGGCATTTAAATCTGACAAGTCAACTGTAGATGTCCACATATCCCCAGTAGTTGCATTGCACATTCCCTATAAAAAAAAAAAAAAATCATATACAGATAACTATTTATATTCCATAAAACGTAACCATACCATCTGAAATTCTTTATCAGGTTCAGGGATTATCCTAGGAATTAGCTTCCCGTCCTTCGACAAACAGTCACTGGTACTCCAGATGCGAACCAGCGTACTCCAGCACCTGACCTAAATGAAAAATAGTACAAAATGAAAAATAAAGGGGTATTACATTTAGAAATTTTTGTGTTAGAACAAAATAGACAGGACTACCACTTTGTAATGTACAGCATATGTGTTTATGAAAAATGTAGTGACAAGGTGAATTTCTCAGATGTGGAGGTCTGCATCCTTTGAGACACTCAACTTATAGTGACATACATTGTGCCCCCTGGTAGATTTTTCTTCCATAGGAATGAATGAAAATAGAATTGGCAGTGGGCCATTCACCAAGCTGCTCAGAGAAAGTCGTGGGGACAGGTAAGCAAGACTTTGAAGGGATGCCGGGGGAGAGAGGCTGAAGGCCCCAATAAGCATAACTTTACTAAAAGTAGTTATCCTTGGGAGAAAAAACACATTGAACAAAAGACTAACCTCATGTAGAAATGCAGTATTGCAGAGCAGGATTCGAAGGGCTATTCGCAGGAAAACCCCAGCCTTTAGTGGAGGACCTGTTGAAGTACAAAGCACTTTAAAATTATGGGATAATTGGGATTATACTTTCCAAAAGTTGCTTGTTGTACTTGCTTCAGATTTAGGTGAATGTAGCATTGCCCTGTCCTTCAGCATCTAAACCCTCAGCAATTTAAAAAGGCTGGCAGTTATTTTACAATAGAAATCCGGTCAGCTTGTAAAAATGCCTTTTTGGTAGCTCCTTCTCGTATAAGGCGGCTTTTTTTTTTTTTTAAAGATTTTTTTTTTTTTTTTTGCAGTTTTACAACATACAGACATAAAACAAAAAGACAAAAACTACACCAATAACAAAATTCTCCTAATCTCCAGCATATCATGAAAATCCGGGCAGTGTGCAATATTAAAACTAGATATTACATCTACCAGTAGATATAAACATCAACAGAGGAGTAAGCGAAACAGTTTTTAAACATCCTGGGCATAACAGAAGTTCCTGTTAAATACAACACTCACAAACTGAACCCCTGTCATGGCAGTACAGGGGAGAGGATCAGTGGGCTAGGCAGCCATCTGCCCCATATTTTGTGAAATGCTTTAGTCCTCTTACGGATGTCAAAAGGTAAGTTTATATAGAGACAGGGAATCATTGACAAGTTTCAGCCACATATTCCGCGTTGGAAAGGATCGGAGACCCCAAGTTAGCAGGAGGGACTTCCTTGCATAAAAATAGAGGATGCAAAGTAGTCTCTTAGCCTGAGGCTGGACAGCGAGGTCACCAAATATGCCCAGCAGACAGTTTTTAGGGTGCACTATATTTGGAAAACCCAGTGCAGAAGATATGAAGGAGTCTAGGTCAACCCAGAAGCTGTGTACCAGTGGGACAAGTCCAAAAGCAGTGGAGAAAATCAGCAGTTTGTCCTCAACCGCAAAAGCAGTCAGCAGAGGGGGAATAGTCCCATTTTATACAGTCTAGCAGGGGGTAAGGTGTGAACGATGGAAAATTTTTAATTGAATCACCCTGTCCCTCGAGGAGATAACAGACGTTTAGAACGTATCACAGAACTCAGACCAATCCTCTTCTGTGATAGAGATATCAAAGGATGCCCACCTCTCTCGAACCCTCCGAAACCTAGGGTTAGTGCCTGTCATGAGAGTGGAGTAATATGTGGATATAAGTTTTGTCTGGTCCAGGTCTCTCAGAAGTCTTTCCAGGTCAGGTGTCTTAATAGGACTGAGCAGAGAACCAAACTGAGTACGTATAGCTTGTCTGAGTTTGTAATAGTAAAATAGGTATGTCAAAGTCTGTCTGTAGTTTAGAAAAGGCTTTAAACCCTGGGGGGAAAATGGCCGGAACCGTTCAAGGTCAAAACAAAAATGTCACCAGCACACCAGGGATGGTCACATGCCTAATGAAGGGGTCGTGCGTGGTTCTGAAACGTTGCTTGCTGCTGTAACGATGTGATCGCTCTTAAAACTTTGAACCCATTTTTGGAGATCCCTGGTGTGCTGGTGACATTTTTTGTTTTGTCCATGTCTGAATGGACCAGGGAGCTGTGACTCGGCTCATGTGCCCCCACAGCAAGCTGCTTGCTGTGGGGGCACTCAACAGGAGGGAAGGGCCAGGGGAGCTGAAGAAGAGGGACCAGAGAAGGAGGAGGATCTGGGCTGCTCTATGCAAATCCATTGCACAGAGCAGGCAAGTATAGCATGTTTTTTATTTTTGACCAAAAAAGAAAAAAAAAAACAAGATTTTACAATCACTTTAATAGCACAAGCTCAGATTTTACACAAACACACTGACTCAACCCTCTTTTCTGCTCTTCACGGTGTACGATTCTGTCCAGGGCTACAATTAGAGCTAGGTTCCAGGAATTCCTTTTCATGTATTATTTTTGTGTGAAATACTGTACATATAACATTAAGCTCAGAGGACAAATAAATGCCATTGACCCCAAACTTTTATGGTTTAGTTGCAGACTACTACTTTGTCAACCATGATTTGTGACTTTGCAACACTACAAGCTAGTCAAATCTCTGTATAGCAAAATGTGCCCCAAAGAATTTGGATCCTCATACTTTTCCAAAATCCACTTTTATAGCATCTGTGTTATAAGAAAGTTGCCCCATTGTAAGAGAATTCTATACAGGTTAAATTATGCTCCTGCTGTAAATTACATGGATATTAGGATTCACAGACAAGCCCACGGACTATAAAAATACATTGGAGTTCACAGAAGTACATATATAATAAAATATAGCATATATACATATAGAAAAGGTTTAATGCTATGATGTTGTAATGGACGCAACACAAGCAGTACCTTCACATGGAATCCACACTTCACCCGCTACTGGCTCCCTCCCTGGTGGACAACTATTGGTGTGCAGCATAGTAAGGTAGAGTTCATATTGTTCTGGTGTCAGAATTGAGGCCACAGAACACTGCATTCCCTTGGTCTGCAGCAGAAAGAGAGCTGCTTGAGTGAAGTTGCCAAACTTGCACATATAGAAGGCCATCTTCTGCTTCAGGCAGAACAAGCTGCATGGCAAATAAGCAGAAAAAGTTAAAAAACAAAAAAAAAAAAAACACTTTACAGCACTTTTTCACAGTTCTAAAAGCAGAATAAAAAGCATAAATTATTAAGTTTCTTTCTAATTAAATTTCAAGCAGAAATAGAACTTACCCAGCCTGGTCTGGACATTTCACTGCAGTCAGGTAACGTACTAACTGCCGGTAACTGCAAAAACCAAAATATTATCTGTACAAGAAATTCATGCTCTATAGCCTAGGTTGCACAGTGTGGGTTTTGATTAAGGTTAGGCTCATGTGTGTGTCTCTCTCTGAGGGTGTATTTGCATGGGCAGAGCAGCCCATTTGAATGGGCAGCTGTACCTATGGGGAAAAAAAAAAAAAAACCGCAGGGAAAAAAGTCGCCAACCCTTTTCCTAATACGCACTTGCTGGGCCGCTGCACAGAACCGCATGATGCTGTGGCACCATCTGGTTTTGTGCACTCAAAAATGTGCTGCGTTTTCAGGTGTGTAGGGGTGCCATTAGGAATTAATGGCACCCCCACCTGTCTGTCATAGAGCAGCAGGTTTTGGCTATAGGTGTGGAAACATGCGATATTTGTACAGGTTCCCGCATATGTGTTAAACTAGATTTAAAATAGATTCCCACATAATATCTAGGGTTCTCAAGGTGTTAAAAAAAAATATTTCATAGGTTTCTACTGACAGACACTTTATAACTCCAAATAAAGTATGCACAATAGCTAGATAGGAAATCTATGCATCAAACCAAAAGCCTGACATTCCAATTGTGGCCTAAAATCCAGTTCTGCGTACCACATATGATAGAGTGCTTACCTTTGGTCCATCTCCATCTTCTTCACCCTGGACTGCACCACCGGCAGCGGCTCACACAAGTTTTCTCGCTTGCCTTTGTACATCCTTGTTCCTGATAAATTCTGACCAGCCAGCACCGATGTGAGGAAAAGGTTGTCCCATCGGAAGATATTCAGACTAAAAAGAGAAAAATCAGAATGTCCGCACATACGTGAGCAGTTAAGTCATCTAATTTTATCTCCTTCTCTAGAAGGGTAGTACATTGGTGGTTGATCTGAAATATGAATACACATATCAAAACTGTATTCCACCTGCATGATATAGAGTACAATAATATAGCTTGTATACCGCTAAAATATATATCTCCACTTACATAAAAGCTACCCAAGCATGGAACAGTTATCAGCCAGGAGTAATTAAAATATGTCCCAACAGTTGTCATCAACCCTCACAGTGCAAAACATGAGGGGGGAGTACAAAGAGCACCAGGACCTCCCCAATAAGAGTGTACACTAGGGAATACAAAATAACCGCAAAAATTATACCAGTTGTCCAGGAAAGCCAAAAAATTATATATAGCTCCCACAGAGACAGAGACCAGCCCTCATTGCGGTCCAGGGAGTTGCAATTATGAGGCTGTCTATACTGTTGGTGAGCTTTATTGCCTCATAACCCTGTATTTTTTTTTAGTAAAAATAGTGCTTTATTATGAAGGGGTGGGAGCTTGGCCCTTGTGTTGATGCTTTGAGTCTCTGATCCACATTTTCATATAAACAATTTGTTTTAGTGCAAGGGTGCTTAACCTTTTGAAGAGCGAGGGCCACTGAAGTGATTTAGTAACCGGTCGCGGGCCACAATGAACTATGGGGATTTACCGCCCCCGCAAACTGCAAATGTAAACGGAGCCCTTACTGTCCCAAGTCCCCTAAAAGACTGCATTCATGCAGATGCGCTGTGGTTTACCCACACCGCGGGTGTGCGTAAATGCTATACTATACTTTGCGGCTTGCTATAGGGGGGCACTCTGAAGGCAGGAGGAGTCAAACACCGGTGGGGGACCCCAGGGCTGCTCTGTGTGAAACCATTACACAGAGCAGTTAAGTATAACATGTTTGTTGGTAAAAAGAAAAAAAAAAAATTAACACTTTAAAAGTAGAAGTCCACCCTAAAACTAAAATGCCTGCATCTACAGACATTGGCGATCTAACACTAACCCCATAAAGAAAAAAAAAAAAATCAGTATACATACTTTTTCTGCAGGCGATACGGTCCAATCCCACGCGGAGTTGTCAGCCGCGGCTTCGTTGTTGAGCTGGGTGCAGAGGAGACGTCCGACAATGGAAGCCCCATAGTAACTCTATGGGTGACGTTACTCCAACATTCATGTCACAGCCATTGTTGGCCGTGTCCTCTGCAGAGCTTCCGCCGTTGGAGATCGGGTCGGATCGGCTTCAGAAAATGTATACTGATTTTTTTTTCTTTAAAAAGCTAGATAGGTTAGTGCTAGAATGTGCATGTCTGTAGATGCAGGGATTTTAGATTTAGGGTGGACTTACACTTTAACCGCTTGCCGACTGGCTCACGCTGATATACGTCAGCAGAAGGGCACGTACAGGCAGATTAACGTACCTATACGTTGCCCTTTAAAAAGCAGTTTGCGGGCGACCTCTGTGAGTGCGATCGCGGGTCCCGTGGACTCGATGTCCGCGAACGTCTCAGAGAGGAAGAACGGGGAAATGCTGATGTAAACAAGCATTTCCCCGTTCTGCCTAGTGACAGGACACTGATCACAGCTCCAGTAATCGGGAGTGGTGATCAGTGTCGTTTCACACAGCCACGCCCCCCCACAGTTAGAATCAGTCCCTAGGACACACTTAACCCCTTCACTGCCCTAGTGGTTAACCCATTCACTGCCAGTCACATTTACACAGTAATCAATGCATTTTTAATTGCACTGATCGCTGTATATATGTGACTGGTCCCAAAATCGCGCCAAAAGTGTCCGATCTGTCTGACCTAATGTCGCGGTCACGATAAAAAAAAAAAAAAAAAAATTGCTGATCGCCGCCATTACTAGTAAAAAAAAAACAAATTAAAAAAATTATTAATAAAAATGCCATAAAACTACCCCCTATTTTGTAGATGCTATAACTTTTGCGCAAACCAATCAATAAACGCTTATTGCGGTTTTTTTTAACCAAAAATATGTAGAAGAATAATACGTATTGGCCTAAACTGAGGAAAAAAAACTGTTTTTTTATATATTTTTGGGGGAATATTTATTATAGCAAAGTAAAAAATAATGCGTTTTTTTTAAAATTGTCGCTATTTTTATGTTTATAGCGCAAAAAATAAAAACCGCATCAGTGATCAAATACCACCAAAAGAAAGCTCTATTTGTGGGGAAAAAAGGACGTAAATTGTGTGGGAGCCACGTCGCACGACCGCACAATTGTCAGTTAAAGCGACAAAGTGCTCTGGTCTTTGGGCAGCCAAATGGTCCGGGGCTTAAGTGGTTAAGGGCTCTGTGCAGGGAAGATTAGCATCTGAATCCAGAGAAGCTGGAGGTAATATAAATGCATTACAATTACATTTAAAAGTAAAAAAGTATACCAGTATTGCGCACCACATTTAAAATGATATCCATGAAAAAAGTCTCAGCTTTTAGTATTACTTTAATATAATATTTTAGAACTAATATACAAGATTTATATCTACCCCTCCACTCTTCATGTCCGACTCCTAGTTAAAATACGCTGTATATCCAACTTCTGGGTATATATTTTTAGATTATATATAGAATATAAAAAATGTAGGGGTGTGATATTATTACTTTTACGGTTTCACAATATAAATTAACTCCTTATAGTAGTATCTGCTGTGTTTGTACTATAAAGGGCAAATTTTTTCTTTTTTTTCTTTTTTTTTTTTAAATCCCATCATGACAGGTGATAAAAAAAAAAAAAAAAAAACAATGCTGCCACTACTAAATGTCTTATGCTGGACATACATGTATCTTTTTTCATGAGAATATCTGAACAAAAATTCTTCTTACATTCGACGAATAGACAAAAGTTAGTGGTTCTAAAGTTTCACTTGCATTTAACTTTCAATTTTAAATTTATATAATTTCTGAGCAAAAACCATATACACTGCCCGAAAATTTGTTTGATCGGAAAAAGTTTTCTATTCTGCACCTTTGAATTTTCCTGTCATTGTGGTTGAAAACGATTGTCGATTTGATCCCGCTAATGCTTAGAAAATCAAGCATACTGAAATGAAAATTTTTGAAGGAAACATTTGTTCCTGTATGGACAACATAAGTGGCTGCAGGCACAGCTAGCCTGAACCAAGCTACCTGCCTATGACAAGGGAGTTGGTCATAATATGATATTACAATTATGTCTGAAAATCCGCAACAGTGTTTTAGGTCTTTTTACATTTTTTTTCCTTTGAATAATAATGTTGATCTGAGCTTGATGATATGTACCAGATTGCACCTCTAATAGTAAGTACAGTATCAGTACACCCCTCACATTTTTGTAAATATTT
Source organism: Aquarana catesbeiana (assembly GCF_042186555.1). Lineage (NCBI taxonomy): Eukaryota > Metazoa > Chordata > Amphibia > Anura > Ranidae > Aquarana > Aquarana catesbeiana. The sequence continues at coordinate 92,018,531 of NC_133329.1, read as the reverse complement.
TATTATATCTTTTCATGTGACAACACTGAAGAAATGACACTTTGCTACAATGTAAAGTAGTGAGTGTACAGCTTGTATAACAGTGTAAATTTGCTGTCCCCTCAAAATAACTCAAAACACAGCCATTAATGTCTAAAGCGCTGGCAACAAAAGTGAGTGCAACCCTAAGTGAAAATGTTCATATTGGGCCCAAGGTGCCAATATATTGTGTGGCCACCATTATTTTCCAGCATTGCTTTAACTTTCTTGGGCATCGGGAGCAGTGATCGCTGTCATGTGTGTTGAAGTCCACCCCACCCCCAGTTAGAAACACTCCCTAGGACACACTAAGACCCCTTTCACACTGGGGCGTTTTTCAGGCGCTTTAGCGTTAAAAAAAGCGCCTGTAAAGCGCCTGAAAGAAGCCTCATCTGCAATCCCAATGTGAAAGCCTGAGTGCTTTCACACTGGGGCGCTGCGCTGGCAGGGCGTCAAAAAAAGTCCTGCAAGCAGCTTCTTTGCAGCGCTTTCGTGTTTATGCCACCGGGCTGGGTGCGCCAATGGCCCGAGCCCTTTTACACTGCCAGCGCCCGAAAAATTCCCCAGTGTGAAAGGGGTCTTAAGCAGCGCTTTACCAGCGTTTTTCGGGCGCTGGCAGTGTGAAAGGGCTCAGGCTTTCACATTGGAATTGCAGATGAGGCTGCTTTACAGGCGCTTTTTTTAACGCTAAAGCGCCTGAAAAATGCCTCAGTGTGAAAGGGGTCTTAACCCCTCCAACGCCCCCCCCTTCACTGCCAGTGTCATTTACACAGTAATAAGTGCATTTTTATAGCACTGATCGCTGTTTAAATGACAAAGGTCCCAAAATAGTGTCAAAAGTGTCCGACGTGTCCGCCATGTTGCAGTCCTGATAAAAATCGCAGATCTCCGCCATTACTAATAAAAAATAAATAAATAAAAATGCCATAAAACTATCCCCTATTTTGAAGACGCTATACGTTTTGCGCAAACCAATCAATATACGCGTATAGCAATTTTTTTTCACCAAAAATATGTAGAAGAATACATATCGTCCTAAAAACTGAGGGAAAAATGTTTTTTTTTTATATATTGTTGGGGGATACTATAGCAAAAAGTAAAAAAATAATGCTTTTTTTACAAAATTGACGCTTTTTTGTTTATAGCGCTAAAAATAAAAACCACAAAAGGTGGTCAAATACCACCAAAAGAAAGCTCTATTTGTGGGGAAAAAAAAAAAAGACGTCAATTTTGTTTGGGTGCAACGTTGCACGACCGCGCAATTGTCAGTTAAAGCGATGCAGTGCCGAATTGCAAAAAGTGCTCTGGTCAGGAAGGGGGTAAAATCTTCCGGGGGTGAAGAGGTTAAATTCCGAGTCTTTTTTTTTCTTGAAATAAAAATTCAGGGATGTGGCACCTAGACATTTATCAGACTGTATCTTGTCTCATTTATAGGTAAATCTTTGTTTACGGTTTTGCTTTCAAGGAATAAAAAGGTATATAATAATAGAAACAGAAAAAAAGCACAACTTCAAAATTACAGATCAAAGACATAATAAGTGAAATAAGGCATTTAGTCGCATGTAGCAAAGGTGAAGAGTTAATTTATCACATGCCTTGGTGGAAATGCATTGAGATAACAGACAAGTGAAAAAATGTCCATAACCTGCAGGTAAAGTATAACATGTTGTTCCCATCCTGATAAGGGGGAAGCTGTGCTATAACAATATAAAGAAATAAGGTAGGCAGGGGAGGGCATGAATGAAAAGGAAGAACGTGGTAGGTACATTTTGTTGGGGGGGCAACTGTGGCGTTTTAGTACATATGTGGAAAAGTCATTCGTTGGAATGTAATGAGGAAATGGCTAAAGCAGGCCATGCATTAATCGATTAAGAAAAGAAAATTGCTTGATTCCACCCTTCACATTCAGCGTTGTTGGGGGAATCCTTCCCACGGAGCGATTGTATTCTGACAGTGAAAGGTTTCCCTGCTGTCAGAACACAATGATCATTGCTGCAAACTATAGCCGCCGGCAGTGATCACATGATAAAAATCCACCATGCTAGTTGTACTAAAGTCAAAGGATCAGCTTCAGTACAACCAGCCTGCCGACACATGGATTAAAATTCAACCAGCCGAATTTCGATCCAATTATGGCCGTCTTAAAGAGGAAGTACATCCAAAGCACGTTTGGCTGACAATCACCAGCTCTCTGCTCACAGAGCAGTGAGAACTGAGCAATCACTACCAGATGTGAAGACTTCTCCCTTGCACATATTGTTTACAGTCCTGACCCATAACAATAATGGAGTCTATGTTGCTGTTTTCCAAAAAGTAGGGATGCTGCCATAATAAAAAGTGTCTTATGCAGGCCATACACGGTCGAATTTCGAACAAATTTTCTTTTCAAAATCAGAAAGTTCGTTTTTTTTGTGATCCGATGATGCCACCATTGATTTTCGAAATTCGGCCGACCAAGCCTTCAATTTTACCGCATGTTGCTACAGAAAATAATTTTCTTGGCCGGGAATCTTCTTTTCTCTCCGTAAATTTTCTTTTCTTATTACATTTCTCGCACGATTCTCCCATCATTGGATTAGAAAATCGTTCATTTTTCTAAAAATTTCCAACATGTCCGATTCCTCAAATTTGATTGCCGCACGAAAATCGGCCGTTGTTGCAGCCCACTAATGGTGCGAAATTCATACGAAAAATTCTTTCATACGATTTTCGAAAGAAAATTCTTACGAAATTCGAACTGTGTATGGCCGGCATTAGTGGAAGTTTTTTTTCTAGAATGCTATGGGGTCTGGAAAGATAGAAGCGCAACCTCAGTCCTCAAAAATTTCACTGTAGAGTTCATAGATCTTGCCTTATCTTATATTATATGAAAGGTTACAGGAAAATCAGAAAACATCAAAGATATGCAAATATTCAAAAGAGTGAACCAGCCAGAATCCACAAGTAACTGAAATTTTGTTTATGCGTAGGTGCAAAAACTATACAAGCACAAACATGTATATTCTAACATATAAAATAAAAATTAGCGAGTGTGCTTTTAAAAGACAATCAGCTGCCTTCAGGCACGCTTACCTGTTTATAAAATTGCAGCAATGTCGAGGTAATGGGATGGACTGAAAAAATGTAATAAACTTCTCATAGAGGTTCCTTGGATAATCTTCTAAAACCAGAAGCCTTTGTAAAGTAGCCACAATCCTGGGAGCAAACACCAAAATGTCATACAAAATGTTTCCATCATATTACATTTAAAAACTCAAAGTCCAGCTGCTATTGCTACCTAAAATTCTTACCTTTTTACATAAAAAAAAAAAGAGAAGAAAAAAAAAAAAAGAAAATAATTCTATGACAGAGAAACAGGTCTATCAAACCAGAGAAAAAAAAAAAAAAAAAGAAGAGCACAATAGTCCTGAGCACACTATCAAACTGTATCTGGGGAAACAAGGATTTTTTTTTTTTTTTTTTTTTGAAGGACACAGGAAATCTTTAAAGGTGGTTGTAAACACCAAACATGAAATATGAACAAAGCATATCCCTCTATAGCAGTGGTTCTCAACTCCTGTCCTCAGGACCCACCAAGAGGCCAGGTTTACAAGATAACTGAAATACCTCACAGGTGATATAATTTGCTGCTCAGTGATTGCAGTATTCTAGTCTGCATCTCCCCAAGGTAATACTTAAAATCTGGCCTGTTGGTGGGTCCTGAGGACAGGAGTTGAGAACCACTGCTCTATAGCATGTTGGTGTGTCATTTCTGTCTGCTGCTTCGTTCCTCTGCTATCAGCAGAAATCACTTCTGACAAATTTTTCTAACACCAAGAGAAAAATGGTGAAGGGGGAGGGACCTCCAGCTAGTTGACAGCCTCAGCTCTGTTCCTGTGTGTTCCTTCCCTCCAATTAGCACTCAGAGCTCAACTCACTGAGCTCTGCAGGGTGTAACTTAAGCTCTCCGCCCCCTTTTTTGTGAAATCTCAGACAAGCTTATAAATTCAGCACTTTGAACAGATGTATAGAAGAGGGCTGCATCTCTATCACCTGAGGCCAGTCAATTCACTCGGTATATGTAAGAGTTTACAACCACTAACATGGGTTGTCTACTCTGGAATGATTGGGCGCTACCTGGTAAACAAATATTAACTGTAGGCCAGCATGCTTCAATCTTGTACCAAAGCAGTACTGAGAGACCGACCATAAACACATAGGGATGGACCTGTAATCCCAATACAATTCTTGGAGCACTGAAGGATCCATTAGAATCAAGGTCAGAGTTGCGCACCATTGCTTTGCCCCGACGGCCATGGTCTGACAGAAGACCACCGATACCACCGTGCATTGCATGGCCACACAAGAGTAAAGGAGAGCCTCAAAAACTCTTGCCCAAGGGGGTCTGGGATATCAGAAGGCTGTACCGACTAGGTTACTATCAACCGATGCCGAAAAGGCGTTTGACCGAATTGACTGGATCTTTATGACAGCGGTCCTCACATCTTGGGGTGGGCGACAACTTCATTAAATGGATCAAAGTGATTTACTCACACCCGACGGCAACAATTAAAATAAATGGCGCCTTATGAAATCTTTTAAGAGTAATAATGGTACAAGGCAAGGATGTCCCCCATCACCATTTATTTTCATCTGAACCCTAGAACCCCTGTTGAGTCACATACGGGAAAATCCCAATATCAAGGGTATTCCCACGAAACAGGGTTAGTATAAAGTCGCAGGTTACACCAATTACTTATTTTTCATTACCCAGCCTACTACCGCCCTTCCCAACTTACTGTCTGAATTCCTGGAATATGGCATCATTTCGAATTTTAACTGGCGAAACTCTGAAGCCATGAATCTTACTATGCCTCTGCCCTTCAAGCTCACTTTCCTTTTAAGTGGACCCTGACATGCCTTAAATATGCCGGAATCTTCCTTACTCCTAAGACTTAGGATATTTTTTTTGGCGAACTTCCCTCCATTTTTAGCCCATGTCAAGAGGGAATTTGCTAAGTGGACAACAACGCGTGTGTCCTGGTTTGGAAGAAATAGCACGCTCAAGATGACCGTATTTCCCAAACTCCGGTACCTCTTCCAGACCTTGCCAATATCCATACCGGGAGCCTTCCTCAAACTCAGAAGTCAATTCAGGAGTTTCTTTTGAGGGCAAGGCGCACAGGCTTTATTACCATCTTTTGACACAACCTAAAGCCTGGTACACTCTTAACATTTTTCTTTTCGTGCAACCCAGCGGATTGCATGGAAAAAAAACTGACAGCTCCAGTCTGAGTCGCTGTACTAACCATCTGACATTAGTACAGCGATCTCCCCTGCTGAGCTGTTGTGTTCTGACAGGGGGGTGGCCGTCCTGCCAAAACACTCCAATCAGCGCTCTCCACCATTGGCTGAGAGCACTGATCGGGAGTTGTTCAGCTGCTAGCTTCTGTCGGACAGACCGACATACACACGGGCCATATGTCGGCTGTTTTTTTTTTTTCTTTTAACCGGCCGCTGTCTCCCAACATTCGGTCCATGTGTTCCTGGCATTATTCTCTAGGAGGCATTGGCCTACCAAATGTCTGCAAATGCCACAGAGCAACACATATGGGCTCCTATTCTGAGCTGGTGCTCTCCGAAAGCAGGGAAAAAGTGGGCATGTTTTTATCTGATTTCACCTGCTCATGGGGAAGCAACACTTCCATGAAGGCAGAGTCAGACGACTCAGAAGGGGATGCAGACTGATAGCGCTTATGCTTTTTGTGTCGTGTAGTCTCTTGCAACACAGAGACCTTCCCCATAAACTCAGACTTAGAGGTTGAAAATTTCCCCCTAGGTGGGGTGGGGGGGGGGGGGATGAGAATGGAGGATACCCAAGGGGTGACCAGTTGCCTGGTCTTCAGTTCATCTGTCCGCTAAAAAAAAAAAAAAAAAAATAAATATCTGCTGGCAGTGTAAAGTGCACCTACAGTTTTCTGTGTACACGCCTGTAGCAGCCTCCAAACCTTTGCCATTACTTCTGACCTCAACCAGTTTCTGCTTTAACTTCAGTAGCTATCAAGGCCGCTTTATACCTGCAACGCGAAGGACATTTCCTAAATGTCTGAGATGAAAAACAGCAAGTTGAAGTACTCAGAAGTTTTAGTTGAGTCCAGTCCTGAAGTCCTAGCTCCACATCCTACAGGAGCCATCATGAGAGGGTCTCACTCAAGGAGTGATAACCCTTCTGCAACAGGAAAAACAAGACTCCATGCTGTGGGGAAAGGGAGGCAGACAAGTACAGCTGTGGGCAGGGGACTGCTCTTTTAAATTACATAATCAGCCACAACCCTGTCAAGACCTAAATCATAAAAAGAAGTTCTATCAGACATACCTTGACATTAGGGTGAGCGAAGACTCTATAACGCTGGTAGCTACATCATAGAATTGTACCGGGCTGTTTTTTTGAGGGGAAGAAAAAACACATAATTATTCACTGCAGATATTAGGGCATTTTAATAAATGTTAAAGTGATGCTAAACACACTGTTTAATTTACATTATTCCTACTCAGTCTGTATATGGATGATGGCACTGTATTTATGGTCAGAAAAAAAAATGAAGTACCTTTTTCCTAATTGCTATACAGCTGTCACATGACACAGCTCTTTCCCAGCCTGTCTGCAGGGAAACATAAGCAGGAGGAGCTTCTGGTCCTCTGCTGCTGGTCACATGTTCAAAAAAAAAAAAAAAAAAAAAAAAAAAGGGAAACCACACAAAACAGCCTTTGAGATATAGAGTAAAACAAAAATAATTCAAACTGTTTTAAATGGTCATACAAATATATATTAGAAATCAAATCTTTATTATTTTTTGGCAATAACATACTGTGGGTACATTTCTGCCAGTCACAGGCTGTGTCTTAGAATAAGAGGGAGGAGGAGGAAGGGAGCGGGCTGTCGTTTACCACTGTGTATACGCCCACATGTGTGACTCACATATTATGCTCAGATGTGGTAGGGAGGAAATGCTCAGCATAGAAATTCACTGAGCATGTGCAGATCTGCCAACACTGCTTTGTAAAATCACCAACTGCATCAAGGACAAACAGAAGGGGGGACAGAGCAGCAGGATCAACCAGGTTTTTTGCAGAATACAGAACACAAATCTCAGTGACTGAGTATGAACAGCATGTAATACACCATTTTATCATTTTTTATGATGTGGGTTTAATGACACTTTAGGTTACATTATAAAGTGCAGTGGTGTGCTTTAAGCTGACCATAAATGGTACAAATTTGTGTTTTTAAATATCCTTTAGATTTACCTTCAACTATGTAGTGCATGGGCCTGCCTGATTGCATAGAAACTGAAAGTGTTTAGGTTTGACTTTATATTATATGGTTTTGGAAAAACTAAAGGAAAGTTGTATGAGAAAATTGTATAATGTATGGCCAGCCTTACATGCCCACTTGCTTTCTTTTTTTCCCCCCGGGACTCAGATGGTCATATACCCAGCCTCTTGGCCAAGCAGCTATTGTTCCTTAAACAAGACAATACTCTGAGGAATACATTGGCTAACATTTTATGAATAGCTCGTAAAACGTCTGTGCCATTAGGCGTAAACCCAGTCAATAAGTAAACCTAGGAAAGGCACAGTCTATTTGAACATTTGTGGGCAGTGATGGGGCTTTCATGAAGGCCATCACTTAGCACTAATGAAACATTCCTTTAATACTGGTGCTTTTTTTTTTGCACTCTCTGCCATGGCTTTCCAGATCTTCCTTTTACCAGTAAGGTTTGTGCTCCTGTACCCGCTATTACAAACTACCGGAGATGCCCACCCAAAGAATGGCAGCTACAGAATTCCTCTTAAGCAATCTACCCATATTAATAAACAAGTCCACAGACTTACTTAATCAAAATCTTCTCCAAAAGAATCTCTCTGGCAGCACCGAGTAACATCACTGCAGCAGTCTTTGGGTGTTCGTTTTCAGCTTTGTTCAAGAATTCAGTCACCAGCTTGTATACTGGCAAGTAACTGTGTGGTAAGGTTCAGAAAAATTAGGCCCATCTTTTTAAATTAGTCAGAATACAAACATTATAAAAATGTGGCTTTGTTTAAAAATCAAGTTGCCATATACGAAGGCCGGCCATAGACAGTTCGAATCTCGGCCGGTTTAGCAGGAATCATGTATGGGCAGGCTGAATGTACCAAGTTGATTGATTCTTTAACTTATCACTAGCAGCTGCTGTAGCCACTAGAATAATCACTGTGTTCTCCTGGCGGGGAAGGATTTCCCTGCTGGGAGAATACAAATTCTCAGCAGGAGAGATTTCCCTGTCAGCACGGTCTGTGTTGATGAAGGAATTGTGCAAATGTCTTTGCTGCAACCTGTAGTTGCAGGAAAGAAATCGGCACCATCTATGGCAGGCCTAAGTGTTGTGCCTCAATGAAACCACAAAGTGGAGCCAGTGTCATATTTGCAAACTGATATGGTTAATCAAAAAAAATACATAGACACGTACAGTCAACAGAGCATGCAAGTGTTATTAAGTCTATCGAGTTTACTAAACTCCGGAAATTTAGATAATCCCATCAAAATCTCAATGTACTGTAGATTATCATTTCTCCCTGATGGTGTTCTAGTACTGCCCAATGCAGATGACTGACGAGGTGTACAATCTCCAACGTCATTTTGCAAATACAGTATATGCATCGGGGGGGCCTCTTTTTTTTTTTTTTTTTTTTTAATGGAAGGGTATGGGCGAGAGGCAATGGATCCTGAATTTTGTGGGTATTAAAAAGAAAATTGCAACTTTGGATGGGTGCAACTTGGATGTGACTTCTTGTCCCTCTGCGCAGTCACTGTTGCATGTAAAACATTTAGGTATGACTTTCATGCAACTTTTGAGGGTTAACATTGAAGTCTATGGCCCTCAAGTTGCATGAAAATCAGATCAAAGTAGTGCATGAACTACTTTGAAGTCGCTATGACTTTATCACACATATATGAATGGTTATCATTGGAAAACATGGAGTACGACTTGTCATGCAACTTTGATGCCCAAAGTCTTATGACAAGTCACACAAGTGTGAATGGGGTGTAAGAGCCTCTAGGGGGGGACTTTGGGTGTGAAACATATTTATAAGTGAAGGAGCACAAAACACACTAAACACACAAGCTGAAAAAGGCAACAATGCGAGTGGCATGAAGGGGTCCCCTTTAACAGCGGAGATAGTACTGCAGCCGATACACACACAGTAATTAATACAGTTGGTAGACCCAAGATTGGGCGTTTGATATAGGAGAAATATGCATAAAGAAGATCAATGAAAAGAGATACTATGGATAAATGCATTTGGTATATTGAAGAACAACACTTAAATGCAATTGGAATAGCAGATTTGCCTACAACTGGGCGACTGATGTTAAACAAACACATTGACTAAAAAACCAATTACCGTATTTATCGACGTATAACACGCGCAGGCGTATAACACGCACCCCAAGTTTAGGAGGGAAGTTTAAGGAAAAAAAACTTACATTAAAATGCCCATCAATGCAGCCTTATCGTGTCCATCTACAGCCTTGTCAGTGTCAGTTTTAGCATGTAGTTTTAAATATGGCGCCGGAGTTCGGAGGGACTCTGCGGAGCTGAACGAGCGCCGCCGAGATACACATAGTCGAGTGTACTCGGCTCTTTCCGGCGCCGCTCACAGTCCCGTCCTATGATGGACATAACACAGGTCCAATGGCGGGACTGAGCGTCACTGTGAGCGGCGCCGAGAACACTCGACTAGGTGTATCTTGGCTCCGCCCAGTCACTGTGATCTCGGCGGCGCTCGTTCAGCTCCGCCGAGTCCCTCCGAACTCCGCGGCGCCATATTTAAAACTACACACTATGTGAATGGCGGCTGCGATAGATCACAATTAGCGGGGATTGGCGTATAACACGCACCCACGATTTTCCCCTGATTTTAAGGGGAAAAAAGTGTGTGTTATACGCCGATAAATACAGTACATACTATTAAATTAAGTGGATTGTAAATGCAACATTCCCCCTCCTCTCCCCCCCCCGGGTCCCCCAGCATTTTTTTGAATGCCATTTTTCATATACCAGTACTTATGTTTCCAAATTCTTCAGGCTAGTCCTATACCACTGCAAGGGCTGGGTGGTCCTTACTCATGCTGAGAGCTGCTTTCTACAGCCATACATTGTGAATGAAGGCTGCTATGATGAAACACCCTAATTGGCTTGCTCCGGGGGGCACATGTGCGGGCATGCTCCCGAGATGGGCTGCGTGTGCCTATAAACACACACAGCTCAGCCCCCACCCCTTTCTCACAGAAGTTGATCTACAGCACCAGGAGTCAATGGCTCCTGCCAGAGCCTCCTGTGAATACAGCAAGAGTCAAATGATGGACTATAAACAAACAAAAAGTATTTTTTTTTTTTTTCTCTTTACCTGTGCACACGGATTGGTTTGTGGGCCATGATGCACAAGTTACACTTGGGCTTCTTGTCACGGTGGCAAACACATAAACACTTGCAGTCCAGCATCATGAATGTACCATCCCTGTACTTTTGCTGCACTGGTGAGAGCTCCAATAGGAAGTTTTCCAGCTGGTTCCCTACAGCAAACAGACATGGTTACTACTAGGATGAAATTAGAGAAAACATTAATGCTGAACTTCCAGCAAACAGCTAAAAAAAAAAAAAAGACAGATGAAATGCATGAATCATGTTACCCAACAATTTTTATTTCTGTCCACCCCCTCCTGAGATTTACACAGCTCTGCCACACAGTACAACTGTCTGGGTCAGGAACCTGACATATTTCTGTGTTGCAGTATCTCTCACAGGTCTTTTCTTTCCTCCACCCTGCGACTAGACAGTGACAAGAGAAGCAGCACAGTAATCAGATCATCTCTCTCATTCTGCTCTCTCCTATCATGCTACTTGCACTGCAACATACCAAATTGGCAGCCTGTTCTGCTTCCCCTCCCCATTTGAGCTCTGCTGTGCAATAGCCTGCAAGAGGCCCATACCAAATTATATATATATATATATATATATATATATATATATATATATATATATATATATATATATATATATATATATATATATATATATTTATTTATGGTCGTGGCCCTAACACCGAGACAAATGTGGATCACATGAACACGTGACAAGACTCACAACATAAATAGACCTGAGATGTGGCTTTTGGTCGTCTGGTAGGTATGGCAAGAAAAGGGGCCATACCCAAGATAAGTAATGGATGATTGTGGAGGAGAATTTGCTGAGAAGTGCTGTAAAAAGGGGAATGGGAGGGAGGGTATCGTGCACTGGAACTGACAAAGAGGAAGGGGAAGTGGTCAGCTTAAATACCCTCCGGGCTCCTCCCATAAATTCAGGCCAGCATACTGGCCTTCTAAAATATATATATATATATATATATATATATATATATATATATATATATACACACACACACACACACACACACACACATACATACACACATACATACATATATACACACACACACATACACACACAATAAATTTATATATATATAATTATTATACAGGATTTATATAGCGCCGACAGTGTACGCAGCGTTTTACAACATTAGGGCAGACAGTACAAGTACAATACAATTCAATACAGGAGGAATCAGAGGGCCCTGCTTGTTAGAGCTTACAATCTAGGAGGGAGGGTCAAGTTATACAAAAGGGTAATAGCTGTGGGGGATGAGCTAATGGAGAAAATAGTGCAGTTGTTAGATGGAGGCAGGATAGACTTCTCTGAAGAGGAAAGTTTTCAGGGATCGCCTAAAGGTGGATAAATTTGGAGACAGTCTGACGGATTGGGGTAGGGAATTCCAGAGGATGGGCGAGGCTCGGGAGAAGTCCTGGAGGCGGATATGGGAGGAGGTGATGAGGGAACTAGAGAGCAGGAGGTCTTGGAAGGAACGGAGATGGCGATTAGGTTGGTATTTTGAGACTAGGCTAGTGATGTAGCTGGGGGCAGAGTTGTGGATGACTTTGTAACTTATTGTTAGTATTTTGAATTTAATTCGTTGGGTGAGTGGTAGCCAATGGCAGGATTGGCAGAGAGGGGTAGCAGACACTGAGCGGTTTGTAAGGTGGATGAGTCTGGCAGTAGCATTCATGATGGACTGAAGGGGGGATAGTCTATTTAAAGGTAAGCCAATGAGGAGGGAGTTGCAGTAGTCGAGGCGAGAGATAACCAGGGAGTGAATCAGGAGCTTTGTGGTTTCATTGGTTAGAAAGGGACGTAGTTTAGAAATGCGGAGGTTGAGGCGGCAAGCTTTGGAAAGTGAATGGATGTGGGGCCGAAAGGAGAGTTCAGAGTCCAGGATAACACCTAGCACCCTGACATGTGGGGACGGGTGGATAGTTTTGCTATTGCTTTTGACAGAGAAGTCAGGGGAAGAGGCACGTGGGGGAGGAAATAATAATAATAATAATATATAAATATATATATATATATATATATATATATATATATATATATATATATACACATACATACACATACACATACACACACACACACACACACAGTATCTCACAAAAGTGAGTACACACTCAAAATAACTCAACACACAGCCATTAATGTATATACCCGCTGGCAACAAAAGTGAGTACACCCCTAAATTAAAATGTCCAAATTGGGCCCAAAGTGTCAATATTTTGTGTGGCCACCATTATTTTCCAGCACTGCCTTAACCCTCTTTGGCATGGAGTTCACCAGAGCTTCACAGGTTGCCACTGAAGTCCTCTTCCACTCCTCCATGATGACATCACGGAGCTGGTGGATGTTAGAGACCTTGCGGTCCTCCATCTTCATTTTGAGGATGTCCCACAGATGCTCAATAGGGTTTAGGTCTGGAAACATGCTTGGCCAGTCCATCATTCTTACCCTCAGCTTCTTTAGCAAGGCAGTGGTCGTCTTGGAGGTGTGTTTGGGGTCGTTATGTTGGAATACTGCCCTGCGGCCCAGTCCCCGAAGGGAGGGGATCATGCTCTGCTTCAGTACATGTTGTCATTCATGGTTCCCTCAATGAACTGTAGCTCCCCAGTGCCGGCAGCATTCATGCAGCCCCAGACCATGACACTCCCACCACCATGCTTGACTGTAGGCAAGACACACTTGTCTTTGTACTCCTCACCTGGTTGCCTCCACACACGCTTGACACCGTCTGAACCAAATAAGTTTATCTTGGTCTCATCAGACCACAGGACATGGTTCCAGTAATCCATGTCCTTAGTCTGCTAGTCTTCATCAAACTGTTTGCAGGCTTTCTTGTGCATCATCTTTAAAAGAGGCTTCCTTCTGGGATGACAGCCATGCAGAACAATTTGATGCAGTGTGCGGTGTACGGTCTGAGCACTGACAGGCTGACCCCCCACCCCTTGAACCTCTGCAGCAATGCTGGCAGCACTCATGTGTCTATTTCCCAAAGACAACCTCTGGATATGATGCTGAGCACGTGCACTCATCTTCTTTGGTCGTCCATGGCGAGGCCTGGTCTGAATGGAACCTGTCCTGTTATACCGCTGTATGGTCTTGGCCACCTTGTTGCAGCTCTGTTTCAGGGTCTTGGCAATCTTCTTATAGCCTAGGCCATCTTTATGTAGAGCAACAATTCTTTTTTTCAGATCCTCAAAGTTCTTTGCCATGAGGCCCCATGTTGAACCTCCAGTGACCAGTATGAGAGAGTGAGAGCGATAACACCAAATTTACCACACCAGCTCCCCATTCACAACTGAGACCTTGTAACACTAATGAGTCACATGACACCGGAGAGGGAAAATGGCTAATTGGGCCCAATTTAGACATTTTTACTTAGGTTTGTACTCACTTTTGTTGCCAGCGGTTCAGACATTAATGCCTGTATGTTGAGTTATTTTGAGGGGACAGCAAATTTACACTGTTATACAAGCTGTACACTCACTACTTTACATTGTAGCAAAGTGTCATTTCATCAGTGTTGTCACATGAAAAGATATAATGTAATGTGAATATAAATGTGAGGAGTGTACTCATTTTTGTGAGATACTGTGTAATATATATATATATATATATATATATATATATATATATATATAGATCCACACTGGAGTATGCTGCAAAATGTAGTATATACCGGTATATATATATATATATATATATATATATATATATATATACACACACACACACACACACACACATATATATATACATATATACATACACACACATACACACACATATATACACACACAGTGGGGACGGAAAGTATTCAGACCCCCTTAAAATTTTCACTCTTTGTTACATTGCAGCCATTTGCTAAAATCATTTAAAGTTCATTTTTTTCCTCATTAATGTACACAGCACCCCTTATTGGACAGAAAAACACAGAATTGTTGACATTTTTGCAGATTAAAAAATAAAAACTGAAATATCACATGGTCCTAAGTATTCAGACCCTTTGCTGTGACACTCATATATTTAACTCAGGTGCTGTCCATTTCTTCTGATCATCCTTGAGATGGTTCTACACCTTCATTTGAGTCCAGCTGTGTTTGATTATACTGATTGGACTTGATTAGGAAAGCCACACACCTGTCTATATAAGACCTTACAGCTCACAGTGCATGTCAGAGCAAATGAGAATCATGAGGTCAAAAAGGAACTGCCTGAAGAGCTCAGAGACAGAATTGTGGCAAGGCACAGATCTGGCCAAGGTTACAGAAAAATTTCTGCTGCACTTAAGGTTCCTAAGAGCACAGTGGCCTCCATAATCCCTAAATGGAAGACGTTTGGGACGACCAGATCCCTTCCTAGAGCTGGCCGTCCGGCCAAACTGAGCTATCGGGGGAGAAGAGCCTTGGTGAGAGAGGTAAAGAAGAACCCAAAGATCACTGTGGCTGAGCTCCAGAGATGCAGTCGGGAGATGGGAGAAAGTTGTAGAAAGTCAACAATCACTTCAGCCCTCCACCAGTCGGGGCTTTATGGCAGAGTGGCCCGACGGAAGCCTCTCCTCAGTGCAAGACACATGAAAGCCCGCATTGAGTTTGCTAAAAAAAACGCCTGAAGGACTCCAAGATGGTGAGAAATAAGATTCTCTGGTCTGATGAGACCAAGATAGAACTTTTTGGCCTTAATTCTAAGCGGTATGTGTGGAGAAAACCAGGCACTGCTCATCACCTGTCCAATACAGTCCCAACAGTGAAGCATGGTGGTGGCAGCATCATGCTGTGGGGGTGTTTTTCAGCCGCAGGGACAGGACGACTGGTTGCAATTGAGGGAAAGATGAATGCGGTCAAGTACAGGGATATCCTGGACGAAAACCTTCTCCAGAGTGCTCAGGACCTCAGACTGGGCCGAAGGTTTACCTTCCAACAAGACAATGACCCTAAGCACACAGCTAAAATAACGAAGGAGTGGCTTCATAACAACTCCGTGACTGTTCTTGAATGGTCCAGCCAGAGCCCTGACTTAAACCCAATTGAGCATCTCTGGAGAGACCTTAAAATGTCTGTCCACCAACGTTTACCATCCAACCTGACAGAACTGGAGAGGATCTGCAAGGAGGAATGGCAGAGGATCCCCAAATCAGGTGTGAAAAACTTGTTGCATCTTTCCAAAAAAGACTCATGGCTGTATTAGATCAAAAGGGTGCTTCTACTAAACACTGAGCAAAGGGTCTGAATACTTAGGACCATGTGATATTTCAGTTTTTCTTTTTTAATAAATCTGCCAACAATTCTGTGTTTTTCTGTCAATATGGGGTGCTGTGTGTACATTGAGGAAAAAAAGTGAACTTAAATGATTTTAGCAAAAGGCTGCAATATAACAAAGAGTGAAAAATTTAAGGGGGTCTGAATACTTTCTGTCACCACTGTATGTGTGTGTATATTATATATATATATATATATATACATACACACACACACACACACACACACACACACACACACACACTACATTTTGCAGCATACTCCAGTGTGGATGCCGCAGAAATACTTTAAACAGTTCGAGACTGCTGTGGTCTCCTTCCTATGGTGTCCACATCAACCTAGGTTCAGATTGTCAGTATTGCAGAGGTCTTTCACACAAGAGAGGTTTGGCTTGCCCAGACCTACAGTTAATGCCTACAACTTTGCAGCACTGTTCTCAAACGCACACAATTGGTTGATAGCTGACAAAAACAATGCTTAGGTGGTCTTAGAGGCGGCATATCTAGGGTCTTATGAGGCCTTGCGTAATTTGCTGTATAGAGGCATTTCAGCCCCTTTTCTACTCACGTTGTCCATAAAGCCACTACTTAGGGCCTGGCACCTTAAATTCTCAGCATCTTCCCACAGTTGGTCACCCCATACACCCTTGTGGTTAAATCCACAAGGGGGTTCAGGTATCTCATCCAGATTTGTGAGGGTTGTGCTCTTAGATCCTTTGGCTCTCTGAAGCTACATTGTGCCCTCCTCAACTCGTACCTGTTCCGGTATCTCCAATTGCACCATGCATTCCAGACACAATTTCGTAATCAACCGATCACCTTTGTTGTTTCAGGATTGAGTATCTACTGCAAGATGTCTCCCTAGTGAAACTGCTCTCTGTTTTTAAGGCCCTTTTACCATCTGTTCATGATGACCTTTATAAACCGCTGACTTGCTGGTGTAGGTAGGTACCGGTGATGAATGCTGAGGACTAGGAGGATGTATGGGATTATTCTATGTTGTAATTAGTCTCTACACGTGAATTCAAGTTTCTTCATAGAATATATTTCATTACTCAAAGGCTACACAGGATTTTCCCTGAACACTACTCTAGATGCTGGCACTGCTCAGAGGATCCAGCCACTATTATACATGTTTTTTGGGACTGTCCTGTCATACGGTCCTTTTGGGAGGAGGTATCCCGGTGGATATTCTCACAGCTACCGTTTCAGTGTCCTTAAACTACTGACGTATGCATGTTAAGATTGGTCCATCTCTTGGCCACAAATAGAGCCATAAGAACACCATTAGGTTTGTTATTGGTTTTATGCTTGCAAGGCTCTACTTCTTAAATGGAAATCTCCCTCAGCCACCACTTCTATAAGCACCTGGTTAATACAGCGGTTCCGCTCTACAAATTTACATATGAATTATAGAGACTGCCCCCAAAAATATTCTAAAGTATGGGACATTTGGTTAGAATAGCCTACCCACCACTGCCTCTACTGAGTTAACTCAAAAATACTATTATGCTAGGTCCACTTACTCTTTAGAAAGGGAATACTATAGTCCTGTTGGAAGCTCTATTTTATCTTTTTCTGGAGTCATTGTGTATGGTTTGTTGAGTGCTGGAGTGTCCTGGTTGCCCTATCACTGTTTTTCGTAGTGGTTTTTTTTTTTAGTCTTGTAGAATTTATGCCCAATAGGCTTTGTTTTCTGACTAATAACAAATCAATAAATAGATTTTGGAAAAAAAAAAAAAAACAGTAAAAGGTATTGGAAGACATAAGCACCTCCTTCCCTAAGCTCAGCATCAATCTCTGTAAGATCCAGCTTGAAGATGGTAAGGATCCCAGCTAAAGCTATGTCTCGGCGCTCCTTCCAGTATCTGCTCTTGTTGTGGGCATTACAATGGCAGTCTGAGGGACACGTCCATGAGGAACACTATAAAGAGAACACAGGCAAACAAACATTAATAAAAAAAAAAAAAAAAAAAAAAAAAAAAAGGAAGAAGCAGCTAGCGGTTAGGATATAAATGGCAGTGGTGCAAGCTATTGATTTGTACTTCTTGTAGTGTTACGGTTTGGCAGGATTTCTTAAGGTAAAAAATAGATTGGAGAAAAGTTGTTTTTTTTTTTTTTTTTTTTTTTACCTCTGAAGCAGGCTTGTCACACAGGTAGCAATAACATTCTCCACAGAAGCTGGCATTCTGCTCCAACGGGACATCAGTCTCCTGCTCCACACGTCTAGGGAACAAACAGTCATGTCATAACTACAGCCCACTATACACTCCTGGCACAATGCGGTTTACACTATGTGCGTCTTACGCGAAAGGATGCATAGTGCAGTCGTATCTGGCGTGTGGCATCACATGAGGCTTTTTACTATACGTTATCGCAAGTTCGTCATCCAGCACTTCCAACTTCCTCTTCTCTGGTGTGAAGAGCCTATCTGAAATATTTCAAAAATATATTAAAAAAAAATTATTAAAATGAACGAACCAGTCACATCTGGGCTTGCAAGAATCTGAAGAGTCATTCTTTTAATATAAATGCACAGGGATTAATACTTACATTTGCCCCTTTTTTTAGCCTAATGCTGGATACACAGTATACAACTTTTTTTGTTCAATTTCCTTTAGATTTGACTACAACTATGTAGTGCAAGGACCTGCCTGACTGCGTACAAATTGAAAGGTTTGTCCTCAGCTCTTGTGTTTCAGTGTCAGAGGTTACCTGAAGTACGTTATGTGGGCACTGAAAGGAGAAGAGACCAGAAGTCTAAGGACCACACAAGGCCTGTTGTACGACCTTCATTTCAGGTAAGAAAATGGGGCTCACATTTATTTTCTTTTAAAACGATAGCTTCACTGCCGGTTTCCCTTACCAGAGATATTGGCGGCAGCACCCGAGAGCTGATTAAAAAAAAAAAATCGGCTTGGGTGCAGACACAGCTGGATCCCTGGACAGGTAAGTGCCCTAATATTGAAAGTCAGCAGCTACAGTATTTAAAGGTATCAGTAAAAACGACTGCTCTAATGTCATACATGGCTGCTAGCGCCACAACCTGACAGGACATTGTAGATCAACCATTTCTACAAAACAAGTGCCGCACTTGTTTTGTAGAAATCGCCACAGTATTTGTAGCTGCGAACTTTTAATTTTTTTTTTTTTTTGAATGAGCCTGGAGCTCCGCTTTGAAACATTACTACCCAGGAGACATTACACCCCACATTATGAAGGGGGAGCTCTCTGTATACTTCAAGATATCACTCAAGGCTCAACACACAAGCTGATACTCCCCTTTATCCCTCTGTCTCATCGACCATTCAATTGAGGGAGTACAAAGCATCCCTTAAAGTGGAACTTTAGTGAGAAAATTAAAGTAATTGTCAAGGCAGGAGTTTTTTTTCCTTTATCTTAATGCATTCTATGCATTAAGATAAAAAGCCTTGTGTGTGCAGCAACCCCCTAAAGACTTACCTGAGCCCCATATAGATCCAGCGTTGTAAGATTTTCTCAGCTGCCCAGGACGCCCCTCCTCATTGACTGAGACAGCAGCGCAGCACCATTGACTCCCCCTGCTGTCAGTCAGCCAATGAGGAGAAAAAGGGGGTGGGGCCGGGCCGCAGCCCGTGTCTGAGTAGACACAGGGAGCTGTGGCTTGTCTCAGGTGCCCCCATAGCAAGCTGGTTGGGGGGGGAGGGGGACTCAACAGGAGGGAGGGGGCAGGAGCACCTAAGAGGGACCCATGAGGAGGATGCGGGCTGCTCTGTGCAAATCCACTGGGCAGGCAAGTATAACGTTTCATTTTTTTTTTTTTTTAAATAATAGACTTTAAATCACTTCAGGTTGGTTCCTTTTGCAGGTATAGCTATGTAAAGCATTAAAAACAAGTACCTATAGTTTTTAAAATCCAGTAATGCAATGTCTCATAGCCAACTGCTTGCTATGGGGACACAAAAAAAAAATAGGAGGAACCAAGATGGCCGCCAGGGACCGGAGAAGAGAAGGATTGGGGCCACTGTGAGCAATACCACTGCACAGAGCAGGTAAGTATAACATGTTTGTTATTTCATTTAAAAAAAAAAATTATTCTGACTTTAGTAACACTTTACTTTCCATGCAGCCGAACTGCAGGTTTACCACTGCGGTAGATGCACTTGTAGATTCAATTAACTGTGAGCGCGCCCATTAGCAGGCTCGTAGTTCATTCATTCTTCCTTCAGCTTTGTAACAGAAAGTCTGTAGAAGGATACAGAACACAAAGCCGGGGGAAGACTGTGCAGGAGAACGTACGAAAAAAAAAAAAAAAAAAAAATCTAAAATTTTTTTTCCCTGTAAAATGTTTTTTTTTTTTTGAGGTGAACTTCGCTTTTAAATAAAACCATATGAAGGAATCTGGCACTAATACATGAATATTACTTACCAGCAGTTTCTTCAATTAGCAGGACAGAGTTGCCAAGTGTTGACACTTCACTCTCATCATCGCTAATTACAATTATGCTCACTTCTGGAAGGGTTGCTTCTAAAGATGTTCCCTCCCCACAACTTCCTTCACCTGTCCTCATTCTGATGGTTCCTAACAGCAAAAAACAAAACAAGTGCTGATGAATACAAACCTGAATGCTGGATGCACACACATTGGTAATACAATGTACACGTCACTACAGAACTAGAGTTTGGTGTCACATAAAAGTTAGCTCTTCACTTCTGATTCCTTTGGTTTCTGTCAAACTTTTGTAAACTCTGTCCAAACACATATGAATTGAAAATTTGTGAAAAATTATAGAGGGCTTCAAGTGTGGCCCAGCACATTTTTGCACCTCAACACCCAAAAACGTCTGCCCTGCTGCATTTTTTGTAGCGTATCGCAATGCATACAAAAGAAGTTGTAATACAATAACTACGGCACAAAAACAGCCCCCAACACTGGCGTCAGCAGGCGCGACAACAGCCCCCAACACTGGCGTCAGCAGGCGCGACAACAGCCCCCAACACTGGCGTCAGCAGGCGCGACAACAGCCCCCAACACTGGCGTCAGCAGGCGCGACAACAGCCCCCAACACTGGCGTCAGCAGGCGCGACAACAGCCCCCAACACTGGCGTCAGCAGGCGCGACAACAGCCCCCAACACTGGCGTCAGCAGGCGCGACAACAGCCCCCAACACTGGCGTCAGCAGGCGCGACAACAGCCCCCAACACTGGCGTCAGCAGGCGCGACAACAGCCCCCAACACTGGCGTCAGCAGGCGCGACAACAGCCCCCAACACTGGCGTCAGCAGGCGCGACAACAGCCCCCAACACTGGCGTCAGCAGGCGCGACAACAGCCCCCAACACTGGCGTCAGCAGGCGCGACAACAGCCCCCAACACTGGCGTCAGCAGGCGCGACAACAGCCCCCAACACTGGCGTCAGCAGGCGCGACAACAGCCCCCAACACTGGCGTCAGCAGGCGCGACAACAGCCCCCAACACTGGCGTCAGCAGGCGCGACAACAGCCCCCAACACTGGCGTCAGCAGGCGCGACAACAGCCCCCAACACTGGCGTCAGCAGGCGCGACAACAGCCCCCAACACTGGCGTCAGCAGGCGCGACAACAGCCCCCAACACTGGCGTCAGCAGGCGCGACAACAGCCCCCAACACTGGCGTCAGCAGGCGCGACAACAGCCCCCAACACTGGCGTCAGCAGGCGCGACAACAGCCCCCAACACTGGCGTCAGCAGGCGCGACAACAGCCCCCAACACTGGCGTCAGCAGGCGCGACAACAGCCCCCAACACTGGCGTCAGCAGGCGCGACAACAGCCCCCAACACTGGCGTCAGCAGGCGCGACAACAGCCCCCAACACTGGCGTCAGCAGGCGCGACAACAGCCCCCAACACTGGCGTCAGCAGGCGCGACAACAGCCCCCAACACTGGCGTCAGCAGGCGCGACAACAGCCCCCAACACTGGCGTCAGCAGGCGCGACAACAGCCCCCAACACTGGCGTCAGCAGGCGCGACAACAGCCCCCAACACTGGCGTCAGCAGGCGCGACAACAGCCCCCAACACTGGCGTCAGCAGGCGCGACAACAGCCCCCAACACTGGCGTCAGCAGGCGCGACAACAGCCCCCAACACTGGCGTCAGCAGGCGCGACAACAGCCCCCAACACTGGCGTCAGCAGGCGCGACAACAGCCCCCAACACTGGCGTCAGCAGGCGCGACAACAGCCCCCAACACTGGCGTCAGCAGGCGCGACAACAGCCCCCAACACTGGCGTCAGCAGGCGCGACAACAGCCCCCAACACTGGCGTCAGCAGGCGCGACAACAGCCCCCAACACTGGCGTCAGCAGGCGCGACAACAGCCCCCAACACTGGCGTCAGCAGGCGCGACAACAGCCCCCAACACTGGCGTCAGCAGACGCGACAACAGCCCCCAACACTGGCGTCAGCAGACGCGACAACAGCCCCCAACACTGGCGTCAGCAGACGCGACAACAGCCCCCAACACTGGCGTCAGCAGGCGCGACAACAGCCCCCAACACTGGCGTCAGCAGGCGCGACAACAGCCCCCAACACTGGCGTCAGCAGGCGCGACAACAGCCCCCAACACTGGCGTCAGCAGGCGCGACAACAGCCCCCAACACTGGCGTCAGCAGGCGCGACAACAGCCCCCAACACTGGCGTCAGCAGGCGCGACAACAGCCCCCAACACTGGCGTCAGCAGGCGCGACAACAGCCCCCAACACTGGCGTCAGCAGACGCGACAACAGCCCCCAACACTGGCGTCAGCAGACGCGACAACAGCCCCCAACACTGGCGTCAGCAGACGCGACAACAGCCCCCAACACTGGCGTCAGCAGACGCGACAACAGCCCCCAACACTGGCGTCAGCAGACGCGACAACAGCCCCCAACACTGGCGTCAGCAGACGCGACAACAGCCCCCAACACTGGCGTCAGCAGACGCGACAACAGCCCCCAACACTGGCGTCAGCAGACGCGACAACAGCCCCCAACACTGGCGTCAGCAGACGCGACAACAGCCCCCAACACTGGCGTCAGCAGACGCGACAACAGCCCCCAACACTGGCGTCAGCAGACGCGACAACAGCCCCCAACACTGGCGTCAGCAGACGCGACAACAGCCCCCAACACTGGCGTCAGCAGACGCGACAACAGCCCCCAACACTGGCATCAGCAGACGCGACAACAGCCCCCAACACTGGCGTCAGCAGACGCAACAACAGCCCCCAACATTGGTGTCAGCAGACGCGACAACAGCCCCCAACACTGGCGTCAGCAGACGCAACAACAGCCACCAACATTGGTGTCAGCAGACACAATAACAAACCAATATTGGTGTCAGCAGACGCAATAACAACCCTCGGCATTGGAGCCAGTACTATTAACCCTTCCACCGACATTGTTGGTCAATTCAGGTGAAATTTAACTGCCCCTTCCTGCATTGGTGATCATGGCAGTGAAAGGTAACCCCCCACCCCCTTCCCACACATTGGTGATCAAGGCTGTGTTCAGACCTATGCGAATTGGATGCGGCTTGCACCCCATCCAATTCGCAGATTTTAAAATTTACTAGTTAAAAAACAACGATAAAATAAATGAATAAAATTTACTAGTTTCAATCAGTCTAGTTCACATATGTGCGTTGCATTCGCACTCCGCATTGCCCCAAAAACGTGTGCGTTTTCTAGGAAGTGCGGTGCGAATTGCAGGCACATATTCTGATTCACAGATGCGTTCCATTGTGAACAGAAATTCTTCTCCCCTCCTCGCTACACCCCCCCCCCCCTGCTCAGCTGATCCGCAGGTACAACGGAGAGAAATCGCTGAACAGATGCTTTTTTTTCCTTCACAGAGAAAATGGAGCTGGAATTCGCACCGCACATGTGTGAATCGAAAGAGGAGCTGCAGTTTGGTCGGAAAAAAAAAAAAAATTAAAGTCAGCAGCTACAAATACTGTAGCTGCTGACAATAGGACACTTACCTGTCTAGGGATCCCGCGATGTCAGCACCCTAACCGGATTCTTCAGCCCACATTCACATCGGGCCGATTTAACCTGCGAAATCGCAGGCCATTGCCTGCAATAGCACCGTCCGAATCAGTGCGAAGCCGCACCAATTCCCAAAAGCAGTTCCTGTACTACTTTTGGCCACTTCGGGGGCGATTTCAATAGACATCTGTGCATGAACCCGCACAAATGTCTCTGAAATCGCTCCCAAAGTCGTAATGACAGGTATGAATTCAGCTGAACTCACACGATTTCTAACCCGCAGTCAGTGCAGGCGCCAGAATCTTCACTGAGGGAAACTGGCAGTGACGTCTTTAGGCTTCACAGACAGTTTTCTAATGCACATGCGCTTTCTAAATGGTCCCGCTGTCTTCTGGGACCTCTGTGTCCCAGAAGGCAGTGGGGAGTAAAGTAGGAGGGGCCGGACATACCTGGAGATCACCGCTGGGATCTTACCTGGAAGTTGGAGCGGGTACCTGTCAAACCCAGGTACCCCCTCCCCCGTAAAAAGTACCAAATGTGGCACACAAGCAAAGCTTCCCCCTTTGGATGGAGCTCCGCTTTAAAGTGGTTGTTAAGGCTCAAGGTTTTTTTACCTTTATGCAATCTATGCATGTGTATTGCACAGAGTGGCAATTAAACTCCTTTTCTGAGGTCCTCCACTGGAGCTTTAAGGCTCTTTCTCTTCTCTGTGTGTCCCCATAGGACACTGCTTCCTATGGGGGGCGCAGTTGCAGGCTTGCTCAAAATCCGGGCTGTGTGCAACTATAGACATGTCATGCAATGTCTCCTCTGCACTAAAATAAACTGACCTGTCTACTCAAAATCCTCTATTGCCTGTGCAGCTCAGTTTACATTTCCGGCATGGTGCCAGTGTTCTGATAATGCCTCCGACAATCTGCGCATGGTGCAGACCCGGGCCACCGAAGCCAGCCTTGCTGGGGACCCGGGCCACCGAAGCCAGCCTTGCTGGGGACCCGGGCCACCGAAGCCAGCCTTGCTGGGGACCCGGGCCACCGAAGCCAGCCTTGCTGGGGACCCGGGCCACCGAAGCCAGCCTTGCTGGGGACCCGGGCCACAGAAGCCAGCCTTGCTGGGGACCCGGGCCACAGAAGCCAGCCTTGCTGGGGACCCGGGCCACAGAAGCCAGCCTTGGTGGGGACCCGGGCCACAGAAGCCAGCCTTGGTGGGGACCCGGGCCACAGAAGCCAGCCTTGGTGGGGACCCGGGCCACAGAAGCCAGCCTTGGTGGGGACCCGGGCCACAGAAGCCAGCCTTGGTGGGGACCCGGGCCACAGAAGCCAGCCTTGGTGGGGACCCGGGCCACAGAAGCCAGCCTTGGTGGGGACCCGGGCCACAGAAGCCAGCCTTGGTGGGGACCCGGGCCACAGAAGCCAGCCTTGGTGGGGACCCGGGCCACAGAAGCCAGCCTTGGTGGGGACCCGGGCCACAGAAGCCAGCCTTGGTGGGGACCCGGGCCACAGAAGCCAGCCTTGGTGGGGACCCGGGCCACAGAAGCCAGCCTTGGTGGGGACCCGGGCCACAGAAGCCAGCCTTGGTGGGGACCCGGGCCACAGAAGCCAGCCTTGGTGGGGACCCGGGCCACAGAAGCCAGCCTTGGTGGGGACCCGGGCCACAGAAGCCAGCCTTGGTGGGGACCCGGGCCACAGAAGCCAGCCTTGGTGGGGACCCGGGCCACAGAAGCCAGCCTTGGTGGGGACCCGGGCCACAGAAGCCAGCCTTGGTGGGGACCCGGGCCACAGAAGCCAGCCTTGGTGGGGACCCGGGCCACAGAAGCCAGCCTTGGTGGGGACCCGGGCCACAGAAGCCAGCCTTGGTGGAGACCCGGGCCACAGAAGCCAGCCTTGGTGGAGACCCGGGCCACAGAAGCCAGCCTTGGTGGAGACCCGGGCCACAGAAGCCAGCCTTGGTGGAGACCCGGGCCACAGAAGCCAGCCTTGGTGGAGACCCGGGCCACAGAAGCCAGCCTTGGTGGAGACCCGGGCCACAGAAGCCAGCCTTGGTGGAGACCCGGGCCACAGAAGCCAGCCTTGGTGGAGACCCGGGCCACAGAAGCCAGCCTTGGTGGAGACCCGGGCCACAGAAGCCAGCCTTGGTGGAGACCCGGGCCACAGAAGCCAGCCTTGGTGGAGACCCGGGCCACAGAAGCCAGCCTTGGTGGAGACCCGGGCCACAGAAGCCAGCCTTGGTGGAGACCCGGGCCACAGAAGCCAGCCTTGGTGGAGACCCGGGCCACAGAAGCCAGCCTTGGTGGAGACCCGGGCCACAGAAGCCAGCCTTGGTGGAGACCCGGGCCACAGAAGCCAGCCTTGGTGGAGACCCGGGCCACAGAAGCCAGCCTTGGTGGAGACCCGGGCCACAGAAGCCAGCCTTGGTGGAGACCCGGGCCACAGAAGCCAGCCTTGGTGGAGACCCGGGCCACAGAAGCCAGCCTTGGTGGAGACCCGGGCCACAGAAGCCAGCCTTGGTGGAGACCCGGGCCACAGAAGCCAGCCTTGGTGGAGACCCGGGCCACAGAAGCCAGCCTTGGTGCAGACTAAGGATGAGTTCAGGCGTGTTCGCAGGTCCACCTGCCCACCAGTAAGCTGACACTCTGCAGCACTAATCACAGGCAGTGAGACATTTTCCGATCTGGCGGGCACGTGGACTTGCGAACATGCCTGAGCTCATCCTTAGTGCAGGCCCATGCACAGAGAGAGCGAGGCAGAATCCAGCGATAAGATGGTCGGGTGATGTCTCCGACGATCTGGGCACGTGCAGTGTTGACGTCATGCCAGCTGATTAGCAGATCATCTGGAGTGATGTCACTACTGCACATGCAGATCGTCGAAGGCATTACCCGACCATGTGCAGTAATCGACAGAACACTGGGCTCAATGCTTCCCACGCATGCACGGCAGTCATGCCATAGCAAGCTGGCCAACCAAAGCTGATGAAGAGCGACACCGAGAAGAAGATGCCTGCAAGGTGACCTCATGGGCGTCGCGGATGGTTGGAGCCGAGGTAAGTGTTCACGGATAGTAGCAGCTTATAAACATCAGATATGGCGGGAATACACATGCATGGTAGAGTTGCCACCTCATCCCTTTAAACCCAAACACATGAATTACACAGGTTCTAAGACTAATTTAATGCAGATAAGACACCGTTTAATTACCACCTTAACTACTTGCCGACCGCTGCATGCCGATATACATCAGCACAAGGGCAGTGGTGGGCAAATGGGTGTACCTGTACGTCCCCTTTAATTGGCGTGGCTAGCAGGCGCGCGTGTGCCACGTACAGCATGACCATGCCCGCGGACTCGATGTCCCGTGATCGTGTCTTGTAAACAAGGCATTTCCCCGTTCTGCCTTGTGACACGACAGATCTACTGCTCCCTGTGATCGGGAGCAGTGATCGCTGTCATGTCAGTGGAAGCCCATCCCCCCCCCCCAGTTAGAAACACTCCCTAGGACACACTTAACCCCTTCATCGCCCCCTAGTGTTTAACCCCCTTCCCTGCCAGTGTCATTTACACAGTAATCAGTGCATTTTTATAGCACTGATCGCTGTATTAATGACAATGGTCCCAAAATACTGTCAAAAATATCCGATGTCTCCTCCATAATGTCGCAGTCACGATAAAAAAAAAAATTAAAAAAAAAAAATCGCAGATTGCTGCCATTACTAATAAAAAAAATAATTTATATAAATGCTATAAATCTATCCCATATTTTGTAGACGCTATAACTTTTGCGCAAACCAATCAATATACTTATTGCGATTTTTTTACCAAAAATATGTAGAATATGTATCTGCCTAAACTGAGGAAAAAAAAAAATTTTTAAATATATTTTTGGGGGATATTTATTATAGCAAACAGTAAAAAATGTGTTTTTTTCAAATTTGTCGCTCTTTTTTTGTTTACAGCGCAAAAAATAAAAACCGCAGAGGCGATCAAATACCACCAAAGGAAAGCTCTATTTGTGGGGAAAAAAGGACATCAATTTTGTTTGGGTGCAAGATCGCACGACCGCGCAATTGTCAGTTAAAGCGACGCAGTGCCGAAACGCAAAAAGTGCTCTGGTCAGGAAGGGGGTAAAATCTTCCGGGGCTGAAGAGGTTAATCAGCCTCAGAACCCGTGCAATTAATAATAATCCGGTTTTAATGGGATGAGGTGGCGACTCTAATGCATGGCAGTGATGGGATTACAAGGTGGAGCCCCCAGGAGAAGGACCCCCCTTGGACATTGGAGCAGAGGCCTATTCCTGCTTTTAGGGAAAGTTTTGGAAATGGAGGAACTACAAGTCCCAGGATAGAATCCGCTTATAAACATCAGATATGGAGAAACTAGAAGAGTCTGTCTATAAAGATCATCCAACGAGGAACTACAACTCCCAGCCTCCACGGGTGACGTATAAAGAGAATAACAGACTCTCACCTCGCCCTTCTCTTCTCTACCAGCTGAAAGTTCGCGCGCTCCCGCCTCCTGCAGGAACAGGAAACGCCAATGGGCGTGGCTTACAGACCGCAGACCGGAGCTCCACGATTGACAGGAAACATGTGGCCTCCACTCCACTTTTTTTTTTTTTTAAATGAACTTTAATGTCACAAATATTCAATACTAGACGCAGGCTCGTGGAAGTGGAGGCCACATGTTTCCTCTCAAACATGGAGCTCCATTCCGCAGCCACACCCTCTCTCTCTTGTTGTGCAAAGCTATTGGACACGCAGCCTGAAGCGGCGGCGGCCATATTTAGTAAGGGAAAGAAAAAAAAGGCAATCTCTTTCTGCGGTGCTGTGTGATTTATGTAAAAAAAAAAAACAATGAATAAAACAAAACGTGCACAATATCCGGCGGTGGATTTGTTTTTCTCTTTTTAAATGTGATCAGTTCCTGGAAAATTGGAGAAACAAGTGACAGTCTGTACTAACTGCACTTACATGTCACTACTTACTGTCATGGAAGTTTATACTGCCCTGCCCTGATTCCGTATATTGCCGTAATAAAAAAAAAAAATGTTACTTTAATAATAATACAAAAAAATATGTTAGTGTATTTGATCTGTATACCAAGTGCACGGCCAGAATTCAAAAAGCTAATAAAATAGGACAGTGTCCCTTTAAGAAAAATGTCAGTTATTTCTTGCTGTGTACAAGATTTTTTTTTTAAAAATGCTATTTTTTTGCTGAGTACAAGACTAAAAAAAAAAAAAAAAAAAAAAATGTTTTTGTTAATGTGTTAGATCTGCATACTGAGTGTGCAGCCGAAATTCACAAAGCTAATAAAATAGGACAGGGCCCCTTTAAGAAGAATTTTCAGTCATTTTTTGCTGAGTACAAGATTCAAAACCAAAACAAAAAACAATTAAATTCCTGTAAGTGTATTAGATCTGTTAAACTGTTTACAGGTAGAATTCACTAAGCTAACAAACTAGGGCAGGATCCCTTTAACCACTTCAGCCCCGGAAGAATTTACCCCCTTCCTGTCCAGAGCACTTTTTGCGATTCGGCACTGCGTTGCTTTAACTGACAATTGCGCAGTCGTGCGACAAACAAAATTGACGTCCTTTTTTCCCCACAAATAGAGGGTTTTTTTTGGTGGTATTTGATCGCCTCTGCAGTTTTTATTTTTTGCGCTATAAACAAAAAAATAGCTACAATTTTGAAAAAAACGCATTATTTTTTTACTTTTTGCTATAATAAATATCCCCCAAAAATATTAAAAAAATTTTTTTTTCCCTCAGTTTAGGCCGATCTGTATTCTTCTACATATTTTTGGTAAAAAAAATCGCAATAAGCATTTATTGATTGGTTTGCGCAAAAGTTATTGCGTTTACAAAATAGGGGATAGATTTATGGCATTTTTATTATTAATTTTTTTTTTTACTAGTAATGGCGGCGATCAGCGATTTTTATCATGACTGCGACATTATGGCGGACACATCGGACATTTTTGACACATTTTTTGGCTCCTTCTGCTAATCACGTGTTAGTAGAAGTTTGGTGAGAGACGATTCGCGCTTTTCAGCCTCGTGCTTTTCAGATCATTACGGCTCTTCAGTTTGTGCTTGTGGGTTCCTATCTGGTTTTCAGTGCGTGTAGTCAGTTCACATCTGGGTTTCAGTGCGTGCTATTTATAGTACGTATTTGATTTCCAGTGCGTTCTTGTCTGCTCGTTTCTGATTTTCAGATCGCTCTTCTCAGGCCTTTCTGATTTTCCGTGCGTTCTGTTAGTTCGTTCTGACCAGCAGACCGTTTTGAAGCCATGTTGCGGGTACGCACTCATCGTAGAGTTCGTGCTGTGCAGGGGCTTGGTGTTGGGGTTCTTACTTTGACCCAAGGCCAGTCCATGAACAGAGCGAGGAGGAGTTCATGGACGAAGAATTGGTTGCTCCAGCGTGACCAATTGTCTCATATGCCTTAGTTGCGGCAGATCCGTGAGAATAATCCTGATTATTTCAGGAATTATCTCCGGGTGACGGACCCCGTTTTTCACCCTTTGTTGGCTTTGCTGTCCCCTTATATTACCAAACAGGATACCTGCATGCGGCAAGCCATCACTCCTGAACAGAGGCTAGTCGCCACGTTGCGGTACTTGGCGACAGGGTGAAGTCTGAAGGACATCAAGTTCTCGACAGGCATCCCCCCCCCCAGGCTCTGGGAATCATTATTCCAGAGACCTGTTCTGCCATCATTTAGGTCCTGCATAAGGACTATATTAAGGTAAGATTTATCCTTTAACATCACATTCTATGTATTTAACGTTTGCCAATATATTGTATTTATTTCATCATTCCCTAATTATCATGATTGTAATATGCTGTGAATGTCCTATTTGTCCTAATGCATGCTGGAACTTTTAATGCTCCTTTTTTGTCCTTCATGCATATTTGCCTTCACTAACCTCCCCAGCATGCTATCCTGGGCCCATACACATCTAGCCTAGTCACTTAACAATGTATTTTTTCAGCTCCATAGTAGTGCTTTACCCTAAACACCCCCTAAAATGTGTTTAAATGTTATTTGTGTCCTTAAATTCAGGCAGGGTGCCTGAGGCTTTTTTTTGGGGTCACAAAATCATTTGGAACCCTCCCTCCCCCCTACTGCAAGCCAACCGATACCTTTTCTCTATCTGCTGACTTTGCCAAACCCATACACACTATACCTACCTCTTTTGTGTTCAGATTTACGGATGAATTCACCAAAGCATGTAGTGAAAGGGCTTTCCTGAATACTTTCAAATGGTACTGTTTAAAGTTTTGTTCTCCTATTATCTTGCTATGTAATTGCAGAATGTAAAAATGTGCTTCAATTTGGACAGTGTGTATTCATATTTTTGGATTATGACACTTCTTACCTGTCCAGTGGGCTGCCAATAGTGTAAAGGAGGGGCTGGCCAAAGAAACACACATTATTTATGCATTCAACTCTCAATGAAGTGGAGAGGGTTACCTGTCCAAAACATCTCCCCCCTAAATTTTTTACAATGGGCCATCAGAGGGGGTGAGGAATCTGATAAGTGGACCTAAGATTTTTTTCTTTAAATGGACCATGTGATATTTCAGTTTTTCTTTTTTAATAAATCTGCAAAAATGTCAACAATGCTGTGTTTTTCTGTCAATATGGGGTGCTGTGTGTACATTAATGAGGAAAACAAATGAACTTAATTGATTTTAGCAAATGGCTGCAATATAACAAAGAGTGAAAAATTTAAGGGGGTCTGAATACTTTCCATCCCCACTGTATATGTCATCTGCTGCTGTTCCTGATCTCTTGGAGTCCTGGACCGGATTGTATTCACTATTATATGGACTCCTCATGCTACCAATTTTGGCTGTAAAATAGTTGATGTGTGCCCTGGGGTACAAAGGCTTCCCCAATTTCACAATTTTATCCAGCATTGCCTTCCTCTTTATTTGGTTATGACCCATAATACATTTTTGTTCACAAATACTTGGCTATGTGTTTTACTTCAAAAAGGACAGTTTGTTTGTGAGTAGGCTGGACACCAACACCAAACAAACTCCTTGAGGTTAAAAAAATACAAGATAATAATGGTGTTGTGGTAACTTGACACAAAATAAAGATTATGGAGATCAGTAGAAAAAAAAACTTAAAAAACAAAAACTAAAAAAAAAACAGGAGATCTTGATAAAAAAATAAAATAAAAAGTAGATCACTATAAAAAAAAGGAGATCTTCATCAAAAAATTAAAACAAAAAGATCACTATAAAAAAAAAAATCAAAACATTATTATGGAGATCTGACGAAAAAAATCAAAAATATTTTTCATGAGATCACAAGAAATAATAAAGAAATCAGTTTGTGAGAACTCTGTGTGAATATCAGCAGCAAAACAACTTCATTATTCTAGCATTCTAAAGAAGAAGACAATGCGCTGCATTAAAAGATTAAAAAATGTACAGCGTGACGAATGTGCTATCTCCATTACGAACGTTAGTTTTACCAGACCGAGCGCTTCCGTCTCGTACTTGATTCACAGCATGCATGGAATTTTGTGCGTCGGAATTGTGTACACACGCTCGGAATTTCCGACAACGGATTTTGTTGTCAGAAAATTTGACAACCAGATCTCAAATTTTTGTTGTCGGAAATTCCGACAAAAAATGTCCGATGGATCCTACACACGGTTGGAATTTCCGACAACAAGCTCCCATCGAACATTTGATGTCGGAAAATCCAATCGTTTGTACGCAGCATTTAGGTTACATAAGACATTTATTCAAAGTGACTGAATGGAGTGACAGGAGAGTGAAAAGGAAGGTAAGTGGACATGTTTTGCCCTACATGACGAAGTCACGGAAAACCTTTAAAGCGGAACTTCACTCTCTCAATCAACATTGATTATTTTTAATCCTTTTGCTACTAAATAGATAGGACAATATATTATATTTACTTGTTTTTAAACTTTTTTTTATGGTTCTTCAGTTACTGTCTGGTTTCCAGGCCTAGGCAAATGATACCATACATTCCAGGAGTCTTCAGGAGGGGAGGAGGGGTTTTCTCAGCTACGCACAGCCTCCTCACTATGTGCATTAAAGCGGAGTTCCACACAAAAATGGAACTTCCGCTTTTCGGAACCCTCACCCCCTCCGGTGTCACATTTGGCACCTTTCAGGGGGGAGGGGGGTGCAGATACCTGTCTAAGACAGGTATTTGCACCCACTTCCGGCATAGACTCCCATGGGAGTCTATGCCTCTTCCTGTCCCTCTGCGCTGTCTCCTGGGAAACACACAGCTCCCAGGAGAGAGCAGGGACCACTTGGGACGCGCAGCGCGACTCGCGCATGCGCAGTAGGGAACCGGGAAGTGAAGCCGCAACGCTTCACTTCCTGATTCCCTCACCTAGGATGGCGGCGGCAGCTGCCGAGACCGAGCGGGTTCTCGGTGTCGCCTACCAACATTGCTGGACCCTGGGACAGGTAAGTGGCCATGTATTAAAAGTCAGCAGCTGCAGTATTTGTAGCTGCTGGCTTTTAATATTTTTTTTTTTGGCGGTTTAGGTGGACCCCGGTTTAATACAGATGGATTCCAGGAGATAAATGCTACATGAATCATCTACCCTATTGCAAGATTGCCACAACCAGAAATGCTAGGGTGGTGTTATTTAATGTGATTTCTCAGAAAAATAAAGCATAGAGACATGGGGGGGATGGGAAAATTTGCTTTGGATATTAAAAATGAATTAAACAACATTTGTGGTGCTCAGATACTCAGAATGCTGCCAATAATTTCAAAGTTACCTTATTTTTTTCTTAAAATTGAACAATTTCTCAGTTTAAACATTTGATGTTTTATATTGTGCATAAAATATGGGTTTATGAGATTTGCAAATCATTGCATTTTGTTTTTCTGTAGATTTGACACAGCGCACAGCGTCTCAACTTTTTTTGGAATTGGGGTAGTAGTAGGACCCTAGAAATGAAGAATAGCTGGTTGTTAAAGAGCGGGCAGCCGCCACGTCCTTAACAACCATGACTCATCTGCTGTCAGTGGGATTCCCTGCTGACAGCAGAATGTAAACAAACAATGACAGCTTTAAAAATAAAAAAATTAAAAACAGCATGGGGTCCTCTCCCCAATCCACAGGCTCTTTGGGTCTGGTATAGATTTTAAGCCATACCAGACACTTATCCGAGCATGCAGCCTGGCGGGCCAGGAAATGGGGGGGGGGGGGACAAGTGAGTTCCCCCCCCCAGCCAAATGCTTTCAACATGGGGGGGTGCTTTGGGACAGGGGATGCACCCCCCCCCCCGAAAGAACCTTGTCACCATGTTGATGGTGCAAGGGCCTCTTCCACACAACCATAGGCGGTGGCAGTGGCGGAACTATAGGGGTCGCTGCAGTCGCACTTGCGACTGGGTCCTGCCATTCTGCCGCTGTGGGGGGGGGGGGGGCCAAGACCTGGCATTTCTCCCTGCACCTTTGGCTTGCCGTTTGGAATGCAGTAGGGGGAGGTGGGAGGCAGCGATCGGCAGCTCTATTGTTGCTGTGGGCAGTGGGATCTCCCTGCAGCTTGTAGTTCTCTCTTCCCGAGTGTCAGTGTAAACAGTGGAGAGAAGAGGGGAGGGGCCCGGGCAGGTATCAGTTTCACTTTCACTTTTAGTGAGTCGGCTCTGCTTGTGCTGCTGATATATGCCCAGGTCAGACTCAGAGGCCCCTCCCCTCTCCACTGTATACACTCAGGAGAAGAACTACAAGCCACATGGAGATTCCCTGCCTGTGGACACCATAGAGCTGCTGATCGCCGCCTCCCACCTCCACCAGCCAGGTACATGGGGAACTTCTTGAAGGAGTGGGGGGGCAGCAGTCTGGGGACCCTGATGTAAGGGGGGGCTTTCTGGGGACATTAATGTAAGAAGGGGCTCTCTGGGTACCCTGATGTCTTGGGGGGGCTCTCTGGGTACCCTGATGTCTTGGGGGGGGGGCTCTCTGGGTACCCTGATGTCTTGGGGGGGCTCTCTGGGTACCCTGATGTAAGGGGGGGATCGCTGGGGACCCTGACGTAAGGAGGGAGGCTCTCTAGGGACCCTAATGTAGGGGGGCTCTCTGGGGACCCTGATGTAAGGAGGGCTCTCTGGGGACCCTGATGTAAGGTGGGTTCTCTGGGGACCCTGATGTAAGGGGGGTTCTCTGGGGACCCTGATGTGGGGGGGGGGGGCTTTCTGGGGACATTATTGTAAGGAAGGGGCCCTCTGAGGACACTAAGGGAGGCTCTCTGGGGACCCTGATGTAAGGGGGAGGCTCTCTGGGGGCCCTGATGTAAGGAGGGGCTCTCTGGGGACACTGATGTAAGGAGGAGGCTCTCTGGGGACACTGATGTAAGGAGGGGCTCTCTGGGGACACTGATGTAAGGAGGGGCTCTCTGGGGACACTGATGTAAGGAGGGGCTCTCTGGGGACCCTGTAAAGTGTATTATTCCCGCGCTACTATGTAGTCAGTATAGTACTAAGGGGAGAAGCTGCTTGCACCGGATGGGGTCCAACCTGGCCCCTAATAGAGACGTAAGCTAGCAAGTGGGTGTGGTGCTGCGCTAATCCTGGTAACTAAACAAATGCATGAGTGCAACCGTGCTACAATGTTGATGAGTCAGAGGCTAGTCGCCTAACGTGAACGTGGGGTGTGAGTAATCATCAAACACCATTGTAAGAGAATAAAAATATAAATATACTCCGCCCAGTGTAAAAAGTGACTAAAAGTGAAAATTGCAATAATAGCATCTAAACATATAGTACATATGTAGGCAAGAGGGTGACTAAAACAATAATAGCACAATATACACCTTCCAGAAAAATAAAAATAAAACAAAAAAGTGCAATGTTACACTGTACGTCCGGAGAGATCACAATGCCTGTGGAAATGCAAAAAAGTGTCCAGTGCAAACAATAAGTGCTCAAAAATTGTCTAAAGACATAAATACAGTCCAAAGAAAGGTGGCTTGTGTAACAGCAAAATCTCCAATGATTCATCAATCCTCAAAGTGCCAAACAGTGAGATGCAAGCAGCAAACTTGATTCTAAAATCAGTCACTTTGAATAGGTGAAAAGTGTGAAGTGTATAGACCAGTCCTCTTCATGCAGCAATCCTACACTGGAAGGTAATGGCCCCTTACCTCATTACACTGAGGTTACAGCATAAGACAATCACCGCTTATGGCAGCTCCTATGGAGGTTGGTCCTGGGTCCCGGATTATATCTCTATATGCCTCAGGTCCACAGGGGGCATGGCGGCCGAAAGGGGAAAAAGGATGCCATATAGGCTGCTTTCACACTGGGGCGGTAGGGGGCGTCGGCGGTAAAACAGCGCTTACCGCTGCGGTATTTGGCCACTAGCGGTGCGGTTTTAACCCCCCGCTGGCGGACGAAAAAGGGTTAAAATCACTCGTATAGCGCGGCTATAGCCGCGGTATTGCCGCGGTATAGCCGCGCTGTCCCATTGATTTCAATGGGCAGGAGCGGTTTAGGAGCCGTGAATACACCGCTTATTCACCGCTCCAAAGATGCGGCTTGCAGGAGATTTTTTCTTCTCCTGCCAGCGCACCGCTTCAGTGTGAAAGCCCTCGGGCTTTCACACTGAACAAACAGCGGAGGCTGTTTTGGGGCGGTTTGCAGGTGGTATTTTTAGCGCAATAACGCCTGCAAACCGCCCCAGTGTGAAAGGGGCCTTAGTGTAGTCATTTTTAAAACATCCCTGGCACAGGCACCTTCCACTGTCAGCAGTGTACGAGCTCGCCGCTCGTTTGGTTATATGCGCCCTCTGCCGTTTTTACTGTGCAAATACCTTCTTTTACCTTTGAATAAAGTTTAGATGTTTTAAAAATTACTACACTATATGGCATCCTTTTTCCCCTTTCGGCCGCCATGCCCCCCTGTGGACCTGAGGCATATAGAGACATAGTCATGCTCTGCTTCAGTATGTCACAGTACATAGTGGCATTCATGGTTCCCTCAATGAACTGTAGCTCCCCAGTGCCGGCAGCACTCATGCAGCCCCAGACCATGACACTCCCACCACCATGCTTTACTGTAGACAAGACACACTTGTCTTTTACTCCTCACCTAGTTGCTGCCACACACGCTTGACACCATCTGAACCAAATAAGTTTATCTTGGTCTCATCGGACCACAAGACATGGTTTCAGTAATCCATGTCCTTAGTCTGCTTGTCTTCAGCAAACTGTTTGCTGGCTTTCTTGTGCATCATCTTTAGAAGAGGCTTCCTTCTGGGATGACAGCCATGCAGACCAATTTGATGCAGTGTGCGGCGTATGTGAGCACTGACAGGCTGACCCCCCCCCCCCCCACCCCTTCAACCTCTGCAGCAATGCTGGCAGCACTTATATGATGCTGAGCACGTGCACTTAACTTCTTTGGTCGACCATGGCGAGGCCTGTTCTGAGCGAAACCTGTCCTATTAAACTGCTGTATGGTCTTGGCCATCGTGCTGCAGCTCAGTTTCAGGGTCTTGGTAATCTTCTTATAACCTAGGCCATATTTATGTAGTGCAACAATTCTTTTTTTCAGATCCTCAGAGAGTTCTTTGCCATGAGGTGCCATGGGTAACTTCCAGTGACCAGTATGAGAGAGTGAGAGCGATAACACCAAATTTAACACACCTGCTCCCCATTCACACCTGAGACCTTCTAACACTAACGAGTCACATGACACTGGGGAGGAAAAATGGCTAATTGGGCCCAATTTGGACATTTTCACTTAGGGGTGTACTCACTTTTGTTGCCAGCGGTTTAGACATTAATGGTGTGTTGAGTTATTTTGAGGGGACAGCAAATTTACACTGTTATACAAGTGTAATAACATAACATACATATATATAGAATAAAATATTTACAAAAATGTGATGAGGGGTGTACTCACTTTTGTGAGATACTGTGTGTGTATATATATATATATATATATATATATATACCGTAATCAATTTTTCATCAGCCAAATAAATCTTGAAGCTCTGTAAGTCAGAGCTTATTCTATTGTTGCCCTTGATTTTATAAACAGCAGGAAAGGTGGACAGACAGGAGACAGGCCTGCCTTAGAAATTGAACACATTGTTGGTCCCCAAGTGCTGTAAATCGCACAACGTAAGACGCTACCAGCTTTATAAGCAGTGAAGAGACAGAGACGTCAAGCACTTCCTGCCATCACATTGCAGCATTCGGCCCAGGGGATTCCTCCGAACAGTTCCTAGGATTCTGTATTTATGAGGGAGATTCATGAACTTTGGCCCTCTAAAGGCGTTTGGAGAGGTTCTGTTTCTCATTAGGAGTGGGAACAGCAAACAGCCGCTTCCCATAGGATGCAGAAAGCAATTTTGAAGTGAGAAATTGATTGACTCAGTTGCCTACTTTAAACCTCATTAAATACCTCACAACTTTCTGAGATTGGAAAGGACACCTAGGGCAAATATATTTAGGTAAAAGAGAACCCTTCACTTGTGGTCGTGCACTGCAGGCCATAAAAAATTCACGAGCACAATACATGCATTTATGTATTCACAGGTCCCTGTATGGGTCAACATCAGCAGAACTGGGTTCCAAACATAGAAATGACTTGAACAGATAAAAGCTGGGAATACACGGTTCATTTCTGGATGAACGCAAAAAAAAAAACTAGCATATGCCTCCATCCACACAAACAAGGTAGAAATCCCCCCAGGTGGGACATTGTATTCTGACAGCAGGACCTGTAGCAGCTGATTGCCATAGGTTTTTCTGCATATCCATTCAACAGAATTTGGTCAAAAAATTGAATTATGTTGAGTGGGGACAGCTACACACTGATCAGAACTTGTCTGGTCCCTGCTGAACGATCAGTGCATGGCCAGCTTAAAGCGTTTGTGAAGGAAAAATTTATAAAATAAATAACAAACGTCATATTTACCTGCTTTGAGTAATGGTTTTGCACAGAGCAGCCCTAATCCTCCTTTTCTTGGGTCTCCTGCAGGCACCCTGGGCCCCTCCTCCTTACAGAGGGCCCCCATAACAAGCTGCGCGCTCGCTCTCGAGCTGGGTCTCTGTGTCCATAAGACACAGAGAGCGCAGCTCAGCCCCACTCCTGCCTCACTGGCTGTGATTGACAGCAATGGCTCCTGCTGCTGCTTCTCAGCCAATGAGAAGGGAGAGACCTGGGAAAGC
Source organism: Aquarana catesbeiana (assembly GCF_042186555.1). NCBI lineage: Eukaryota > Metazoa > Chordata > Amphibia > Anura > Ranidae > Aquarana > Aquarana catesbeiana. The sequence continues at coordinate 91,979,614 of NC_133329.1, read as the reverse complement.
CTTGGCTCTCGTACACATCGCTGCATTGAGATCGGGCTCAAAAAAGTTTTTTGGGGGGGGCTGAGGGAGGATCTGCACACTGGAAGTGTTTACCTTGATGTATAGAATGCATCAAGGTAAAAATCTTTCAACCTTTACAACAATTTTAATGCTATGCTTTACATATATGTTCCTTTATATTAGCATTTGTAAATTAAAAAACGTTATTTTAAAGAGGTAAACCTCTCCCTGGAAATAACCTATATATCAACATGTACTAAATAAATCTAGTGAAGCACTCCAAAAAATATTATAGAAAAAGTGCTAGATAGCTTATGTGAAAAATACAGCAATAGTGTTCAACCTAAAATACAGTATCTCACATAAGTGAGTACACCCCTTACATTTTTGCAAATATTTTATTATATCTTTTCATGGGACAACACTGAAGAAATGACACTTTGCTACAATGTAAAGTAGTGAGTGTACAGCTTGTATAACAGTGTAAATTTGCTGTCCCCTCAAAATATCTCAACACACAGCCATTAATGTCTAAACCGCTGGCAACAAAAGTGAGTACACCCCTAAGTGAAAATGTCCAAATTGGGCCCAAAGTGTCAATATTTTGTGTGGCCACCATTATTTTCCAGCACTGCCTTAACCCTCTTGGGCATGGAGTTCACCAGAACTTCACCGGTTGCCACTGGAGTCCTCTTCCACTCCTCCACGACAACATCACGGAGCTGGTGGGTGTTAGAGACCTTGTGCTCCTCCACCTTGCCCCACAGATGCTCAATAGGGTTTAGGTCTGAAGACATGCTTGGCCAGTTCATCACCTTTGCCCTCAGCTTCTTTAGCAAGGCAGTGGTCGTCTTGGAGGAATGTTTGGGGTCGTTATCATGTTCCCTTGTGGTTCCCTCAATGAACTGTAGCTCCCCAGTGTCGGCAGCACTCATGCAGCCCCAGATCATGACACTCCCACCACCATGCTTGACTGTAGGCAAGACACACTTATCTTTGTACTCCTCACCTGGTTGCCGCGACACACGCTTGACACCATCTGAACCAAATAAGTTTATCTTGGTCTCATCAGACCACAGGACATGGTTCCAGTAATCCATGTCCTTACTCTGCTTGTCTTCAGCAAACTGTTTGCGGGCTTTCTTGTGCATCATCTTTAGAAGAGGCTTCCTTCTGGGATGACAGCCATGGAGACCAATTTGATGCACAGTGTGCAGCGTATGGTCTGAGCATTGACAGGATGACCCCCCACCCCTTCAACCTCTGCAGCAATGCTGGCAGCACTCATGCGTCTATTTCCCAAAGACAACCTCTGGATATGATGCTGAGCACGTGCACTCAACTTCTTTGGTCGACCATGGCGAGGCCTGTTCTGAGTGGAACCTGTCCTGTTAAACCACTGGATGGTCTTGGCCACCATGCTGCAGCTCAGTTTCATGGTCCTGGCAATCTTCTTATAACCTAGGCCATCTTTATGTAGAGCAACAATTCTTATTTTCAGATCCTCAGAGAGTTATTTGCCATGAGGTGCCATTCTGAACTTCCAGTGACCAGTATGAGAGAATGAAAGCGATAATACCAAATTTAACACACCTGTTGTCACAAGACTCCAGGAAGGGAAAATGGCTAATTGGGCCCAATTTGGCCATTTTCACTTAGGGGTGTATTCACTTTTGTTGCCAGCGGTTTAGACAATGATGGCTGTGCGTTGAGTTATTTTGAGGAGACAGCAAATTTACACTGTTATTCAAGCTGTACACCCACTACTTTACATTGTAGCAAAGTGTAATTTCTTCAGTGTTGTCACATGAAAAGATATAATAAAATATTTACAAAAATGTGAGAGGTGTACTCACTTTTGTGAGATGCTGTATATAGGTGACAACAATAGATAGAAAAAACAATGTATAAATATATTAGTAACCTTGTAATAACCAATGAAAAAACATCAAATAAGTCCATATATACACTATCCCCACAGTGATCTCACGTAGTAACAAATGTCCACTCCTCATGCACTTATGAACAGATTTTGTAAAAGTCCCTCAATGTTCTGTGTTCACCTCCACCAACTAATGCTCTACTCTACTGGATGGACCCTAGGGTTGCCACTTCATCCCTTTAAACCCAAACACATAATAAGTACGCAGGTTCTGTGGCGGATTAAGGTGGTAATTAAACTCACTTGGTGTCTTATCTGCATTAAATTAGCCTCAGAACCTGTGTAATTAATATGTGTTTGGTTTTAAAAGGATGAGATGACAACCCTAATGGACCCTCACCTTCTCAGCTGGACCCCTATATCATAAGGAGGTTATAAGATGTATATACTCTCAGAAAAAAAAAGGACTCCATAGTGCTCTCCAATAAGATATTTAGAAAAAAAATTGAAGAAATCAACATGTAAAGTGCTCAAGATCAGCATTAAATAAAGCAGAATACCTGGTGTCTGGAGTAGCCGCCTGTCCTGAACCCTCTGCAGCCTGGGATCAGGCAGCTGGGTTTTTTTTTCAGCATTTCTCCATTATTTCCTTAATTTAAAACCTAGCAACAGTATGGTCCAGCATCCTGGGAAACTGTTATCCCTGCCCGCGGTCCGTATTTCATAAGCCTACCTTTAGGGGGTACCCAAACCACGTCTACTTTTTGGGTAGGTCCCGTCCAGACCCTGCCTCTAAATATGTGGGTGTAACCAGGTACTTACAGAGGTATTACTGTGTTGGTTGTGATCAGTATTTCAGGGTTTATGTGTATTATCTTCTGTGTTACTTGTACTAGTTAGTTAATGTTTCCCAGCAGAAGTGGTCCTGCCTAAGAAGGTAGGGCTAACTCAGACTTTCCCGAGTTTTTCTGCAGAGCCCTGCCCCTGCTGGAGAAACATTTAAAAAGATATCAGCTTGTGAGAGAGAGAGAGAGAGCTCCAGCATGGGAACAGAGAGGAAGGAGTGCTGCATCATGTGGAGCTATCCAATCCGGGTACAGGAAGATCGATATGGACTCTTATGAAAGGACTTTTCTTATCTGGAAGAATGAACTAGAGTTGTGTATGGAAGGGTCTTTGACTGAGCCACATTAGCATTGTAATTTGTAAGAAGTTCAAGTAAAAGTTCTTAAAGTTACCAAATGCCTGGTCTGAAGTTCCTACAAAGGGGTGCATAAAAAAGGGGTACTAAAAAGGGGATGAAGAGGGGAAGAGAGATGGCCACCATGAAGGGTAAATTGTGAAGGGGAGTTGGCGGGAGAGGAAGCCATATTGCTATTGTCATGAGAAACCAGTTTAGTGGTGAGGCATGTTATAGCAGCCAGCTAGTGGGAAGTAGTGCCTTGGCATGGGGGATGGTAACCCTGGTATTGAGAAGGTTGGTGAGCTTGACCCACTCCATAGCGATTGGTAGACCCAAATATTTGGGACCGGACCCATGGAATGAGGATCCTATGGACCTGCCTGGAAGGTACGGGAAGAGAGAGAGAGGAAGTAAGTGGATCAACGTAAAATATTCAATCTCATTAGAAACAGAGAACTCTGGGAGTGAGGTGGCAATCATGGCTGTGCTGGTGGAGTGGCACACAGCTTCCACAGTGTCCCCTCAGAAATGCTGCATTTTGTATGGAGGGAAAAGGTGTGCGGTTACACGGGAGTTCTCATTGTATCATGTGGAACTGTGCAAGGTAACGACTCGCTTCTAAGTTGGGGTGCCACCTTTATGCAGATTTTTGCATGATCGTGGGCATTAGTGAGCGCATTCACGAGGGTCCCCACATTGGGTGATAAGTCCCGCATACATACCTAGCATACCTGCTCGAAGTCCTGATTCATGCAATTAATTTTTTTTTTTTGATCTACTGGGCATGTGCAGTAACTCAAAGTTGGTGCTATGGTCTCAGTATATGGCCCAGGACACAGTACCGGTGGGACAGAAGGGCCATAATACAGAATTCTCATAGCACATAGAGGACAGTTGGCATCTAACCTATTTTGGTGACAACTGTAACGTTTTTGACGTCCCATCACCTTCTACCCAAAAGTCACCAGGACAAAGGTGAGTTCTTCACAGCAGGGACACAGAAAGCAATAAAAACCTAACTAATTCTGATAGTCTTTTTAAAACGTAAAAAAAAAAAAAGGTTTGTCTTCAGATACACTTTATAAAAATAAAATTAGGCTCCAGGCTACCCACACAGCACACCAGCATGGTCCTAAATCTAGCCTCTGTTTCACAAACCAGCTTTTAGCTTATCTTACACAAACATTAAATGCGGATAACGTTTTTACCAAACACTGCACCCAAATTAAAGGCTGGGGATGGGTAAATGGTCGCAATATCCTTTAGATTCTGGAAGACATGTGGGCCCAAGCGAAGGTCCACCTCCATGGAACAGAAATAGAAGTATTATTAAGCCCCAGTAAATCCTGGGAGAAGACGTAGTGCGTTAATAAAGCTCTAATCCCCATCAGCTGGAAATAGCCTGGCTGTCCCTGATCCCAGTGGACCCCCCTCACCCTGCTCACATACACAGATGTTTAATAACCTGCCTTTAATTTATGGTGCACAGGAGGTCCTGCAAAGACCAAGAGGATTACCTGAGTGTCACAAGTATATTGTGACCAGAAACAAAGCCTATTGCTGGAGAAAGTAATGTAGCTTTACAAAATGTTGCTATTTATTAGGGATTCATGTGTTCTGTTCTTGCCTATCTATTGTGTTAATTTTCCTGAAATGAAGCAAAACATACCTTACAGTGGACCTTTCAAAACCTTGAGAAGTCAGTATTGAGAAATTCCTGACATGTCACAATGTACAGCAACAGTGCCATAAAAAAAAGGCTCCATCATTTATCATTGAAAAGCAGGCCTTGAGCTCCAGTGCAGTGACTTTGCCTTGGCTGAATTGATGCCACTTACTTGCTCTGTGGAATATATTTGCATAGAACAGCCCCGAACCTCCTCTTCTCGTGTCCCCCACTGGCGCTCCTGGCCCCTCCTCTCTGTCCAATGCCCCTATGGAGGCACTTGTGTGGGCTAAAGTAATTCTTCTTTAATGCAATGCAAGTCAACAAGCAAAAAAGAAAGGAAATAAACCCATGCGCATTAACATAAATCACCAGGATGCCAAGGTCTGCACTGGCCCAAAGTGCTGTGAATGGAAGGATCTCCAGGCAATAAGCTTTGCAATAAGCTTTGCAACAAGTTTGTAGGAGGGGTGCCGAGTGGTGCGGCAATAATGATTCACAAAATCAGGTGCAGTGAAGAACTTGTATTGAAATAGTACAGCAACAGCTCACAACAAACCAGGTGGGAAGGCCGCCCAACCAGGTCCACTCATGGTTTCCAGTAATGTGAAGAAAGCAGGTATCAGCCGGACTGACAGTGTCTGTTAAGAGAGCAGAATGTGGCCTGGCCATCTTGTGCCCAACCGGGATCCAAAATGCTTTCCCTCCTCATCAGGAACCTTTACCTTACCACTAGTAGCAGGCAGGGTACCTATCCCTACTCTACCACCTTGCAAAATGCACACCAAACATGGAAGCCAGAGCCTTAAAAAGATTCTGCCTGACCCAAGATGGCTGTCAGAGTCATATGGGGCAGCAGCATCCAATTGGAGGCTTCCTCAGTGACCCAGGAAACCATAGAGGAAACTCTGTTCCTCTATGGTTTCCTGAACTCTGAACATAGATGAACTCTGTTCATCTATGGTTTTCTCTGTTCCTCTGTGAGTGCCAACTGCAGTGTAGAAAGTAGACTGCACCTGCCTACAAGTTCACAAAATATTTATTTGACGCAATCGCAGAAAACTGCTCCCGCGCCCCTTGGGGCGCGCACACGGGAGCATCCGTGACCGCCGGGTCCAGAGGACCCGGCGCATCACGGTAAACGGCCTCTTATCGCGGCCGTTTACCATGTGATCGCTCCATCAAATGACGGAGCGATCACATGTAAACAAACCGGCGTCATGTCATGACACCGGTTCCTCCCTCCCCTCTCTGTACCGATCGGTACACAGGGGGAGGGATCGGATGGTAGTAGCGATGTGGGCTGGATGTGTAGTGCCCACAGCGCTGCTCAGTGACATGTGCAGTCACAGCCATGGATCCATCCATCCATGCTCAGCCATCCCTCCATGCTCAGCATTACCCTGCACTACTCTGCAATTCCCTGTGCAATACCCTGCAATACCCCGCAATACTCTGCAATACCTCACAATACTCTGCAATACCCCGCAATACCCTGCAATACTCTGCAATACCCTGCAATACCCCGCAATACACTGCAATACCCCACAATACCCAGCACTACTCTGCAATACCTCACAATACTCTGCAATACCCCACAATACCCTGCAATACTCTGCAATACTCTGCAATACCCCACAATACTCTGCAATACCCCGCAATACTCCGCAATACCTCGCAATACCCTGCAATACCTCGCAATAATCTGCCATACCCTGCCATACTTTGCAATACCCAGCCATACTCTGCCATACCCAGCCATACTCTGCAATACTCTGCCATACTTTGCCATACTCAGCCATGTTCAGCCATGCTCTGCCATGCTCAGCCATACTCTGCCATGCTCAGCCATACTCTGCCATACTCAGCCATACTCGGCTGTACTTGGCCTCTGTATGTGGCCAGGATGTGGAAGTCTCACACATGTGGTATTGCCGTACTCAGGTGGAGTAGGAAAAAGTTTTTTTGGGGTGTCATTTTTGGTATGTACATGCTATGTGTTAAAAATATTGTATAAATGGACAACTTTGTGTTAAAAAAAAATGCGTTTTAACCACTTCCCGTCCTTGACTTTGTGCGAGGATATCTGAATGATGCCCGCAGCTACGGGCATCATTCAGATATCAGCTTTTTCAGCCGGCGATTCCCTACAAAATAAGAATGATCATAGCGGCTGTTCCACTGCTTGATCATTCTTACGGGAGGCGAGAGGGAACATCCTCCCTGCTGCCGCCCTCAGGTGCTTCTACCGACTCACCGCTACGATCAAAGTCAGGATTGTTTTTTTTTTTTCTTTTTTTGATTTCAGGCTTCCCAGCCTAGAGGTGAGATGTGGGGTCTTATTGACCCCATATCTCACTGTAAAGAGGACCTGTCATGCCACATTCCTATTACAAGGATGTTTACATTCCTTGTAATAGGAATAAAAGTGATCAAAAAATGTATTTTTTGGACAAAAAAACTAATATAAATAAAGTAAAATGAACAAAAAAAAAAAATTTTCCCCCGTGTCCCCACATGCAGAAGCGAACGCATACGTAAGTCCCGCCCACATATGAAAATGGTGTTCAAACCACACATGTGAGGTATCGCTGCGATCGGTAGAGCGAGAGCAATAATTTTGGCCCTAGATCTCCTCTGTAACTCAAAAACATGTAACCAGTAAAAAATTTTAAAGCATCGCCTATGGGGATTTTTAAGTAGCGAAGTTTGGCGTCATTCCACGAGCGTGTGCAATTTTGAAGGGTGGCGTGTTAGGTATCTATTTACTCGGCATAACTTCATCTTTCACATTATGCAAAAACATTGGGCTGACTTTACTGTTTTGTTTTTTTTTTAAGCACAAAACTGTTTTTTTTCCAAAAAAAAGCGTTCGAAAAAATGCTGCGCAAATACCGTGCGAGATAAAAAGTTGCAACGACCGCCATTGTATTCTCTAGGGTCTTTGCTAAAAAAAAACATATATAATGTTTTGGGGTTCTGTGTAATTTTCTAGCAAATAAATGATGATTTTTATATGTAGGAGAGAAATGTCAGAATTGGCCTGGGTGCTCCAGAACGCCTGAAGGTGCTCCGTTCATGTTGGGCCTCTGTATGTGGCCAGGCTGTGTAAAAGTCTCACACATGTGGTATCGCCATACTCGGGAGTAATAGCAGAATGTGTTTTGGGGTGTAATTTGTGGTATGCATATACTGTGTGTGAGAAATAACCTACTAATATGACAATTTTGTGAAAAAAAAAGAAAAAAAAAAAATCTTGATTTTGCAAAGAATTGTGGGAAAAAATTACAACTTCAAAAAACTCATCATGCATCTTTCTAAATACCTTGGAATGTCTTCTTTCCAAAAAGAGGTAATTTCGGGGGTATTTGTACTTTTCTGGCATGTTAGGGTCTCAAGAAATGAGATAGGCCGTCAGTACTTCAGGTGTGATCAAGTTTCAGATATTGGCACCATAGCTTGTGGACTCTATAACTTTCACAAAGACCAAATAATATCCACAGATTTGGGTTATTTTTACCAAAGATATGTAGCGGTATAAATTTTGGCCAAAATATATGAAGAAAAATTACTAATTTGCAAAATTTTATAAAAGAAACGAAGAAAAATGCATTTTTTTATAAAATTTTCGTTTTTTTTTCTTTTATAGCGCAAAAAATAAAGAACCCAGCGGTGATTAAAAACCACCAAAAGAAAGCTCTATTTGTGTGAAAAAAAGGACAAAAATTTCATATGGGTACAGTGTTGCATGACTGAGTAATTGTAATTCAAAATGTGAGAGCACTGAAAGCTGAAAATTGGTCTGGTTATTAAGGGGGTTTAAGTGCCCAGTGGTCAAGTGGTTAAAGAAACTGTATACAGTGAGCCATGATGCCAAACATACAGTATAATACAGTAGATTTTGGGTCTACGTATACTTTACCCTAAAAGCATTATATTTCCCCTAAAGTCTGCAGGTAGCCTATTACATGAAACAATCAGCAGTAGGGCTGCAACTAACTATTATTTTCATAATCGATTAGTTGGCCGATTATTGTTTAGATTAATCGATTAATCAGATAAAATCATTAAAAAAATGAATATGCTATTCCGCCCAGGAACACCAATGATGGGGTACTATTCCTCCTGCGGACACCAATGATGGGACACTATTCCTCCTGCGGACACCAATGATGGGACACTATTCCTCCTGCGGACACCAATGATGGGGCAATATTCCTACCAGGAACACCAATGATGGGGCACTATTCCTCCCGGGAACACCAATGATGGGGCTCTATTCCTCCCAGGAACACCAATGAAGGAGCACTATTCCTCCCAGGAACACCAATGACGGGCACTATTCCTCCCGGGAACACCAATGATGGGGCACTATTCCTCCCAGGAACTCCAATGATGGGGCACTATTCCTCCCAGGAACACCAATAATGGGGCACTATTCCTCCCAGGAACTCCAATGATGGGGTACTATTCCTCCCAGGAACACCAATAATGGAGCACTATTCCTCCCAGGAACAGCAATGATGGAATACTATTCCACCCAGGAACACCAATGATGGGGCACTATTCCCCCCCCCGGAACACCAATGGGGCACTATTCCCCCCCTCCCCCTCCCAGGAAAACCAATGAGGCACTACCCCCCCCCAGGAAAACTAATGGGGCACTATCCCCCCCCCCCCAGGAAAACCAATGGAGCACTATTCCCCCCCTCCCTGGAACAGCAATGATGGGGCACTATCACCCCCCCAAGAAATACTTATTGTGGGGCACTTGTTGTCATCACAGAAATTAAAGTACACCGAGTCTTGTAATAGCCGCTACCTTATATTGCAGGTGCAGCTTGGCGCTCACAGCTGCTTCTCGCCTCTCTCTCTATTCCCTCGAGGCAACAGAGGACGGGGCTGAGAATATCAGGGGGCGGCTGACGTCAGCGAGGAGGCGAGAGGCGGACATGTCTGGACACATGAGCACCGCTGTATTCTCATGAGAATACAGTGACACCGCCGACTTGTACACGGGAGTACATGGGATTCTAACACTGGGACCGAGGCGGGACTGGCAGGGAGGAAGGTGCGTGCCGTTAGACCAACTAATTGATAATGAAAATCGTTGACAACGATTTTCATTATCGATTATTATCGGTTTTATCAACTAATCGTTTCGGCCTTAAACAGCAGATATGTGAGGTAGATGGCTCTCCATGGCTCACTACAACCCATAAGATTTGAGTTTCCATATAATGCTGGTTTCCATTTTTTCCAAAGCCAACTGCTTGTACAGCTTATAATATATCTTCCACCGTTGTAGTTTCCATTTTGCTACAATTATGCCAGTTCTTCAGCAATTTGGCCTCCAAAGATGTTAAAATGACCATTTGATTACCGTTTCTTCACACATATGAAAGTCATTGTCTTAAAACTCCCTGATTCCACTACCCGGCAGCTGAGTGTTGCTTTCGCCGCCTGTCAAGGTGCAGGGATGTTGTCGCTGGTCCAATTCCCATAGCTCTGACCCTTTGATAATAAGGTTGCGAGCATCTTCCAGCATCCTGGTCCTTGTCACCACCTGGACATGTGGAATCCATCCCCTGAACAGCACCTTGTTGTGGAAGGAGACACACCGCTCGTCTAGATCCAGGTGTGGGTCACTGGTTTCTTTCAGCAGCTCTCCCCCTCCACATACTAACTCCCTCTTGTGTATTGCAAAGCTTTGCCTTATTGCTGTTCCACCAGGGCTGCAAATAATGGTATTACAGGTGTATTATACCCTCGTTTCACAGTCTGTGATATGTGTATCCCAAGAGGTCATTCTGGCTGTAGAATAACCTCTACAGAAAATTCTGTAGAAGAAAAAAATAATAATTAAAATATAATATTGATTTCAATAGTAATAAATCATATTTAAAGGCCCATTTACATTTTTTCCGTAAGTTAATGCATCTTTTATCAAATGCTGCGTTAAGGCAGGTTATTGAAGATAATGGGCAGCCAACACTCCAAAAACGCAAAGTTCCCAACTGTCCCTGATTTCGAGGGACTGTCCCTGATTTAGAGCAATGTCCTTCTGTCCCTCGTTCCTCCTCATTTGTCCCTCATTTTGGTCTGATCCATATAGATGTAATTAAAATGCATTTTTTATCTATCAAAAAGTGTTTTCCAGCACTAAACCTTTCATCTGATTTCTAAATTGCTGCATTTGGTAATTCCAAAAGCCAATATGAAGGAATAGTAGTGGTAAAAAAAGCACTTGTGGGTTTAACCAATCTTGCCTTTTTTTTTGTACAATTCTCCTTTAAGGGGCGTGGCAGGGGGCGTGTCCTATGCCTGTATACTTTTGCTGATAGGTGTCCCTCATTCCGATCTCAGAGAGTTGGGAGGTATGCAAAACGTCCTGAAAATAGACATTGCACCACAACATGAGAACTGTGCATTGCTGCACATTGTAGTATTGCACACATTATCACAACACAAAATAAAAACAGGCCCTAAAACAAATGAAGTATTTTTAGTTATTTAGGGCCCATTTACACTTCTGCGTTGCGGTAAGATAAGATGTGTTAGTGCACATCTAATTCTGGATATTTTTTGGATGCGTTGGCAGACCATTATTTTCAACGCAAGTGAATGCACAGCAAAAATGTAAATGAACCTTAAAAGTGGAACACTAGCAAAAAAAAACACACACATAAAAGGTGCATTGTTTATAAAAAGCATAGCCACATGTACAGTTGGAAGCTGGTTGGAAGCTGGCTGTGAAGCCACCAGGTTTCACTGCCAGTTTCCCTTATTGAAGATGCCGGCCCCTGCACTCGAAGCCGACTGAAGAATCAGCTTGGGTGAGGACAGCGCTGGACCCATGGGCAGGTAAGTGTCCTTAAATTAAAAGTCAGCAGCTATAGTATTTGTAGCTGCTGACCTTTATTTTTTGGGGGGGGAAAACTGGAGCTCCTCTATAACCACAAAGACTCTAAAAGTCACAGCTCATACTCCACCTATGATCTAGTGGCCACATCCATGTACTAACCTAGACTTGTACAGAAAATACCTGTGGATTCTGCCAGAAATGCGGTTCCCCTGTTGCTTCTTGTGAGCTGAAAGGAAACCAGTCTTATCTTGATTTTTTAAACCATCAATCCACCAATATGTAGCCTGTGTGCCAACCATGGCTGCCTCTATAGATATAGTGGAGAAGGTAGTGTAGACACGAAGGACGGGAAGTGTGTTTTTCACAGGATCACAGGTGAAAATAAAACTGCAATAAATTTTATTTTTGATCTTGGTTTTAGACATACTTCACCAAGAGCAGTCAGATAACTGTTGAATAAACCTCTCCCATAAGACAAGCCATTTCTAATCTGATCTAAGACCAAGAGTCTACTACACCAATGATGGGCTTAACTTTGCAACCAATGGTGCACAGGACTAACTTTTTCACATCCTGACCAACAGTGTAAGGCACACTGTTACATAGTCCTGACCAGTGCAATCTGTATACTTATGGTTGCCACCTCATCCCTTTAAACCCGAACACATATGAATTACACAGGTTCTGTGGCTGATTAAGGTGGTAATTAAACTCACTTGGTGCCTTATCTGCATTTAATTAGCCTCAGAACCTGTGTAATTCATATGTGTTCGGGTTTAAAGGGATGAGGTGGCAACTCTATGTATACCATATTGTCAGGCATGTAAACTGTGCTGTACATTACATAGTCCTAACCAAGGTGTTTGTTTTCTCATCAGTTGCTGGTTGCCAACTAGTTTTCAAGTTCACCTTTAGGCCTCATTCACATGGCATACCAATGTGTTCACCTGTGTGAAGGGCCATCTTCACCCCTGTGGAATACATACCGTGCACCCTCATTCAGGCTGTTCGAATCAATGACAGCTGTACGAACCTAGACAGATCTCCAAGTGCATCCCCATCTGTACATCCATGCAGGACCGATCGCACGCATCGTTCGTCATTTATTTAAGTACGGTCTCTAGTCCTGATTTAAAAAACAACTTCAGCTTTAAAGGCTGTCTACTTTTTACACCTATATTTAATTTAAATAATTCAGTTGGAAAGGTGTCAGAACAAACAGTGCATCACAGTTTGTGGTCTAGCACCCTCTAGTGTGTGCTACTAGAAGTGAGAGTAGGAAAAAGCATTTCTGGCACAGGGATAAACCTGAGTCACTGAATCTGGGTCAGGGTTATTAGAAGTCAGGGCTGGATGACTCATCCTGGCAGCTCTCTGGTGCCTCCCCCTGGTATGTGGAAATTTGGAGAACATTCTGTGACTAGTGGGTGGAGGTGGGGAGGAGCTACCTTGAATATTTATGGACTCTCAGCCAATCCCCAGCAGTGGGTCTGGCAGGGAACTGGGATAACCCATAAATAGAGATGGGCCATGCCAGCAAGAGGGGTCAGTGGAAGATGGAGAAACAGTGCTGAGGAGAGGCTGTCGGTGGCCCTTGAGGGACCCGCACTGAGGGGGTTTACCTCGGGCTGGAGCTCGGGAGCCTGGCCTGGAAGGATCTCACCACAGGAGGCAGTTGGAGAAGGGGGGGGGGGGGGCGCCACCTGAGTGTAGTATTACTTTAAGACTTCATTAACATAGGATTAAAACACTCACAAAATATAGATAATAGACTTGCTCATCATAATGTAATAGGACTTGAGAGGCCCCGTCTTCTTGCAGGCTCCACCAGTTGTAGTCAGTGTCGCTGGAAGGAGTGGAATGGAGGCACTAGACGCCACTGTGAGTCCAGGAAGTCTCACACTGACCAGCGTGGAACGCATGGGTGGAAATGATGTCACTGGAAAGGATGCAAGTTGGGGCTGGAATTGGAACTTGCAGGCTATGTGTTCAGAGCTCACAGCTCCTTCTACTTGCCTCGATCGCGTAGCCTGCAATCTCCAGTTCCAACCCCACTTCCGGTGAAGTCATTTCCGCTTGTGCGCTCCACGTTGGTCAGCATGAGACTTCCTGGACTCACAGTGGTGTCTTCTGCCTCCATTCCACTCCCTCCAGTGACGTTGACTACAACTGGTGGAGCCTGCGGGACTGTGGGTCCTCTCAGGACTGAGTACTTTATGATGAGCACATTTATTATCTATATTTTGTAAGTGTTTTTAATCCTATGCTAATAAAGTCTTAAAGTAATACTACACTCAGGTGGCACCTCCCCCCCCCCCCCGCCTTTCTCCTTTTACATGTCTTTTCAAGGATGGCTGCTGCTTATATTTACTTTACTTATGATTGACGGACTTATGGACTTAAAGTGGGGTTCCACCCAAAAAAACAAAAATACTTGAAAAATCCTAAAAAAAAACAAAAAAAAAACATTTGGATATTTTTTTTTTTTAACTTACCTCTAAATGCCTGTTGCTAGGGGGTCCCTCTTAGTCTGCCCCTTCCAGTGCCTGGGCTGGTGACATCACTTCCCCCTCGGCACAGGAAGGGCCCCGCTCTGCTCCCTCGCCGCTGTCAATCATCTGGGACCCATTACAGGTCCCAGGTGACTGAGTGGCCAATCACGGCGCGCGGCGCCGCTCGCGCATGCGCAGTGGGTGCCAAGCTGTGAAGACACAACCCGGTGCCCACAGTTGCAATGCTGGCGCCGCTGAACGGAGGGGGAGACGAGCGTGGCTTCGATCCCCCGCATTGCTGGACCCAGGGACAGGTAAGTGTCCAATTAAAAGTCAGCAGCTGCAGTATTTGTAGCTGCTGACTTTTAATTTTTTTTTTTTTTACCCGACCCCCTGGGTGGAACTCCTCTTTAAGGACTAAGCTTGACCCTTTTCAATGTTAACCACTGTCTAAGAGGACTTGTTTTATTTTTGGGCATACGCCCTCTGTGCGCCAGATTTTTCCTGTCTCACTGTATAATCCTCTGTATAAACTGTATAATCCAGTTGGAGGGATTCATGCAGGAGAGACAACGGGAGAGAGCAAGGAGAGACAGTGAGTGGATCAGCACAGTGCAGGGACAGACAAGGGGAGAGATTGCCAGCAGTAGTAGTGCTCTCTTGAAGACAGCGTTGTGCCAAGTCTTCATCCAACCTTGCCCTTGGGAATCTCCATGTGTATATATCAGTCGGGCAAGACTGGGAAGGAAAACAGGCAGGTGCGGCTGGTGGCAGCCAGGTGGGCTAACATTCTGCAAGCAACTGGAACCAGGATCAGTGGCTACAGGAAGGCAGAAGGAAGTGCTGTTCACTCCATTTATGCTACTGTGCCAAAGGGGCTGCATGTCCCTGCCTGTAATGAGCCTTTTCTGAACCAGCCAAAACTGTTAGTTCACTTTAGGAGTGAATCAGCAGGAAATGTACATAAAGAACCAAAAGTGTGCAGAAGGGCATCAGAGGAGGAATCTGTAAATAGGGAGGAAGTTATCCCTGAAGTCTGTTTGTTGTCACATTGGTCATCCCATCATTTCCTACCCCATCCAAGTTATCATCCCTAATAAGAACAAAAAAACAAGCCAAAGACTGTTTTCTGTGTTGAGCGAATTAAGAAAATTCTATGTGACTGGCTGTGCAGCAGTGGGGTACCCTAACTTCAGTGACTCCTACGGGGGGTAATGCTATAGTTGTGTATTGGGTTGCGCCAAGGTGCCCATGCTGACCCGTGTCCACAACCAAAAGTACCTACAATGGGCACGTGAGCATCAGAACTGGACCACAGAGCAAAAGAAGAAGGTGGATTGGTGTGATGAATTCAAGAAAGTGTAACGCTACCCCTGTAGGGGCCACTGGATATGATGGGTCCTCTATTCTTTGCCTGGACCTTCTCGAGAACCTCGGCCCCTCTTACACACTAGGTTGAGTGTACATACTGCACATTATCACAGGAGATCACTGTGTCAACGTAATACTCAATATAGGCATAAGGTGACTTTTGGCATCCAGATCAGCATAAACAGTAGGAAGGCCACCCCAAGTGCAGCAGTAAAGTTTAATCTACCGAGTGCTGGAACTATACTACCAGAATGTATTTATGATGGGGATGCTAGTCCTAGACTGACTGCGCATACACTGTCCACAAGAAAAGGAGAATGTAGCAGAGAGGGCAGGGAAAAAAAGGGGGACGGCAGAATAATTATTGTGGGAGAGGCAGTCCTTTGAGATGTTCTTCTGCTGGCTATCGTTGGGGGCCTTTAATAGCAGTGGTGCACTTAAAGTGATTGTAAAGGCTCATTTATTTATTTATTTTATAAATACAAACATATCATACTTACCTACACTGTGCAGCTCGTTTCGCACAGAGTGGCCCAAACATCCTCTTCTGGGGTCCCTCGGCGGCTCTCGCGGCTCCTCTCCGCATCAGATAACCCCCTAGGAGAAGCTCTCTCCCGGGGGAGTTACCTTGCGGGCTCGCTCCCAAGTCCAGCATTTGCATCCATAGATATGAATGCCGGACTCAGCCCTGCCCCCCGGAACCCACGTATTTGGATTTGATTGACAGCAGCGGGAGCCAATGGCTGTGCTGCTATCAATCTATCCAATCAAGAGCCGAGAATCCCGGGCAGAGGAAGAGTGCATCTCCGTCGGGTGAAATTCCAGGGCTCAGGTAAGTAAAACGGGGGGGGGGGGGGCATAGGATGCATTAAGGTATAAAACACGAGGGTTTGCAACCGCTTTAAAGTGATTGTTAAGCCAATCTAACCTGTATACCCCATCAGCACAGCCTCCTATTGCAGTGTCCCCCTCTGTGTATGAATTATAAAAATAAAGGCTGCAAATACGTTGTTTCACAGCCAAGATTGTGATCACATGACCTGCCAGCTCTCTCCTTTCATTCCCTGGGAGATGCAGCGGGTGGGGCTGAGATTCCCCTGATGACATCAGTCTGGAGGGGAGGAGGAGAGAGCTGGCTGGTCATGTGATCGCAATCTCGGCTGTGAAATGAGGTATTTGCAGCATTTAATTTTTATAAATCACACACAGAGGAGGACACTACAATAGGAGGCAGTGCTGATGGTGTATACAGGTTAGTGTTATGCAAGCAGCAGGAGGGGCAGCACTGTCACGAGCAGAGAGGGGAGGGGGAGGAGGACACAGGCACACCTCCCAACATTTTGAGATGGGAATGAGGGACACCTACTAACAAACGTATGTAGGCATAGGGCACGCCCCCTGCCACACCCCCTAAAAGGGGAATAAACAAAAAAAAAGGTTAATTAAATCCACAAGGACTTTGGACTTTTTTTTACCACTACTATTCCTTTATATTGGCTTTTAAATGTACAAATGCAGCAATTTAGAAATTGGATGAAACGTTTAGCACTGGGAAACACCTTTTGAAAGATAAAAAAGTGCATTTTATATACAACTATATAGATCAGACCAAAATGAGGGACAAATGAGGAGGAAAGAGGGACAGCGGGACATTGTTCCAAATCAGGGACAGTCCCTCGAAATCAGGGACTGTTGGGAGGTATGCACAGGAGCAGAGAGGGGACAGATAGCAGGCTGCAGATAACAGAGGTACATAAACTGACCATGGTGTCTGGTTTCAGCAGCCATGATATGCCATGGTCAGTTTACAGGAGGGGGGGGCAGAAACTGGCAGGATCAGCCAGGTTTTTTAGGTGTTACAGGGGCCGAATGCACAGGACAAGCACTGTGCTGTATAACATGCTTTAAAGGCACAGGATCCATTTTATTTTTTTGGGTTAACAAACGCTTTAACAACAGTCCCAGTTAATCTGCATGCAGTATAGGTACAGCACAGGTGCAAGGTAGTTCTGATTCAGGCATGGTAAAGGTTCGGTGTAATGTAGTATAGGGTTGGTATAGGCGCAGTCTAGGTATGGAATAGGTGCATCATATAGTGCAATGGGTGCGGTATGGATCAACTACACTTGGTCCTGCTCTCATTGGCTCAGTCCCTGCTAATAGTGTCAGCACTGGACAATAGCCCTTTCACCAGTCCCTGGGATGCTGTGGTGACCTCTCGCTGTAGAAGAGGGTGTCCTCCTTTTCTCCTCAAAACCCTCTGGTGATCTTTGGTGGGAAGCAGAGGGTGAGTGGATGCTTTAGTCTCCCTATGTCAGTGGTGCAGGTGCTGTGATGTGGGCAGTGCTGCACTGCCTCCCGGTGTCCTCACTCCCAATCTGAGACTCAGATCTTCGCTGGTATTGGTTCCTCCTGACAAGCAAACATGCAGAGGTGCTCTATCTCACTCCTTCTGTGCCAAGAGGATGAACTTTTCTCAGCAGTTTAACCACTTGCCGACTGGCTCCTGTACATATACGTCGGCAGTTTAAAGATGGATATCTCGGTAATGGCAGCAGCTGCTGCCATAACCGTGGTATCCATCTTTTCAGCCGGCGGTTCTGTTTACAATAATGGTGGTCTCTGTGGCAGATTCGGCGGCGGGAGAGGGGCCACCCCCCCTCCCGCCGCTCTCTCGCGCCCTCCGCTGCTTACCGGGGCCGTCGGCAGTGGCGGAGGCAATCGGGACCTGTCTGTGGCTGGGTATGGAGACGAGTGAGGGGAAGATGGCCCCCACCTGTCTCCATACTATAGCAGGGTGGAAGCGACATCAAAATGTCACTTCCACCCATATGTCTTAAAGGGCCATTTTTCTGTTGTCATTTTTTCAAATGACAATTTTTTTTTTTTTTTTTTATTGCATTTAAGTCCAAATATGAGATCTGATGACTTTTTGATCTCAGATTTCATATTTAAGAGGACCTGTCATGTTTTTTTCTATTACAAGGAATGTTTACATTCCTTGTAATAGGAATAAAAGTGACCCATTTAAAAAAAAAACAAAAAAAACAGTGAACAAATAAATAAAATCAAGTAAAATAAATAAGAAAAGAAAAAATTTTTAAAGCGCCCCGTCCCGACGAGTTTGCGTGCAGAACCGAACGCATACGTGAGTAGCGCCCGCATATGAAAACAGTGGTCAAACCACACATGTGAGGTATCGCCACAATTGTTAGAGCGAGAGCAATAATTCTAGCCTTAGACCTCCTCTGTAACTCAAAACATGCAACCTGTAGAATTTTTTAAACGTCGCCTATGGAGATTTTTAAGAGTAAAGGTTTGACGCCATTCCACAAGCGGGCGCAATTTTGAAGCGTGACATGTTGGGTATCAATTTACTCAGCATAACATTATCTTTCACAATATGAAAAAATTGGGCTAACTTTACTGTTGTCTTATTTTTTTATTCAAAAAAAGTGAATTTTTTCCATAAAAAGTGCGCTTGTAAGACCGCTGCGCAAATACGGTGTGACAAAAAGTATTGCAATGACCACCATTTTATTCTCTAGGGTGTTAGGGAAAAAAATGTATAATGTTTGGGGGTTCTAAGTAATTTTCTAGCAAAAAAAACTTGTTTTTAACTTGTAAACACAGAGTCTGCAAAAGAGGCCTGGTCTTTAAGTGGTTAATAAATATCGTCTCTCCACTCTTCCTACAAACTTCAACTCCCAGGATTCTCAGTGCTCTTCATAGAAGTCTATGGGCTTCCTTGGCTTTAGCTCTCCCCCTGCTGGACGGAGGATAATAGTGCAGCACAACATCAGTATATCAGTAGGGAAAGAAGAACAAAAGGCAATGGGGGTTATTTACTAAAGGAAAATCCACTTTGCACTGCAAGTGCACTTGGAAGTAAAGTCGCTGTAGCTCCAAGGGGGACATGCAAAGAAAATAAAAAACAGAATTTTAGCTTGCACATGATTGCATGATAAAATCAGCAGAGCTTCCGCTCATTTCAGTTCTACCCCTTAGATTTAGAGCGACTGCACTTCCAAGTGCACTATCAGTGCAAAGTGGATTTTCCTTTAGGCTGCTTTCACACTGGGGCGGTAGGGGGCGTCGGTGGTAAAACAGCTCAAATTTTTAGCGCTGTATTACCGCGGTGTGGTTTTAACCCCCCGTTGGCGGCTGAAAAAGAGTTAAAACCACTCGTATAGCGCGGCTATAGCCGCGCTATTGCCGCGCTATTGCCGCGGTATAGCCGCGCTGTCCCATTGATTTCAATGGGCAGGAGCGGTTTAGGAGCGGTGAATACACCGCTCCTTCACCGCTCCAAAGATGCGGCTTGCAGGAGATTTTTTCTTCTCCTGCCAGCGCACCGCTTCAGTGTGAAAGCCCTCGGGCTTTCACACTGAACAAACAGCAGCGGCTGTTTTGGGTCCATTTGCAGGCTGTATTTTTTGCGCAATAACGCCTGCAAACCGCCCCAGTGTGAAAGGGGTCTAAGTGAATAACCCCCAATGTCTCCTTCTCCATATTACTGTAGCCCAGCACCTAGCTACAAATGTTTTAAAGGAACATAGTGATGCGTTTGAGGTGTGGACTTGGCCTCTAAGTTCTCCAGATCTCAATCCAATTATGTATCTGTGGGATGTGCTGGAAAAAGAAGTCCAAACCATGGAGGCCCCACCTCACAACTTATGGGACTTAAAAGATTTGCTACTGTTGACTTGGTGCCAGATACCACAGCATACCTTCCGAGGTCTAGTGGAGTCCATGCCTTGACGTGTTATGGTGGGTGATAATAATGTTATTGCTGATCAGTATAAATGCTGTATGGAGCTTACACTTATGCTACAACACATATTCAGAATTACAGAACTAGTGCGGGTCAATGTGACTAGCTACTTCTAGAATACCAGATCATATAACTATGGCACAACCTGAATTTAATAGATTGTACAATCAGGTTGTAAAGTATATGGTCAGTTTCAGGCTCTAGAGGCTGGAGGGGGAGCTCTTAGCAGAATACTAAGGATTCTACAGATCTGCAGCCTTCCAATAGCCCAACCACCCAAGCACCTCTGGCAGTGCTATCATTTTGCCCTCTCCCTGTCATTTTTGTTGGAAAGCTTCACCTGCATTTTCTGGGAAGAAAAATAAAAAATGAAGATAGCAATTAAAATTAATAATAATATATTGAATGCACACATTACAAATATTAACAACGTACATTTTCCAGAATACACAAGAGCTGTACTTGTATGCATGTGTTTAAATGCAACATAGTGCTGCGTCTTGCTGCTGTTCCTGCATTGGTCTGCAGGGGGCAGTCTGTACACATGATACAATTCCAGCAGCTGCTACTTTGCAGATTGTGAAAGGGAGAGTGTTTGACAAGGCACCATGGACCATAACATTTTTTAAGGGTTGCGCTAGCTGATTAACTATGCGTTAATTGGAGCAATTTCATGGAGTGTAAAACAGTTGTGGTAGCTGTCAGGTCTGACAGTTGATACTGAAGATAGATGGTGTCTTATGGAGTACACTCAGGAGAGAAGCGATGGTGTGGAGGGAAATATATGTGAATGTTGTCTGACACTAAAATAATTGGGCTAACTGGTGAAAGCTGAAAGTTGGTGCTGCAGGGAGAAGGGGGTCACCTTAAAATGGAACTATGGCAAAATAAAAAAAATGACGCATAACACTGTTACTAGCATTACCGCAGCAGTTTTTGTTGTTCTGAGTTCCTCCAGTAACGTTGTTTTATTACTTGTTGATCCTGCCTGTAGATCTGTTATTTTTCCACGTCCTTTAACAGGGTGACAATTCTGTTCAATCTGCAGTGAAATCACACAGCAGCGTTGTCACCCTCTGAACAGAATAGTTTTAGATGAATAATTCGTTTTTTAAATGAACTTTAAGTAAGAGGCAAATAAATTAAAGCCCAACTCCAACTAACCATATTTAAGTTCCAGCAATATTTTTTTAGGTGAATTTTGTCCACCCAAACTGTGAACAGCCAGCATCAGCAGCTGGCCCTGTATTGCTGCAAACTTGAACCCCATCATTCCCTACTCTGTATGTATCCTGTTGAAATGAAAAAAAAAATTATAAAAAAAAAAGAATATACTGATTTATATTATTATTATCATAGCTCCCAACTGTCCCTGGTTTTGAGGGACTGTCCCTGATTTGGAGCAATGTCCCTCTGTCCCTCTTTCCTCCTCATTTGTCCCTCATTTTGGTCTGATCCATATAGCTGTATATAAAATGCACTTTTTATCTTTCAAAAAGTGTTTCCCAGTGCTAAACCTTTCATCCTATTTCTAAATTGCTGCATTTGTAAGTTTTAAAAGCCAATATAAAGGAATAGTCGTGGTAAAAAAAAAAGCCCTTGTGGATTTAATTAGCTTTTTTTTTGTTAATTCTCCTTTAAGAGGGTGTGGCAGGGGGCGTGTCCTATGCCTATATACGTTTGCTAGTAGGTGTCCCTCATTCCCATCTGAAAATGTTGGGCGGTATGATATTATTATTACTATTATTATTATTATTATTAATAACCACATACAGTTACCAGAATACAATTTTATTTTGTACTATAGTTGGCCTTTAATTAAATGGCTGCAATCCTCCCCAGAAGAGGGGTGCCTGTTATAACCACAAAGGGGTTTACCTCCATATTAATACCCATGGTTTTGGGCTAGCTTCACACAAGCCCGCACTGCGCATTCCGGGCGATTGTGGGTGTGGGAACCCGCAGGTAAACCGCATGGTAAAAAAAGACGATTGCAGTTTCTCTGCAGCCACGTTTTTAAAAAGGTGCATGCGCCTTTTTTTTTGTGTGGTTCACGCCGCACAGCAGCCCATTCAAATGAATAGGCTACCCTGCCTTAACCACTTCAATACTGGGCACTGATATGCAGCACTGATAGGTGGCACTGACAGGCGGCACTGATGGGCAGCACTCATGATGAGGTACTGATAGTCATTACTGATGGGCACTGATTGGCATCTGTAAAGGTCACTGACAGGCGTTACTGATGGGCACTGACTGGCACTTTGGTGCGCACTGACTGGCAGCTGATGGGCAGTGATTGGTAGATGTGGTGGGCACCTCTGATGGTGGCTGCGCTGATAATCAATGTGCTGATTATCAGCGCAGACCCCCCCCCCGTATGACAGGAGAGCCACCGATTGGCTCTCCCTGTCAGTGCAAACCGAAGAAAGCCGTTAGGCACTTCCTGGTTACACGCTGTGATCAGCTGTGATTGGTTACAGCTGATCACGTGGTAAAGAGCCTACGTTATAGGCTCCTTACCACAGTCGGAGTTGCGGTGTGTCAGAGTGACACACCACACCGCCTCCGCAGGCGCACAATCGGGGCTTATCCTGCGGGACGTCATATGACGTCCCGCAGGATAACTTAACCACTTTGCGCACGTCATTCTGTTATATGGTGGGGGAGAGGTGGTTAGATAGGATAACAAGGTGTGGTGGCCCGGTGCCTACAATGTTTTGGCCATATAGTGCAATTCTTAAAGCTATGAAGTAGATACTCGAGATATCTTTTTGTATGTTTATATCACAAATCCTGAACATATTTTACAGTGACCAGAGCCATATCGCACAGTTGAATAATGACACAATCTCAACCCAGGGCCGTCTTTAATATTGATTGGACCCTGGGCAAAACTTTTCTTGCCCCCCCCCATGAAGTTTTGCTCTCCACCTGCTCTGAGACATACAATAAATAGCAGCTAGACTCAAAGTCAGTTTACTAAATCAGATCAGGCAGCGATTGCGATTGGTTGCCAGAGGTTACAGTGTATCATTACCGCTCACTGACTGGTTGCTAGAGGTTACAGCACACATTACGGCTCACTGATTAGTTGCTAGAGGTTACAGCACATGATTTCTGCTTGTTGATTGGTTGCTAGAGATTACTGTGGATATGACCTCAGGGGGCATGATATACATATCAATGCCGCCGGCCGCCGTACATTTACTATGAATGCCGGTAATTTACATATAAACACAGGGTCTGCTGATGAGTCATCTGTACACAACAATAGGGCAGAGCTGGGCAGCATTAGTAGCAGCACTTCACACTGAGATATTGGGACACAGCACGGGACTAAAACCTCAAGGGACGAGGGAATTTAAACCAGGATAGTTGTCAAGTAAGAGGCAGCTGCTTTGGGCCCCACAACAATGACAGGGCCCAGGGCAGCTGCCCCTTTTGCCCTGCCTTAAAAACGGCCCTGTCTCAACCCCCGGTACCATGTATTTTTATAACCAATGCTTGTCTATACTATGGAAAAAGCATGCAGTCTGCTTTATAGCCAAAGCAACGTTTTAACCAATTAAAAACAAGAAAAACAAGAGATGGTTGAACGTTTCTTGAACTACTGTGAGTCTGCTGACTCCTCTCAACATCCCCTATATACCTCCCAACTGTCATTTCTGATTTGGAGGGACTGTCCCTACATTGTAACCAAATCCCTCTGACCCTCATTATTCCTCAAATTCCCCTCTCTCTCTGGTTTGAGATGTAGATCCCTACAAAAAAACGAATAAGCTATATGGGAGTATTTATATAAACGTTGCAGAGTTGTTCATCCTGCGAAACTGCATGTACATTCATTCTGTGTGAATAGGGGAAAAGCTAATGTTAATAGACTATTTATTCTCCAGGTCAAAAGTGATTCACTCGCAAAAAATAGACTGAATCAAGAAAATGTCACAATATGGCCACCAGATGGAGCTGACGACCATAATATAAAAAATGAATACGTATTTACTATGATCGTCAGCTCCATCTAGTGGCCATAATATTTTCCTGATTCACTCCACTCTTTATGCATGAATAACATTTGGCCTGGAAAGAGAATATAGCCTAATAACATTTGATTTTGCCCCCATTCACACAGATATACCCCAATGTTACTACCGAAAGGGTCAGACTGTCTTAAACCACTTATACAACCCCTAAATTAATGGATATTGTTATTATGGGTAATTAAGTGTGGGTTTAACTATTTCTTTTTTGTGCATTCACTTTTCATGCTATGTGTCTCTGAGGTCTTGGCCAGGGATGTGCCCCCTGCGTACATACTTTGTGCTAAAAGTGTCCTTCAATGCCAGCGGTTGTCAACTTATGAGCTAAAGGGGCCCCAAATGTGGCTCCTGACATCACCAAAGGGCCACACATAATGTTCATTATATGTAATGCTTGTGAGGACTGTTGAAAAGTGCAGACCTAAGGCCCCTTTCACACGGGTGGATAGAATTCAGCTTTTAGATGAAGTTATCTACTGTAGCTAAACTCACACAATGCTTTCCTATGGCCCCGTTCACAAACTGCGTTTAGCAACAGTTTCGTTACATGGGGTTTTGTGCGGTTTGAAAAAATAAATTTAACTGCGTCCAGGACTGATTTATCGCAGCTGTCTGCACATAACCGCAGGTAATCGCAGTGTACTATTTCACCAGCAGATAGCAGCGGCAACAAGGAAAGAGAAACAACAGGAAGCACATCAGAAATGGCAAGAATGTTCCACCGCAGCTAAACACAGCCGCATTTAAACACACTTAATCGCTGCTAATCGTAATGTACAACTGCAAGTGATCGCTGTGCCTGGAATCTTGGGATTTCAAAACAACAAAACATGCTTTTAACAGCGACAGGACAGCCGCCCGTGTGAAAGAGGCTTAATAGTAAAAATAAGGGTCAGAGAGGCAAGACAGGATACATTGTTGGCTGGAGATATGCTGTAGAACAGTGGTCTCCAATCTGCGGCCCTGGGGCCAGATGTGGCCCTTTTTTTACCTCTATCCAGCCCTTGGAGCACTATTCCATCCACAACTGACACTAATGATGGGGCACCATTCCTCCCATTGACACCAGTGGTGGAGCACTATTCCTCCCACAGATACCAATGATAGGGCACTATTCCTTCCACTGATACCAACAATAGGCCACTATTCCTTCCACTGATACCAACAATAGGGCACTACTCCTTCCACTGATACCAACAATAGGGCACTATTCCTTCCACATATACCAATGATGGGGTGCTAGTCTGCCCACTGATATCAACAGTAGGGCACTATTTCTTCCACTGATACCAATAATAGGGCACTATACCTTCCACTGATATCAACAATGGGGCACTATTCCTTCCACTGATACTAACAACAGGGCACTATACCTTCCACTGATACCAACAATGGAGCACTATTCCTTTCACTGATATCAACAATGGGGCACTATTCTTTCCACTGATACCAACAATGGGGCACTATTCCTTCCACAATAATAGGGCACTATTCCTTCCACTGATATCAACAATGGGGCACTATTCCGTCCACTGATACTAACAATGGGGCACTATTCCTTCCACTGATACTAACAACAGGGCACTATACCTTCCACTGATACCAACAATGGGGCACTATTCCTTCCACTGATATCAACAATGGGGCACTATTCTTTCCACTGATACCAACAATGGGGCACTATTCCTTCCACAACAATAGGGCACTATTCCTTCCACTGATATCAACAATGGGGCACTATTCCATCCACTGATACTAACAATGGGGCACTATTCCTTCCACTGATATCAACAATGGGGCACTATTCCTTCCACTGATATCAACAATGGGGCACTATTCCTGCCACTGATATCAACAATGGGGCACTATTACTTCCACTGATAAACAATGGGGCACTATTCCTTCCACTGATACCAACAATAGGGCACTATTACTTCCACTGACGCTGGGACATTTTCTACTTCCACTAGCCACAGTCCGGCCCCGATAAACCCTGAAGGATAGTAAAATGGCCCTTTGTTTAGAAAGCTTGGAGACCCCTGCTGTAGAAGACAATATGAAACTGGAAAGATGTTACATGAGACTAGTAGAAATCAATGGCATTACCCTAATCAGTGTTCTCACTACAGACTGCTGAGGTCCGAGGGCCACACATCATATACTAGAGGGCAGCAGGTTAGGTATCAGGGCTCTATGCCATTTTAGAAAGTTGGGAGGTATGTCCCTGTGCCCCCTTACCCCTATGATTAGTTTGCTGAATTTAGCTACAGATGTTCAGATGGACCATAAGTGGGGCACAAAATAAGAAAAAAACCCATCAGATCCATGCTGAGTCTTGGAGTCCCAGGATTTGGCCTGCAAATGCCCATATAGTAAGTACAGCCCTGGGTATGACATTGCTGCCATCCTGATGGAAGTACATGTGTATTATGTGCCCATGAGTGTTACTAGACCTCTGTAGACTGGACACCTGGCCCTGGAAAAAAGAGGGAAAGTCACCCGGCACAGCAGCAGTGGCAGGTGTATGGGGTGGCTGGGGATCACTTGTGCCACGCACACATGTCACTGCCTGTTACAGGGCTGATTTCATGCTGCTAAATGGACGTGTCTGAAAATCCCATGTGCCGCATTCTCCAGCAGAACACCAGACACGGGACATTCCTGATTAACCCTCCACATTCCTCCGGCCTTATCAGCACTGACAGAGTTAACAGCAGGCCTTCACACATCTTAACTGAGCCCATATGTCTTTATAAGATTATACAATATCAGGTTTATTAGGAAATTTTAGATGACTAGTAATATAAATCAGTGAGCTGCTAATGCAACTCACTTTACCATCCCAGGTGGTGGATTGATTGGCCTGTTATGGCACCAAGGCCTACAGTAAGTGACTTGGTTTCTGACCTAAACACCTGTTGAAATGGGCAGTTACATTATTATTATACAGGATTTATATAGCGCTAACAGTTTGCGCAGCGCTTTACAACATGAGGGCAGACAGTGCAGTTACAATACAATTTAATACAGGAGGGATCGTTAGAGCTTACATCTTTGCGTATTTGGGTATAAGCCACCAGGGGGCGCTGCCATAACCACTCGCCCTACAAGTCTGCAGCAGTCACCAGCGCAGGTGTTCTCATCGGAGGATTTGCCCTCACTTCCTTTTCTGTGACAACTCAAACATTTTGGATTTCCTATCACTTTCTATATAATGGTCAGCAGGGCCAATAGTGTGGATGAATCTCCTTAGCAGGGACATGAATAACCTTACAGAGGTTTTAACACTTGCACAGTCTACCCAAAACTAAAAAAAAGTACGTTTTGTCTTTACATAACATAAACTGTAAACTTTTATCAGTTTAGAGCAGAGCTGAGAAGAAAAATACCATAATAAAGTGATTTGAAAGGGCTCATCAATCATACTGCATCCTGCCACTAGAGGGCAGTGTTCCCTCTTATTTCATTGGGTGAGCTTCCTGGAGTCACACAGTGAAAACTTTACAAGCATGTTGTATTAGGTATAGAAATAGCACACCTTTTATTTATCTATTATAAGGAAAGATTAGATTAGATTGACTTTTTTTTGTAACTTATTCTTTCTAAATTTACGCTCACACTACAGACATTTTACAGCATGCTGAGAAATTTACACAGCCAGTTGCTATGTTTTATTGTTTTTTTTTCCTTTAACCATTTCAATACCGGGCACTTTCCCCCCTTCCTGCCCAGGACAATTTTCAGCTTTCGGCTCTGTCACACTTTGAATGACAATTGCGCGGTCATGCTACACTGTATCCAAACACATTTTTTATCATTTTGTTCCCACAAATAGAGCTTTCTTTTGGTGGTATTTGATCACTGCTGGGGGTTTTATTTTTTGTGCAACAATTTTAAGAAAAAAATGTTTTTTTTTTGTTTCTGTTATAAGATTTTGTAAATAAGTATGTTTTCTCCTTCACTAATGGGCACTGATGATGGGCACTAATATGCAGCACTAATGGGCACTGATAGGTGGCACTGGTATGCAGCACTGATGGGCATTGATAGGCGGCACCGATGGACACTCATGGGCGGCACTGATGAGGTGGTACTGATGAGCTGGCACTAATGGGCACTAATATGCAGCACTAATGGGCACCGATAGGTGGCACTGGTATTCAGCACTGATGGGCATTGATAGGCGGCAACGATGGGCACTCATGGGCGGCACTGATGAGGTGGCACTGATGATGGGCACTAATATGCAGCACTAATGGGCACAAATAGGTGGCACTGGTATGCAGCACCAATGGGCACTCATGGGCGGCACTGATGGGCACTCATGGGCGGCACTCATGGGCACAGATAGGCGGCACTGAAAGGCTGCACTGATGGGTACTTATGGGTGGCACTGATAGGTGGTACTGATGGGCACTGATAGGTGGGCACTAATGGGCACGGATGGGCACTGATCGGTAGCACTGATGGACACTGATAGATGGCACTGATGGTCATCACTGATAAGGAGGCACTGGCAGGCATTATTACTGGGCAATGACTGGCACCATTTGTGGGCACTGATTGGCATCGATTTTGGGCAAAGATTGGCATCCCTGGTGGTCATGGTGGCATCCTTGGGGGTGCTGCGCTGATACTCAATCAGCCGCAGACCCCCCCCTGTCAGAGGAGCAGCCGACCGGCTCTCCTCTACTCGCGTCTGTAGGATGCAAGTGGGGAAAAGCCGATACACAGCTTTTCCTGTTTACATCGTGATCAGCTGTGATTGGTGGCAGGTATCTGGTTATGACTGGTGTTCTCCTCTCCCCCTCCCACCCTGCAGTCATCTGGGACACATCACAGGTCTCAGAAGACTGCGGGAGAAGTCACAATGAGAAACATGGCTCGCGAATGTGCAGTGGGCACCTGGCTGTGAAGCTGCAAGCTGTCACAGCCGGGTGCCTACAGTTGCACTGCAGGTGCTGCTGAGAGAAGACTGAGAGAAGGGACAGCTCAGGTGAGCAAATCACTGGATCCTGGGACAGACGAGCACATCACTGGATCCTGGGACAGGTGAGCATGTCACTGGACCCTGGGACAGGTGAGCACATCACTGGATCCTGGGACAGGTGAGCATGTCACTGGACCCTGGGACAGGTGAGCACGTCACTGGATCCTGGGACAGGTGAGCACGTCACTGGATCCTGGGACAGGTGAGCACGTCACTGCATCCTGGGACAGGTGAGCACGTCACTGGATACTGGGACAGGTGAGAACGTCACTGGACCCTGGGACAGGTGAGCACGTCACTGGACCCTGGGACAGGTGAGCACGTCACTGGACCCTGGGACAGGTGAGCACGTCACTGGATCCTGGGACAGGGGAGCACGTCACTGGATCCTGGGACAGGGGAGCACGTCACTGGAGCCTGGCACAGGTGAGCACGTCACTGGACCCTGGGACAGGGGAGCACGTCACTGGACCCTGGGACAGGTGAGCACGTCACTGGATCCTGGGACAGGGGAGCACGTCACTGGATCCTGGGACAGGGGAGCACGTCACTGGATCCTGGGACAGGTGAGCACGTCACTGGATCCTGGGACAGGTGAGCACGTCACTGGATCCTGGGACAGGGGAGTACGTCACTGGATCCTGGGACAGGGGAGTACGTCACTGGATCCTGGGACAGGGGAGCACGTCACTGGACCCTGGGACAGGGGAGCACGTCACTGGACCCTGGGACAGGGGAGCACGTCACTGGATCCTGGGACAGGTGAGCACGTCACTGGATCCTGGGACAGGGGAGCACGTCACTGGATTCTGGGACAGGGGAGCACGTCACTGGAGCCTGGGACAGGTGAGCACGTCACTGGACCCTGGGACAGGGGAGCATGTCACTGGACCCTGGGACAGGTGAGCACGTCACTGGACCCTGGGACAGGTGAGCACGTCACTGGATCCTGGGACAGGGGAGCACGTCACTGGATCCTGGGACAGGGGAGCACGTCACTGGATCCTGGGACAGGTGAGCACGTCACTGGATCCTGGGACAGGGGAGCACGTCACTGGATCCTGGGACAGGGGAGCACGTCACTGGACCCTGGGACAGGTGAGCACGTCACTGGATCCTAGGACAGGTGAGCACGTCACTGGATCCTTGGACAGGTGAGCATGTCACTGGATCCTGGGACAGGTGAGCACGTCACTGGATGAGCACGTCACAGGTGAGCACGTCACTGGATCCCGGGACAGGTGAGCACGTCACTGGATCCCGGGACAGGTGAGCACGTCACTGGATCCCGGGACAGGTGAGCACGTCACTGGATCCCGGGACAGGTGAGCACGTCACTGGATCCCGGGACAGGTGAGCACGTCACTGGATCCTGGGACAGGTGAGCACGTCACTGGATCCTCGGACAGGTGAGCACATCACTGGATCCTCGGACAGGTGAGCACGTCACTGGACCCTGGGACAGGTGAGCACGTCACTGGATCCTGGGACAGGGGAGCACGTCACTGGATCCTGGGACAGGGGAGCACGTCACTGGAGCCTGGCACAGGTGAGCACGTCACTGGAGCCTGGGACAGGGGAGCACGTCACTGGATCCTGGGACAGGTGAGCACGTCACTGGATCCTGGGACAGGGGAGCACGTCACTGGATCCTGGGACAGGGGAGCACGTCACTGGATCCTGGGACAGGTGAGCACGTCACTGGATCCTGGGACAGGTGAGCACGTCACTGGATCCTGGGACAGGGGAGTACGTCACTGGATCCTGGGACAGGGGAGTACGTCACTGGATCCTGGGACAGGGGAGCACGTCACTGGACCCTGGGACAGGGGAGCACGTCACTGGACCCTGGGACAGGGGAGCACGTCACTGGATCCTGGGACAGGTGAGCACGTCACTGGATCCTGGGACAGGGGAGCACGTCACTGGATTCTGGGACAGGGGAGCACGTCACTGGACCCTGGGACAGGGGAGCACGTCACTGGACCCTGGGACAGGGGAGCACGTCACTGGACCCTGGGACAGGGGAGCACGTCACTGGATCCTGGGACAGGTGAGCACGTCACTGGATCCTGGGACAGGGGAGCACGTCACTGGATTCTGGGACAGGGGAGCACGTCACTGGAGCCTGGGACAGGTGAGTACGTCACTGGACCCTGGGACAGGGGAGCATGTCACTGGACCCTGGGACAGGTGAGCACGTCACTGGACCCTGGGACAGGTGAGCACGTCACTGGATCCTGGGACAGGGGAGCACGTCACTGGATCCTGGGACAGGGGAGCACGTCACTGGATCCTGGGACAGGTGAGCACGTCACTGGATCCTGGGACAGGGGAGCACGTCACTGGATCCTGGGACAGGTGAGCACGTCACTGGATCCTGGGACAGGGGAGCACGTCACTGGATTCTGGGACAGGGGAGTACGTCACTGGATCCTGGGACAGGGGAGCACGTCACTGGACCCTGGGACAGGGGAGCACGTCACTGGACCCTGGGACAGGGGAGCACGTCACTGGATCCTGGGACAGGTGAGCACGTCACTGGATCCTGGGACAGGGGAGCACGTCACTGGATTCTGGGACAGGGGAGCACGTCACTGGAGCCTGGGACAGGTGAGTACGTCACTGGACCCTGGGACAGGGGAGCATGTCACTGGACCCTGGGACAGGTGAGCACGTCACTGGACCCTGGGACAGGTGAGCACGTCACTGGATCCTGGGACAGGGGAGCACGTCACTGGATCCTGGGACAGGGGAGCACGTCACTGGATCCTGGGACAGGGGAGCACGTCACTGGATCCTGGGACAGGGGAGCACGTCACTGGATCCTGGGACAGGGGAGCACGTCACTGGACCCTGGGACAGGTGAGCACGTCACTGGATCCTAGGACAGGTGAGCACGTCACTGGATCCTTGGACAGGTGAGCATGTCACTGGATCCTGGGACAGGTGAGCACGTCACTGGATCCTAGGACAGGTGAGCACGTCACTGGATCCTTGGACAGGTGAGCATGTCACTGGATCCTGGGACAGGTGAGCACGTCACTGGATGAGCACGTCACAGGTGAGCACGTCACTGGATCCCGGGACAGGTGAGCACGTCACTGGATCCCGGGACAGGTGAGCACGTCACTGGATCCCGGGACAGGTGAGCACGTCACTGGATCCCGGGACAGGTGAGCACGTCACTGGATCCCGGGACAGGTGAGCACGTCACTGGATCCTGGGACAGGTGAGCACGTCACTGGATCCTCGGACAGGTGAGCACATCACTGGATCCTCGGACAGGTGAGCACGTCACTGGATCCTGGGACAGGTGATCACGTCACTGGATCCTCAGACAGGTGAGCATGTCACTGGATCCCGGGACAGGTGAGCATGTCACTGGATCCCGGGACAGGTGAGCACGTCACTGGATCCCAGGACAGGTGAGCACATCACTGGATCCCCGGACAGGAGAGCAGGTCACTGGATCCTGGGACAGGTGAGCACGTCACTGGATTCTGGGACAGGTGAGTGTGTGTTTATTACAAGTCAGCAGATACACATTTTGTAGCTGCTGATTTTTAATAAACACACAAATGACTTGAATTCCTCTTTAAAATGGACATAAAGCGAGTAATACTCCCCTTACATCCATGTTCTCTTACAGAAGTATTCCAGGTATGGTTATTTTATGCATAGTTACATTGGTACAGCTTGAACCCGTGTAATTATGCAAATACCATACCTGTTGGAACCCCTGGAAGGTGGAAATTACTCTAGCAGGCACTGCTACTCCAGGGATCCCTACTTGCTTCTGGGTCCTGTACTGAGCAGCTGCCCTGCTACACTGTGAACACAACAAGTCGCCCGCTCAGAATGGGCATCATTTAGAGAACGCTTCACATTTTCTCAATGAATACAAAGCATTCTCTGAGACGAGGTGGAGAGGCGTGAGGTCACTGCCTCATCCATTCAGAGAACGCTTTGCATGCATTGAGGAGATACAAAGCAATCTCTAATTGGCATCCATTCCAAGAGAGCAACCTCCTGTGTTCACAATGCAGAAGGGCAGCCGCTCAGCACAGGACCCGGAAGCTAGCAGAGATCACTAGAGTAGTGGTGTCTACAACAGTGATGTCCAGCTTCTAGGGGGGATCCCACAAGTATGGAATATACATAGTTACATTGGTCAAAGCTTGACCAATGAAACTATGTATATTGTATAACATATCCGTGTCTGGAATTCCTAAAGATAAAGGAAATAGAACCTATTCTTGATCTCATATTGATGAGTCAGATAAAAGAAAGATCAATAGACATAGTACAAAACATAAATGCATGGCCAAGCAGAGAGAACCTTAGCTGCAGAAACAGCCATTTCAGGATCCCCAAGTGGCCAAATAGTGCAAAAAAAAAAAAAAACTCTTAAAATTATATACTTGTATGGCTTATTCTTTGGCTTTATAACGTACTAATAATCTACAGTTTGGACACTCATAATTCAGGATAAGCAGCATTGAGTGAATCTGTTCTCAGCTTTGTTTATTGAGCTGCTGGGGTGAAATTCACTTAAAAAAAGCTTTGAGGATGAATCATTCCACAGTACATGCAGCTGCACAGGTCAGTGAGGACCTGTTCTAAAGCTATTTGCTCTTGCCTGTTAAAGCAGAGTTCCACCGAAAAGTGGAATTTCCACTCGTTGTACTTTGGGGGGGGGGGGGGGGGACAGGATACCTGTCTTTCACAGGTATCCTGTTCCCACTTCCGGGAGCCTCGGCCGCGGGTATTTATGTCACCGCCCGGGCTCCCTCCTCCTTCCCCGGCCCCCGGGCCAGTAGGAGAGAGGAGCAGAGCCTCACGCATGTGTAGTAGCAGTGGTAGCTGATGCTCCAAATTTTTTGGGGGGGCGCAAACAAACTAAAAAAATTATGAATAAAACTCCATCAATTGCAGCCACACTGTACCATCAATCGCAGCCCCTGTGCCATCAATCGCAGCCACTGCACCCATCAATTGCCGCCACTGTGCCATCAAACACAGCCACTGTGCCCATCAATTGCCGCCACTGTGCCATCAAATGCAGCCACTGTGCCATAAAAAGGAGCCACTGTGCCCCATAAAATGCAGCCACTGTGCCCCATATAATGCAGCCACTGTGCCCCATGCAGCCAATGTGCCCATCAAATGCAGCCACTGTGCCCCAACAATTGCCGCCACTGTGCCCCATAAAATGCAGCCACTGTGCCCCATAAAATGAAGCCACTGTGCCATCAATTGCCGCCACTGTGCCCATCAATTGCTCCCACTGTGCCCCATCAAACTCAGCCACTGTGCCATATCAAATGCTGCCAGTGTTTTCCCCCCCGCCGGCCCGCCGTCTGCACTTACTTGTCTCAGTGGGACAGCTCCTCGATGTCTTCTCCCGTCCTCTCCACTTGTCTTCTGCTATGATTGGACGCCTGGCGTCCAATCACAGCGCCTGTCGTTTCAGCCAATCAGGTGATGGGTAACAGATCCAAGCACCTGATTGGCGGAGAGGTGGTTTAGTGTTGGGAAAGTGAATATTCATTCGCTTTTCTAATACAGCTGCGTGACCTGCGAGCGCCCAGCATGGCGCTCGCAGGTCACCTTTTTTGACGCCTATTAGAGCCTATGGCTCTAATCAGGTGCTTCAAAACCACCCCCCGCCGCTGTAATTCAGGCGCCCTGCGCCCGAAAAGGGTCCGGGCGCCTGAATAGGGGGTGGCAGCGGCGGCCATAGATAGTATCATGCAATGATATGTATTGGTGCTAGAGGGGGTGGCAGGAGAGAGGGGGCTCCGCCCGTGCGCCCTTATGGACGCACCGCCACTGTGCAGTAGGGTTCCCGGCGTGAAGCCGTAACGCTTCACTGACGGGTTCCCTTACTCGCAATGGAGGCGGCAGCACCCGACAGCTGATGAAAACATCAGCTGCGGTGCCGACATTGCTGGACTCCAGGACAGGTAAGTGTCCTATTATTAAAAGTCAGCAGCTGCAGTATGTGCAGCTGCTGGCTTTTAATTTTTGCAGCGGTGGGCGGAACACCTTTTTAAGCGTTTGTAAACCTTTGATTGTACATGGCCTGGGTACAGGTGCAAAATCTGAGACTACAGTGGAATGTGTTGGGACAGATTTAGACCTTGGGGGGGCCTGGGGCACTTCAGGTTCTGGGGGCCCCTCATACACAATGGGGGTACATTCTCAATGACAGTCACACATGTTTAAAATGCATGACACAACGTCATTCTGAGGTCATTCATACACACACACAGTCATAGCGCTTTATGTGTGGTTGGCTTGAGCTGCCAAAATTCATTTTTAAAACAATGCAATATAACAGTCCAAAGTAAAAACTGTTACAGATGACGGGCACCAAAACATTACTTCCCAAGGTTCAATAAACAAAAGAAACTAAATTTTAATTTGTTATTTTATACTATTTTATTATTATTTATTTGTCATTATTTTATGTTTAATCTCTGTTATTGATTTTAAAAATATAAAAAGACACAATAACAAATGTCAGAAAAAGACAAGAGAATACAAACATATCAAAGGAACATTGATACATCCTAGCCCACACAGATACGTAGAATAAATAATGGCAACATCTATCAGTAACAAGTCCACATCTGCGTGGAATAGGGAAGCAACCATCATTCCACAGTTCGAACATGAGCAACCAAATGTAAATTGTAGGGAGAACATTGACACATGACTGCAGTCCACGTGGATCATACAGTGAGGGAAAAAAGTATTTGACCCCCTGCTGATTTTGTACGTTTGCCCACTGACAAAGAAATGATCAGTCTATAATTTGAATGGTAGGTTCATTTAACAGTGAGAGACAGAATAACAGCAAAAATATCCAGAAATAAAAATATCCAGTGAAATAAGTTTGACCCCTTCACAAAACATGACTTGGTACTTGGTGGCAAAACCCTTGTTGGTAATCACAGAGGTCAGATGTTTCTTGTAGTTGGCCACCAGGTTTTCACACATCTCAGGAGGGATTTTGTCCCACTCCTCTTTGCAGATCCTCTCCAAGTCATTAAGGTTTTGAGGCTGACGTTTGGTAACTCGAACCTTTAGCTCCCTCCACATATTTTCTATGGGATTAAGGTCTGGAGACTGGCTAGGCCACTCCAGGGCCTTAATGTGCTTCTTCTTGAGCCACTCCTTTGTTGTCTTGGCCGTGTGTTTTGGGTCATTGTCATGCTGGAATACTCATTCAAGACCCAGTTTTAATGCCCTGACTGAGGGAAGGAGGTTCTCTCCCAAGATGTGACAGTACATGGCCCCATCCATCGTCCCTTTGATGTGGTGAAATTGTTCTGTCCCCTTAGCAGAAAAGCACCCCCAAAGCATAATGTTTCCATCTCCATGTTTGACAGTGGGGATGGTGTTCTCGGGATCATAGGCAGCATTCCTCCTCCTCCTCCAAACACGATTGAGTTGAAGCCAAGGAGCTTGATTTTGGTCTCACCTGACCACAACACTTTCACCCATTTCCCCTCTGAATCATTCAGATGTTCACTAGCAAACTTCAGATGGGCCTGTACATGTGCTTTCTTGAGCAGGGGGACCTTGTGGGCGCTGCAAGATTTCAGTCCTTCACGGTGTTGTGTGTTACCAATTGTTTTCTTGGTGACTATGGTCCCAGCTGCCTTGAGTTCATTGACAAGATTCTCCTGTGTAGTATGGGCTGATTCCTCACTGTTCTCATGATCATTGAAACTCCACAAGGTGAGATCCTGCATGGAGCCCCAGACCGAGGGAGATTGACAGTTATTTTGTGTTTCTTCCATTTGCGAAATAATCGTACCAACTGTTGTCACCCTCTCACCAAGCTGCTTGGCGATGGTCTTGTAGCCCATTCCAGACTTGTGTAGGTCTACAATCTTGTCCCTGATATCCTTGGACAGCTCTTTGGTCTTGGCCATGGTGGAGAGATTGGAATCTGATTGATTGATTGCTTCTGTGGACAGGTGTCTTTTATACAGGTAATAAACTGAGATTAGGAGCACTCCCTTTAAGAAAGTGCTCCTAATCTCAGCTGATTACCTGTATAGAAGACACCTGGGAGCCAGAAATCTTGCTGATTGATAGGGGATCAAATACTTATTTCACTCATTAAAATGCAAATCAATTTATAACTTTTCTGAAATGCGTTTTTTCTTGATATTTTTGTTGTTATTCCGTCTCTCACTGTTAAAATAAACCTACAATTAAAATTATAGACTGATTATTTATTTGTCAGTGGGCAAACGTACAAAATCAGCAGGGAATTAAATACTTTTTATCCTCACTGTAGCACCTCTGAACCTAAAAGCAACAGAGTGATGGGACAAATATGCTCAGGAATGGGAAGAGAAGAGAAGGAGAAAGAAAAAGGAGAATGGGAGGAAAGAAAAAAAAAAAAGGGGGGGGGGGTTGAATTGGGAAGGGGGGAGGATAAAGAGAGAGGGAGGAGAGGGCCATTATTACCTACATAAATCATCAGCCCAGCAGCAAAAACTGTGGAGAGGAACCTGTATTTACTCAGAAGGCTAAACTACGGTAGTGGTAAACGTGTCACAGTAGATGAATACTGGAAATGATTGCAGACAGTCCAGATAAAATGATGAGAATCTGATTTGTCATCACCCCATGCTATCATATTTTCAATACATTCAATGTGATTCACTTCTCAAGCCCAGGTGGCTAGGGTTGGTGGGTCAGATTGACACCAGCATCTGGCAATAACAGATCGATTGTTATTTTATATAATTTTTTTATATTGCTTTATATTATTTTTGTATAGTGGAGAGTCCCTTCTGTCAGGGGGCCCAGGGCAGTTGCCCCATGTGCCCCCTTATAAATCCGGTACTGGGAGCGTATCCACCTTTGTCAAAATAATCAAAAATAACTGGAACCTGGCCAAAGTTTTAGGCTGGGTTCACAAATGTGCGAATTGGATGCGGTATTTTCCATCCAATTCGCATGACAGGCGAGTGTGACTGGCTCTCAATTGAGTCGGTTCACACATGTCTGGGGCGGCTCATTTCAAAAGGGTCATGTGTAGGATTGCACCTCATCTCTTTAAACCCAAACACATATGAATTACACAGGTTCTGAGGCTAATTTAATGCAGATAAGGCACCAAATGAGTTTAATTACCAGCTTAATCAGCCACAGAACCTGTGTAACAATTAATATGTGTTTGGTTTTAAAGGGATGAGGTGGCCACTCTAGTACTGTGCGTTTTTGGGTCCGGTACAGGTGCGAATTCAGGCAAACATTCGGACCTGAATCACACCTGAACCAGTGAATAGAAACACAGCGGATCACATGCTGTGAACTGTGGCCGCACATATGTGAACCCAGCCCTATAAACAGATTTCTTGTTATTTCCATGAACAAGCTAGTTAAACATCCCTGGCCTTATATAATTAAGCCCATTAGCAACAATTACTCCTTATTCTAATTTTAACAGCCAGGTGAAACACGCCTGCTGTAAGAATGATGAGAAATTGCACCTTTACAAAATAATCTAGAGCGGGTGACTGGGGACAAAGAGAAGGCAAATGTATTAAATACTTTCTTCAGCTCTGTATATACAAAGGAGCATGGGGGAGCTCAAGTCCATAATGGAGGTGGTAGTGACACACCCCCGAATGATCCACAATGGCTCAAAAGTGATATGGTCCAGAAATATTTAGACAGAATAAAGGTGGGTAAAGCCCCTGGACCAGATGGCATCCACCCATGAATCCTAAATGAACTGAGCTCCGTCATTTCAAAGCCATTGTATCTAATTTTTAGGGACTCATTAATGACGGGAATGGTACCCATACTTAAAAAGAGAACAAAGTCTTTACCAAGTAACTATAGACCTGTTAGTTTAACTTCTACAGTTGGGAAGATACTGGAGAGTTTAATAAAAGACCACATAGATGAGTTCTTGCTGAAAAAAAAACATTTTAAGTAACAGACAGCATGGATTCATGAAAGACAGAAGTTGTCAAACAAACCTGATTTCTTTTTATGAAGAGGTAAGTAAAACCTTGAACAGAGGGGTGGCTGTGGACGTGGTATACTTGGATTTTGCAAAAGCGTTCGATACAGTTCCGCACACGCGGCTCATGTGTAAGGTAAAGTCTACAGGCTTGGAAATGTCAATTTGTAAATAGATAGAAAACTGGCTAAAAGACAGAATTCAGAGAGTAATGGTTAATGATTCTTACTCTGAATGGTCTAAGGTTATTAGTGGTGTACCCCAAGGTTCAGTGTTGGGACCCTTACTTTTTAATATCTTTATAAATGATATTGGGTCTGGGATCAAAAGTAACATTTCTGTCTTTGCAGATGACACCAAGCTATGCAGTGGAATAACGTCCTTACAGGATGTCTCCAATTTACAAGCTGACCTCAATGCTCTGTCTAATTGGGCGACTGTGTGGCAGATGAGGTTTAATGTTGATAAATGTAAAGTTCTGCACTTGGGGGGCTAAGAATATGCATCATACATACTAGGGGGAGTACAACTGTGGAAATCCGTGTTGGAGAAGGATCTGGGGGTTTTGGTAGATCATAAGCTCAATAATAGCCTGCAATGCCAAGCTGTGGTTTCCAAAGCGAGCAAAATCCTTTCTTGTATTAAGAGAGGTATGGACTCCAGAGAGAGAGAGAGAGAGAGAGAGAGAGAGAGAGAGAGAGAGAGAAAGAGAGAGAGAAAGAGAGAGAGAGAGAGAGAGAGAGAGAGAGAGAGAGAGAGAGAGAGAGAGAGAGAGAGATCATGTTGCCCCTGTACAAATCATTAGTAAGACCTCATCTGGAATATGCAGTTCAGTTTTGGGCACCAGTTCTCAAAAAGGATATCAGGGAACTGGAGAAAGTACAGAGAAGAGCAACCAAACTGATAAGAGGCATGGGGGAGATCAGCTAGGAGGAAAGATTAGAGGAACTGAATTTATTATCTCTTGAGAAGAGGAGATTAAGGGGGGATATGATCACCATGTATAAATATATAAGTGGTCCATATAGTGAACTTGGTGTTGAGTTATTCACTTTATGGTCAACACCGAGGACAAGGGGGCACTCACTCACATCTAGAGGAAAAGAGAGTTCATCTCCAAATTCGGAAAGGTTTCTTCACAGTAAGAGCTGTGAAAATGTAGAATAGACTCCCGCCAGAGGTGGTTCTGGCCAGCTCAGTAGATTGTTTTAAGAAAGGCCTGGATTCCTTCCTAAATGTACAGAATATAACTGAGTACTAACATTTATAGGTAAAGTTAATCCAGGGAAAATCTGATTGCCTCTATGGGGATCAGGAAGGAGTTTTTTCCCCTGCTGTAGCAAATTTGGATCATGCTTTTCTGTTTTTTTTTCCCGACTTCCTCTAGATCAACTGTGGGTATAGGATTGGGTATATGGGATTCTATGATATTTTTATTTATTTATTTATTTTTAAGGTTGAACTAGATGGACTTGTGTCTTTTTCAACCTGCCTAACTATCTAACTAACTAACATTCCAAGCCTTATATAATTAAGCCCATTAGCAACAATTACTCCTTCTTCTAATTTTATAAGCCAGGTGAAACACGCCTGCTGTAAGAATGATGAGAAATTGCACCTGGTGTGCAGGGGATGATAGGAATCAAACAGAATAGATGAAAGATTGTGGGGTGTGGGTGTATTATCACAG
Source organism: Aquarana catesbeiana (assembly GCF_042186555.1). Taxonomy (NCBI): domain Eukaryota; kingdom Metazoa; phylum Chordata; class Amphibia; order Anura; family Ranidae; genus Aquarana; species Aquarana catesbeiana. The sequence goes on along the minus strand of NC_133329.1, from coordinate 91,938,655 downwards.
CCCATTGTAAATTAACATAATCCCAAATTGAGTCCCCCCCCCCCCCCCCCCCCCTCTTTATACTGGTTCTTTAAAACGACTCCAAGACAGCTATGGCCTCCAGTTGCTCATGAGGTCATCCCACAGAAAAGCTGCAGCTCCGGCTGTCTGTGTCCCCTTTTCTATACGACCCATTAGACCCGAGGCGGCTGGCCAGAGTGCAATTGGCAAAGCAGAATAGCCAAATGTTGATTTCCCTGGACTGGAACAAAGTGATCTGAACCCCCAACTGCCCCGGAGTCAGGTGCCTGGCTCTATATAAGCTGCTCTTTGTATGATGCTGTCTGGTTCTGCCGTCTAGGCTGTCGGTTCTTCAATTAGTGGGTGTCAGGACACCCTGAATCACAGACATTGAGAAGACAGAACCTGCCCCATCTTCTCTTCATTCCCTCGACTGTTCATATGTAACGATCCCTCTCAAAGGCCTTTGTTTAGATTGGCAAGGTGCAGTGACAACCAATAAAAAGTGTTTATTTTTTCTTATTTTTTTTATAAACCGATAAACTAATCCAATGTGTTGCTGGGGGTAACCACATTCCTCTACACCACGGATATGCAATTTGCGGACCTCCAGCTGTTGCAAAACTACAAGTCCCATCATGCCTCTGCCTCTGGGTGTCATGCTTGTGGCTGTCAGAGTCTTGCAATGCCTCATGGGACTTGTAGTTCTGCAACAGCTGGAGGTCCGCTAATTGCATATCCCTGCTCTACACCTTGTAAAGACTTTCCTAACCACTTGCCATCTGGAAGATTTACCCCCCTTCATGACCAGGCCATTTTTTTGCTTTTTGGCACTGCGTTACTTTAACTGATAATTGCAAAGCTGTACCCGGATCAAATTTATGTCTTTTTTTTTCCCCCCCATAAATAGTGGTGGTATTTGATCACCACTGCATTTTTGATTTTTTGCGCTATAATCAAAAACATACTGAACATTTAAAAAAACAAAAACAAAAAACAATATTTTTTACTTTCTGCTATAAAACATATCCAAAAAATAAAATGTAAAAAAAAAAAATTTCTGCTATAAAACATATCCAAAAAAAAAAAAATGAAAAAAAAATTTTCTTTATTAATTTTAAAACAATTATACAAATACATATAAATATCATACATCATGAACTTTATATTATTATACAGCATCCTTTCCTAAAAATATCATTTTTCCATCCTACTTTCTAATGACCTGTTCTAAACGGAACCATCTGATATATATTTCTTTACCATATCCATACTCCATTCATCCCAATCTTACTTCATTTATATACATTTTATACAATTACTCATACATTTATTCCCATCCATATCATTCTTCACTAACTTATTTTCCATTCTATCTAAAAAAAAAAAATCTTAATTAATTTCTCCCCCTCTCTCTTCGAGATATTTTGTTTCCATTCACAAAAAAAAAAAAAATTCATAAATTTAGGCCAATTTGTATTCTGCTACATATTTTTGGTAAAAAAAAAAATCCCAATAAGCGTATATTGATTGGTTTGTGCGAAAGTTATAGCGTCAAACTATGGGATATAAACTGTAATTTTTAGGCTGGGTTCACACCTATGCGAATTGTCCGCATCCAATTTGCATGACAGGAGATTGTGGTCGGCTCTCTATGGAGCCAGTTCACGTATCTCCATTGCGGCTGTGGAGCAGCTTGCTCAGGAACGCTGTGCGTCTTTGGCTCTGTTTCAGGGCCGAATTCAGGCAAAAATTTGGCTCTAATCCATCCCTGAGACGGAGAACAGGGACGCACCGGACCCCTGCTGCGAGCCGCATCCGTTGGAGGTGTGAACCCAGCCTCATTTATTTTAATTTATACTAGTAATGGCGGCAATTAGCGACTTATAGCGGGACTGTGAAAGTATGGCGGACAATCTGACACTAATGCCGCGTACACACGGTCAGACTTTTCGTCTTCAAAAGTCCAAAGGACGCCGATGGACTAAAGCTGGCTGACAATCCGATCGTGTGTGGGCTTCCCCAGACTTTCAGCAGACTTTTCCAGCCTCAAATCTGACGGACTTTAGATTTGAAACATGCTTCAAATCTTTACGTCGTAACTACACCGGACCCAGAAATCCACTCATCTGTGTGCTAGTCCGACAGACAAAAACCCACGCTAGGGCAGCTATTGGCTACCGGCTATCAACTTCATTATTTTAGTCCGGTGTACGTCATCACGTACGAATCCTTCGGACTTTTGTGTGATCGTATGTAGGCAAGTCCGTTCGTAAGAAAGTCTGCCGCAAGTCCGCCAAAAGTCCGTCGAAAGTCTGTCGGACAGGCTGTCGGACTTTTGTAGACGAAAAGTCCGACCGTGTGTACGCGGCATAACTGACATTTTTGACACTTGCTGGAACCAGTGACACTAATACAGTGATCAGTGCTAAAAATAAGCACTGTCACTGTACTAATCAAGCTGGCTGGGAAGGGGTTAAACATCTGCCTAGCCAGTGTTTTTGTGTGCACAGTGTACTGCTTTTACTAAGGGAAGAGGTAGTTTCTACTCTCTGCTTTACAGAAGTGGGAACCAGTGACACTAATACAGTGATCGGTGCTAAGAATATACTTTACTAATGACGCTGACTGAGAAGGGCTTATCATCTAGAGTGATCAAAGGGTTAAATGTGCGCCTAATCAGTGCTTGGTGCATTCGCTGTGTGCTGTTTTTACTAAAGGATGTGCCAGTTTTTATTCCCTGCTTTGCAGGGAAACAAAAACGGACACATCCCCGCTGACAGGACAGATCTCTGTGTTGTTTACATTCACAGAGCTCGGTCCTGTCCTCCTCTTCACCAATCAGCGGGTGGGCAATCATTGGCCAGCACTCCCTGATCGGCTTGTGTTGTGACCAATCACAGCACAGCCGGCGTGCCTCCTACCCAGAAGTGCGTACTAGATACATAATCCAGCGCAGGAGAGACGCTCTGCCGCCATACTGCTTGGCATGTGGTGTTAAAGGACAACTCCACTTTCATTATAAAGAATACTATAGTGTATAAAATTGCTACACAAACCATTTTATTATTTATTGTTATCAAAAATTACTTTTCCATTCCAATCTGAAACTGCTGTAATTTTTTGAAATTGAAAAATTCAATGCAGTTAAGACATTCTTTGCGTTGGTGTGCGGAGTGGCCCCAGCAATGTTTTCTGTTTCTGTGATTGGCTCACTGATTTTCTCAGAAGTCTGCGCCAAGATACAAGTCAAGTTTTAGGCATCACCTGCAATAGGAATTTTATTTTGGATGAAATACATCACAATTCCAAATGGATGCAGACACTGCAACTTTCCTCATTAGAACACTAAGATTTGCCCAGGTGTTTACAATGGACCCATTCAGGAATCAGTCTGGATAGGACACAGAGAAACAATACGTTATTTCTTCAGAACAGAAACACATAGGAATCTTCAGTTTGTTAAAATTCATTCAATGTACATAGATGTTTTTTACTTCTAACAAAAGTGGAATTATACTTTTAAAGAAGACCTTTCCTTCTTGGAGTAGATTTGAAGACATCATTTAGTCTTTTTAATGATTATTTAGATAAATGTATAAAAGAGATTGGCTTGACGTAATCTAATCAAGAGATGTTTGTTTTCCTAACCTTGTTTCCATGTATAGTTTGTCATTTTAAATCTATTCAAACACAGATTACTACACATGCTAAGGCTGGCCATACATTATACAATTCCCTTGTACAGTTTTCCTTTAGATTTACCAAAACCATATAATATGAGGTCACACCTGAACACTTTAAGCTCTTAAGGACATGAAGGATTTACCCCCTTCCTGACCAGGCCATTGTTTGCGTTACGGCACTGCGTCGCTTCAACTGACAATTGCGCGGTCGTGTGACGTTGCACCCAAACAAAATTGACGTCCTTTTTTTCCCACAAATAGAGCTTTCTATTGGTGGTATTTGATCACCTCTGCGGTTTTTATTTTTTGCTCTATAAACAGTGTTTTGAAAAAAACCTATATTTTTTACTTTTTGCTATAATAAATATCCAAAAAAAAAGGTCTTCATCAGTTTAGGCCAATATGTTTTCTTCTACATATTTTTGGTAGGAAAAATCGCAATACGCGTATATTGATTGGTTTGCGCAAAAGTTAGTGCGTCTACAAAATAGGGCATAGATTTATGGACTTTTTATTATTAATATTTTTTTTTTTTTACTAGTAATGGCGGCGATCTGTGATTTTTAGCTGGACTGCGACATTGTGGCAGACAGATCAAGCATTTTTGACACATTTTTGGGAACATTGATAATTATACAGCGATCGGTGCTATAAAAATGCACTGATTACTGTGTAAATGTCGCTGGCAGGGAAGGGGTTAACGCGATCAAGGGGTTAAATGTGTTCCCTGGGAGGGAACTGACTGGAGGAGGGAAGAGATCACTGTTCCTAATCACTAGGAACAGCAGATCTGTCTCTCCTCCCCTGTCAGAACGGGGATCTGTCTGCTTACATTGACAGATCCCCGTTCTGGCTCTCTGTGGAGCGATAGTGGGTGGCCGGCGGACGTCGCGGCCGCCAGCCACGCGCATCGGCTCCGGCGTTGCTCCACGGGTGTGTGCTCGCACCCCCTAGAGCTCTTGAAGCGGCCGACGTACAATGACAGCGATTTGCCCAGGAAAGCCAACCTGCTGCAGTACAACTGTAAATTTAATTTACTGCGTGTATATACTGTATATATAAATAAATAAATATATAAAAATATATATATATATATATATATATATATATATATATATATATATATATATATATATATATACTGTATACTGTGTATATATTGAAATAAAATTCACCCCAATCCATTTTAGTTTCTTTTTCATTCTTTTTTGAAGGAAAACATATTAGTTTCATAAGGTGTTCAGAGCTTTGTTTCAAATAAAACACAACTTTCGCTGCACTGTAGGGAGCAGCTGCGATTATCCTGCCATTGTGTTATTGAAAGCAAAACAGGGGCTGAACTGGTAATAATCATGACACTGATAGCACGGCACACTGACATGTTGTGTGTATCTTATCGGAGCAGAGATAGGAGGGATGGACACACAGCTCTGCCTAGCTCCACTCTCCAGCACTTCCTATAGGCTTATCCGGCCTCACCTTGCACCAGGACACAGCGATTATACAGTCCCCCGGGGGGCAAGTGGCAGAATGGGGAACGTGCTGAGCCATCACAGTGCAGCTTAGGCATTTAAAAAATATTATAAAGACCAAATAACTTTCTTTCTTTCATTCCTTCTTTTTTGCCTTTCGTTTCTTCTTTATTCCTTTCTTTTCTTCTTCCTTCCTTTCCTTCTTTCTACCTTTTCTTCTCTCTTCCTTCCTTTTCTACTAGCTTACTTCTTGTGTTTCCTTCTTTCTTCTTTTCCTTCTTTTTTCTTCTTTCTTTCTTCATTCTTTTCCTTCTTTCTTTTCTTTCTTCCTTTTTTTCCTTCTTTCTTCCTTCCTTTCTTTCCTTCTCTCTTCCTTCCTTTTCTACTAGCTTACTTCTTTTGTTTTCTTCTTTCTTCCTTTCCTTCTTTTTTCTTCTTTTCCTTCTTTTTTCTTCTTTCCTCCTTTCCTTCTTTTTTCTTCTTTCTTTTTTTCATTTCCTTCCTTTTTCTTTTCTTTCTTCCTTCCTTTCCTTCTTTCTTCCTTAATTTTCTTCTTTCTTCCTTTCCTTTTTTTTCCCTTCCTTTCTTTCTCCAATGCAAAAGCCAGCCCCCTCATCACAGATGTCCTCGCAGTCACGCTTATTTATATTGCAGGGAAGGAGAGGAGGCGTGTCTTACAGGTTTGCTACTGAGAGCTGATTACTATATGTATTGGGTCTAACTTTGGTGCCTTTGCCTTGCATGGTGTCTTTTGCATGGATGCCATGAGAGATGCACTATGTACAAAAGTCAGTTTGTTTTTTTACATGTCTCCATTCTGTATGTACAAATCATCAGTGGCACCAAGGAGAGTTGGACAGTGATTGGAGCCAGAAGGACACAGCAAAAATTAAGGACCATGGAAAGAAGAAGGGTTGTGTACTAGATACATGCTGGAGACCATGGAAAATGTTTATCTAAAGTGTATCTAACGTCAAACTTTTCTTTTCAGCTTTGGACAAAGATAAGAGTTCAAACCTCTGTCGGGTTTTTATCGCGGTCTGTGCCCCCCCGTAAATATTCCCTGTTTGTGCTGTTAACCATTGTTGCCAGAACAGAACAAGACGGGAAATTTCCATTGGGGACACTTGCTCCTGTAACAACCATATAAGAGGGTTTCAGCTTTAGAAATACCGTGGCATTTTTCACAGAAATTGTGAGAGCTTTTAGGGTTAGCATGAAACATTTTTGGTTGCAGGACTCCTTTAGGAAATAAGCATCCCATTTTACTCCGTTCTTTAAATAGCCGCAGCCATGCTCGCAGGCTCAGATGTTCTCCGTGTCTCGTAGCAGAGCAGTAAATACAGCAGTCTGTAGTGAGGCTTTGCTCTGGCTCCACGCCACCCCACATTTGTGTTAGAATAAACAGAGGGATACATTTCCCGTATCCTGGCACACATGGGCGCTGAGTGTTTGTCGGTATGGGGCCCGCCATGAGGTGGAAGCCTGATCGCTGGCACGGGGACAATTATCAAATCACTGGTGTACTTCCCCGCAGAGCGGAGCTGACCAAACTCATCCCAGATTACACACAGCACCACTCTGCTCGCTTCCTGCGCAAAACATCTTTTATATATTAATGCTGCTTGCTTGGGATTGGGCTGCCATGTTAACCCCTCATGGGCCAGTTTTCAGTTCTGCATGGGAAGCCAAATCACCCCTCTGGCTTCCTATAGCTCTTGGGGATTCCGGTGGTGAGATATCCAATTTCCAGTTCTGCTCAAATTTGGCTCTCGTTGGACCCATGCCAGACTATCTGTACATTTACTAGCAACAAATGCCCATGTATGTATCCCTTTTTGTTTTTTACCCTTGCTTACTGGGTGGTCTGTGCACATTTATGATACTCACCCACCCAGCGGATTCAGCATTGTCTTGCTGTGATCTCTTGTCTTCTGCCACCACTTGTTCCAATGCCGCCATGTTGCTTTTGTTGTCATTGAGAGGCCTGCTGGCTCTTCTGTGTTTAGCTGGCACACCTTCCAATGATGAGGCACTACATTGTGCCCCCTCCTCTTTTCTAAATGAAGAAAGTTGCCTCCTGTGATGGGCATGTTCCAAGAGACACAGCTGCACGCCATTCGCCTGGGCCACACGTTTCATTAAAAAAAGTTAAACTAAACAACAACAACAAAAAAAAGATAGCGCTATTCATGTATAAGGGGAGGGGGATTTAGAAGTTAATCAGAGGGATGTTCCCTCAGAGGGTGAAGACCTGCTTGAAAAACTAGAACTGCTAGAAAGTGATGCCTTCTATATGGACAATGGAAATGAGGTGGAGACACAAGTCTAGTACAGTGAAGCGAGTGCCAGACATATAGTATAGTTGTTAGATTTTTATGCGTTAGACAGGTGACCAGAGCAGGCCTTTTATCCACGCTAGAAAAATCTACTCCAGGATACATGTCCCCGGTCCAACTTTGTTCCATCTCTCACCTGCACAAGTCCTGATGAAGGGGGGTAGGATTGAAAGTCTCCAAAGGTTGTTGGGTATTTTTTTATTTTTATTACAAACAAAAATAAATTGAACTGGACTCTCAACCATACACCTCCTCACTCTACCAGACTTGTGCCTCCACCCCATTTCCATAAGGCCATATTGAAGGTGTAATTTTCTTTCAGATGGCATTCTGGGAACCTCCTCTTCATACCCAATGGATCTTAGAGAGCGGCTTCCTAATTAATCACTTCAGCCCCGGAAGAATTTACTCCCTTCCTGACCAGGCCATTTTTTGTGATACGGCACTGCGTCGCTTTAACTGACAATTGCGCTGTCGTGCGACATTGTACCCAAACAAAATGTATGTCCTTTTTTCCCCACAAATAGAGCTTTCTTTTGGTGGAATTTGATCACCTCTGCGGTTTTTATTTTTTGCTCTATAAACAAAACAAGAGCGTCAATTTTGAAAAAAACACAATCTTTTGTATTTTTTGCTATAATAAATATCCAAAAAAACCCAAAAAAATAATTTCTTCATCAGTTTAGGCTGATATGTATTCTTCTACATATTTGTGGTAAAAAAAAATTGAAATAAGCGTATATTGATTGGTTTGCACAGAAGTTATAGCGTCTACAAAATAGGGGAGAGATTTATGGCATTTTTATTATTATTTTTTTTTTTTACTAGTAATAGCGGTGATCTGCGATTTTTATCGGGTCTGTGACATTGCGATGGACACATGGGACACTTTTTTGGGACCACTGACATGTATACAGCGATCAGAGATAAAAATAGCCACTGATTAATGTATAAATGTCACTGGCAGGGAAGGGGTTAACACTAGGGGGCGATCAAGAGGTTTAATGTGTTCCCTAGATGTGTTTGAACTGTGGGGGGAATGTGGCTAACTAGAGGAGGAGAAAGATTGTTGTTCCTACTTAGTAGGTACACACAATCTCTCTCCTCTCCCCTGACAGAACCAGGATTTGTGTGTTTACACACACAGATCCCAGCTCTCGCTCTGTCACGAGCGATCGCGGGTTGCAGGTGGTCATCGCGCCCGCCAAGCACGCCTCCCTTGACACGCTGCAGGCACGCGCCTGCTACAGCAACTTGGAGAGCCATCCTGCCGCAGTATAACTGCGGCGGCTGGCCGGGAAGGGGTTCAAATAGCAACAGATAGAGGTTCTACAGTTGTGCCCACGTTCTGGGCTTGGAATCTATATACTTGATGCACTGATATAACCTGACTACTTTTCCAATATTCTGATTTGATGTATTGGCTTGGCTACCTTTTGAACCTTAAATAAAGAATTTGCAAAAAAAAGCAACAGATTTAAATACGTACCAAAATCCTAAACCAGCTCTCCACCACATCTTCACTAACATTTATAAGGGGCTAGGAAGGGATCTGGTGCCCATCTAAAGATATGGTACCATTTTTGAGTGCTGTTGGTGCTTACAGAGTAAGCAGACTTCCTTCTGAGTTTCTTATGCCGCGTACACACAAGCGGACTTTTCGACCGGACTGGTCCGACGGTCTATCCGAGGGACATCCGACGGACTTTCCGAACAAACGGACTTGCCTAAACACGATCACACCAAAGTCCGACGGATTCGTACGTGATGACGTACACCGGACTAAAATAAAGAAGTTGATAGCCAGTAGCCAATACCTGCCCTAGCGTCGGTTTTCATCCGTCGGACTAGCATACAGACGAGCCGACTTTTCGATAGGAACTGGGTCCGGAGTTCCGACGTAAAGATTTGAAACATGTTCCAAATCTAAAGTCCGTCAGATTTTTGACCGAAAAAGTCCGCTGCAGGTCCGATGAAGCCCACACACGGTCGAATTGTCCGCCAGACTCGGTCCGGTCGACCAGTCCGGTCGAAAAGTCCACTCGCGTGTACGCGGCATTAGTAGGACTTGTTACATGGAGCCTCTTGTAGATCATCTTCTTACATGGGTCTGTGCTTTACAACCTCCCTGTTGAATTATAATGCATGGGTGAGGCAAGACCATAGAAAGGAGAGTGCTGGAACACATGTTAAAATTCAGAGCAAAAAAGACTGTTTTCCCTGAGTGAGACTAAATGTCAGTTTTTCTATTCTCCCTAGTGTGTACTTTTAATTCTATATTCTATTCTAATTTACATAAGTGCAGTTCTCCAACTGATTATCAATATTTTGCATCTTATTGAGAGCAAATTATTAATCCCCAAATGTCCACAGACCGCAGTGTCTGATAAAGCAAATGTTCTGTATCCGGCAAACTACATGCACATGTCTTATTTCCCATTAAATTAATCACAGGCTGAATATTTGTTTCTTTTAAACTGCTTCAGCCTCTTTCCAACTCTGTAAAATACACATACATGTTTATAGTCACAAAATGTATACCTAATTAATTACTAAACCACTTAGAGGAGACTTCTACAAAGCACTGGGAATTATCTAGTTTATTAGATAAAAGTTCTTTTAAAGTGGACTACATTTTCCGGTAAACTTAAGATGTTTTTGCACCCATTGCTCTAAGCTTTTACCAAAATCTATGTAGCCTGGCCAGACAATAGCCTTGCCCACCAGTGCCAGACCTGAGGAGGAAGTGTCCTCAGTACAGGAAGAGTGGTGGCCCTTTTGCTGGAGACCAGGACTGGGATTGACTGCTTTTCTGAGGTCGGACTTTAGCCTCACCCACTGGGGCAAGCAGCAGGGAGAACAGGGCTGCTATGTGGTGCTGGGAGAGAAAGATAAAATGTAATGAGCCTGGAGAGAACTGCAGAGTGACATAGGATGCAGTGCATAGAGCCTGAAGAGGCTGTGCTAAGTTCTGCATACAGAGGAGAGAACATCATAGATCCTGCCTGGAACTTGTGTTAAGGACCAGTGCCATCTTAAGAGCATTATAGGCCCCCGGGCATTACAGTGCACTGGGGCCCTGTCTACACAATTACGCACGAGAATAAAAATGCAAATTAACAATAAACCTATATTTATTGGTACTTCCAACAAAATCAGTGTTTAAACATTAACACAACGTTTGAACTATATAACACGAGCTTGAAAAGCAAGACATTGAAAAACAAGAAATTACAGATTGAAATGAGACAGTACAAAAGCACTAATTATGTGAAAGCGGGAGATATTTGTGGGGGGTACATGGGGGGGCACAGAGTAAAATTGGGGGGGTCGTGCCCCCATCAGGCCCCACGCTGGTGACGCCATTGGCACAATGTGGCAGAATGATGCTTGGCTGGTGGGGCCCCGGGCAACTGCCCAGTGTGCCCATGCGAAAAAACGGCCCTGTTAAGGACCCCATAGAGGGAGAAAACACAGGCTTGAGTAAGGTTGCCAACTTCCCTCCCTCTTTGGGGACCAAATCCCTCTGTCCCACATAGAGCATCAATTGTCCTTCTTTTAGATGTATTGTGTACATCTCTTGACAAAATGTACTATTTTACCACCAAAAGTGATATGTTGCACTAAGATTTTTATCCAACCGCTATATTACTGCAACTGTTAATTTGAAAAGCCAGCAGAAAAAAGAGAGATTATATTATTGAAAACTCAAATAAAAAGACTAAAAAAAAAGAAGAGAGAGAGAGATCATAAAAGCACTTGTGTTGTTTAGCCAATCATGTTCTGCATATTAGATCCTTGTGATCCGTGTAACCAGGGCCATGGCAGGGACGTATCCTTTGTCTACATACTGAGGGGGATTTAATAAAACTGAAGCATGCAAAATGTGGTGCAGCTCTTCACAAAAGCCAATCAGCTTCCAGGTTTTATTGTCTAAGCTTAATTGATTAAGCTGAAGTTAGAAGCTGATTGGATACCGTGCACAGCCTCACCAGATTCTGTGGTGTTCCAATTTTAGTAAATCTCCCCCCGTTGTGTGCTAAACGTGTCCCTCTTTTCACTTCAGAATGTTGAGAGGTATGCTTGAGAGTGGAGCCTTTTAGCAATATATAAACCTTTCACCTGGGTATTGGAGAGGACACGTGTACTGTTTGCTGACTGGAGGACACTTATCCAACACTGGAGGTGAAAGGCCTCTGGCCACCGTTAGTTCCACCTTGCTGTCTTTGTGGGGATCTGAGTGCTTCCAGCAGGGTTCATTTAGGGATATTGCTACATCCACTTTATTACTGCAGGGTCCAAATACTCTCTCTTTGAGAGTGAGCATCACTACTCTAGTTAAGGGCCCCACCACCGGCAGACCTTATCTCAGCTTTCCAATGGCAAGTGGTTTAGTTAGGGCCTTAAAAGCAGAAGATGGGTCATACTGACAGATTCATCCCATAGATTTCTATTTGATAGCTATGTGGTCATTGTATTGTTACTTATTTGTACTGATATTGCTTGAGCCAGTGTATATGATCAGATTTAATGCTGTTAATGTTGCCATTGCAGGGCTTTCTTCCCCTTTAAAATACGACTACTACTAGTGTGTCAGTGAGTGTTGGGTTCAGTCCAGGATGGGTCACCACTGAGAGGTGTTGGAAGGACCAATCAATCCAGTAGCTCCAGGGAGTCAGTTCTACATCACTCTGCAATACAAAAATGTTAATGGATTGGGAGTGAGAGGAGGGCAGTAGAAATGTGACTGGATCAGAAGGGATAGGAAGACATGTTTGTAGCTCACTCGGACGGTCTTTGGAAACATTTCAGCAGCTTCAATCTCTAAGAACAACTATACACCTTTGACAGTCTCTGGTAAAATGTTGGCAGCTTCTGACTGTTTCTGGGAACATCATTGCATTCTCTGACAGTTTCCAGGAATACATTTGCAACCTCTGACAGATTCCTTTGTAGCATCTTATGGCCTCTGTAAATACATTGGTAGCTTTTGATTGTCTGTGGGAATACCACTACTACCAAAACCTCTGCAATGTAGAAAGGTTACCAGTCCAGGAGGCAGAGAATGGCAGTGGAAATGCTACTTGACTCGTGAGGAAAGGGAGGGCATGTTGGCAGCTCTGACAATCTCTGAGAATATATTGGCAGCCTCTGACAGCTTCTGGGAACTTCTCTGCAGCCTCTGACAGTTACCTTTGCAGCTTCTGATGGTCCATGTCAGTGATTTCCAAACTGCGGCTCCCATGGGCCGAATGTGGCCCTTTGCTTCCCTTTATTTGGCCCTTGGGGCACTTGAGGGTTCTTTTCACTGATATGAGGCACTATTCCTTCCACCAACACCACTGATGATCCGCCATTTCTCCCACTGACACCATTGATGAGGTACCAATCCTTCCACTGACCCCCAACAGTAAGACACCATTCCACCCACTAACACCAACGATAGAGCACTATTCCTAAGGCTGGGTTCACACTATTGCGAATTGGATGTGGGTTTCCCCGCATCCAATTCGCATGTCAGGAGATTGTGATGGGCTCTCTATGGAGCCGGGCCACACATCTCCGAAGCGGCTCCGGTGCAAATTGCACAGGAGTCCTGTGCGTCTTCTGGTCCATTTCAGGTCTGAATTCAGCCAAACTGGAATTGGACCTGAAACGGTGAACAGGGACGCACCGGACTCCTGCTGTGAGCTGCTCCGTGCAGCAGTGTGAACCCGGCCTAACACTGATATAATGATTGGGAACTATTCCTCCCACTGACATCAATGAGGGGGCACTATTCCTCCTGCTGACACCAATGAGGGGGCACTATTCCTCCTGCTGACACCAATGAAGGGGCACTATTCCTCCTGCTGACACCAATGAAGGGGCACTATTCCTCCTGCTGACACCAATGAAGGGGCACTATTCCTCCTGCTGACACCAATGAAGGGGCACTATTCCTCCTGCTGACACCAATGAGCGGGCACTATTCCTGCCACTGACACCAATGAGGGGGCACTATTCCTGCCACTGACACCAATGAGGGGGCACTATTCCTCCCGCTGACACCAATGAGGGGGCACTATTCCTCTGCCTACTGGGCACAAGCAACATGTACTTTTTAATCCCAATGACCACTAAGCCTGAGACATAGTCTATTTCCACTATTGCCAGGGCATTTTAAGTTCCCACTGGCCACAGTCCAGTCCCCATAAAGTCTGAATGATGCTTAACTGGCCCTTTGTTTAGAAAGTTTAACCACCTCCCATCCGCGCTATAGCCAAAAGACGGCTTCAGCGCAGACCTAATTTGACGGGAGGGCATCCATGGACGTCCTCCCGTGCTCGATCGGCCTGCGCGCCCCCTGCAGAGCGTGCACGGCGCGCTCTGTGATCAGCGAGTCTATGAGACTCGGCTGATCACAGATCGAAGTAAGGGGTCGATCTATGTTAGTAGGAGAGGCTCAAATATCCTGTTAAACCAAATAACATTTTAAATCAGTAAAACGTTTTCCCCAAAAGGCCCCTATTTTTACAATACTCGTTATGATTAGGCAACTCCTTATGACCATTTAAATGCGGTATTAAACCCAAAAGCAAACATTTACCATGTTTCCCCGAAAATAAGACCTAGCGTGATTGTCGGTGATGACTGCAATATAAGCCCTAGTTAAAGTCCTTGTAGGTCTTATTTTCAGGGTAGGGCTTATTTTTGGGGAAACAGGGTAGGGCTTATTTGAGGGGGTAGGGCTTATATTGCAGCCATCACTGACAATCACACTAGGTCTTATTTTCGGGGAAACATGTTATTACATTGCAGCTTAGCAATTCTTAGTTGTGATAGCTGCCTTAGTTTTCTTTTTTAAGGCTTTCTTTCCTTTATTTTCATCTGGTGATCTGGTCAGTAGGTCTGTTGTTGTTTTTTAACAGAACAATCTGTCCTGTGGATGTGGCAGTTTGTGGGATGAGACAAACTATTTAACACTGACAGGGGTGATTACAATGATCGTCTTTTTTAATTCATGTAAAACCTTTATCCAAAAAGGAAAAAAAACTGTTTGCTGTAACGGAATATAAAGTATTAGCTGGAGTTTGGTTTCAATCTGCATCTAGCACTCCCCTCCCCCCCCTGACAATGCTGCTGCCCAAAGAGAGTTTACAAAGACCTAGACTGTGATTTTTTTTTTTTTTTTTTTTAGGAACCGGAAACATAAACATTAAAATCAACAATTTTATTGAAACATCATGAAAAATTTATAAAAACTATTTTGGCAGGTAATACTTTTTGCACATAATAGGCCCGATGTAAACTATTGAATCAAAACCACCCCACATACATATGTTAGAAGATAACAACAGTCAAATTTTGACATAGTTATAAATCCCAACATGTTTCTACTTTAAAGTCTTCTTCAGGAGAAGAGGAGGTTGATCTGAAATGAGAATATATACACTATATTGTTGAAAGTATTGGGACGCCTGCCTTTACACGCACATGAACTTTAATGGCATCCCAGTCTTAGTCCGTAGGGTTCTATAGTTGGCCCACCCTTTGCAGCTATAACAGCTTCATCTCTTCTGGGAAGGCTGTCCACAAGGTTTAGGAGTGTGTCTATGGGAATGTATGACCATTCTTCCAGAAGCACATTTGTGAGGTCAGGCACTGATGTTGGATGAGAAGGCCTGGCTTGCAGTCTCCACTGTAATCATCCCAAAGGTGTTCTATCGGTTTGAGGTCAGGACTCTGTGCAGGCCAATCAAGTTCATTCACCCCAAACTCGCTCATCCATGTTTTTATGGACCTTGCTTTGTGCACTGGTCTAAATCATTTAGTGGAGGAGGGTGGGGTTATTAAGGGGTGGAGGAACTTGACTGTCCTGACCTCAATAGAACACCCGTGGGATAAATTAAAGTGGAGGCTGCAAGTCAGGCCTTCTTGTCGAACATCAATGCCTGACCTCATAAATGCGTTTCTAGAAGAATGGTCAAACATTCCCATAGACACACTCCTAAACCTTGTGGACAGCCTTCCCAGAAGAGTTAAAGCTGTTATAGCTGCAAAGGGAGGGCCAACTCAATATTGAACCCTACGGACTAAGACACTATTAAATTTCATGTGCGTGTAAAGGCAGGTGTCCCAATACTTTTGATAATATAGTGTATATATTCCTATAGTGTATATATTCTTAGTATATAGTGTATATATTATCTACGTATTTTCATTATATACTCATAGTGTATATATTCTTAGTATATAGTGTATATATTATCTACGTATTTTCATTTTCATTATATACTCATAGTGTATATATTCTTAGTATATATATATATATATATATATATATATATATATATATATATATATGTATTCTCGTTTCAGACCAACCACCTCTTCCCACTGTTGTTATCTTATAACATCTTCTGACAATATAGTATATACCTTAGCGCTGTTAATGTTGTGATATCATTTTTATTGTGGCATCTTTATGTATTGATTTTATTTTATAATAGCTGCTAGAGTGCATCAGCTTTTCATTTCCATTGAGCGCTGGGATCAGCAATACCTAGTGTTTCTGATATTTTTTCATAGTACCGGTATATATCAAAATGCTGCTTTCCAAAGGTGTTGCTCCTTCATCCAGAGTGCTAATACAGGAGGTGTGTTACTGGCTGGATCACCAGGTGAAAACACAGGAAAAAAAGGCTAAAAAAAAAGAAAACGAATGCAGCCACCACATTTAATGATTGATAAACTGCCATATATTATTTTTGGTTTTGGGTTTCATACCACTTTAACCACATCCATTTCCACCTAGCCATGTCTGGATTTTTGTGCACCACACTCAAGTATGAGTGTACTACAGAAGTTGTATGTGTAAGCAGGTTGGTATGTACATATGTGTGAAGTGTCAGTGTAGTTTTCTGCACAGACCATAGCGTTATAGAAAAAGGGGCAGAGCTTCACAGTCTTTGAGATTACTAGTATATGTAATAGGTGTACTGTAAACAGACCATTATGCCGCGTACACACGGTCGGACTTTACGGCAGACTTTGCCCGGCGGACTTTTCGACTGACTTTACGACGGACTTTCTGAATGAACGGACTTGCCTACACACAATCCACCAAAGTCCATCGAATTTGTACGTGATGACGTACGACCGGATTAAAACAAGGAAGTTCATAGCCAGTAGCCAATAGCTGCTCTAGCGTGGCTTTTTGTCTGTTGAACTAGCATACAGACGAGCGGACTTTTCGACCGGACTCGATTTCGACGGATTGATTTAAAACATGTTTCAAATCTAAGTCCGTCCAACTTTTGAGAAAACAAAGTCCGCTGGAGCCCACACATGATCGAATTGTCCGACGAAATCCCGTCCACCGGGCAAAGTCTGCCGTAAAGTCCGCTCGTGTGTACGCGGCATAACTGATGATCTGTACATGTGACATAAGAGAAAAAGTTATGAAACAAAGAGGGAGAGAGACAATTGGGCTCAAAATATGGACAGTTTAGCTCTATGAGTGATACAGGCCGCGGGCGTCCACCCATACCAGGATATTGTTTTTCAGCGGACCGACCCTTTAACAAAATAGAGGGAAAATGTCCCAGCTAACGTAATGTAATGTATGCAGACCGAGTGTGGTGATGGAAGGGGAAAGGGGCAGCTGGAGGCTACAGCACAAATGTGATGAGTTTTGTTTTTCCAGAGCTGGACGCGACACTGAAATCACAGGGACGGTGACTGGCACAGCTGCGCCTATCTGAGCAGGAACAGGTGACGGGCCAGCTGTCACTGGGAGCCATGGTGCTGAAAGTCTGCACACACACAGGATAGAGAGAGGAGCCGAATCTGAGATTGGAAAGATGGCAATGACCGACAGAAGCCTATCACTGATGGCATGAGTGGACATTATTATAGGACACAGAATGTGCACACCCATAGGTTCAGAGACCGGGCAGCCACAAATCATAGATCAGGCTCTACACCTTCTGCCACCAACAATAAAACAGGATTATTTTTACCGCAATTTTTTTCCCCTCAGTTTTGTATAGTGTTGAGAAGGATTAGAACTTCTGACAGGTTTTTCCTGCTATCCAGGGCTCCATTAGAGAGATTTAGCCTCACTTCCTGGCCTACTGACAACAGTTTGGAAAAGACAGGATGCAAAGGAGAATCTGCAACAGGGACACAGACAGGAATTAAAATCTGTCAGGGTTTTTAGCCTTCCCCTACTCTACTAAAGAAAAGCATTTTCATTTCTGTTTGTGTTGCTGTTGGATAGTTAACCTGAATTTCTATTTGGTTGTCAGAAGGACAGGAAACGAGAGTAAATCTCTCTGAGTAAACCCTGTATAGAGAAAAAAACAGAGAAAAAATATTTTGGATGGACATACACTGTAAGGTAATTGTAGCCATATTGGTGCACCTGTGTCAGGGTCTGGATCTGAACCTGCAACCTCGATGGAGTCTGTCTGTGGCTCTTCTCACTGTGCCACCTGAGATGCTGGACAGTTCCCTGTCTGATCTCTTAGGGCAGGGATATGCAATTAGGGGACCTCCAGCTGTTGTAAAACTACAACTCCCATCATGCCTCTGCCTCCAGGTGTCATGTTTGTGGCTGTCAGAGTCTTGCTGTGCCTCATGGGACTTGTAGTTCTGCAACAGCTGGAGGTCCGCTATTTGCACATCCCTGTCTTAGGGCATTCCTGCCTTGTCTCTTGTTTCTGGTAAACTTTGAACTCTTTGCTCCTCCCATGAACTTCCTGATTTAGGCCATGTCCCTGCACTTCCTGTTTACCAGATTATTGTGCTCTCTCTAGCCAATATCTTGCTCCTTTGTCTACCTGCAGCTGTCCTTATCTCCACTACCTTTCAGTATCGACCTTTTGGCTTGTTCCTCGACTACGCTTCTGCTTGATCCCATCCTGCAACCTTTTTTTTTACAGACCTTTGGCTTGTTTTACGGACTACACTTCTACATCATCCCTACCATCCCTGGTAGGGATGAGGGGCCATCCCTGGCATAAAAATTGGTCTGAGATAGTTGAAAAAAGCTTCAGTAACACTTAAGAACCATATACAGCCCATTACACCTTTATCTATATTTATAAAGAAGTGCCATAAAAGTAGAAAAAATTATTTATGGTACCTTTGTCCCATCAAAATATGGATAGAGGAAAGAAAGAGGCTATATTCGAACTTTGATGGTACCGTAGGATTAACTGGTATTAGACAGTTAAGAGTAAAAATGTTCAAAAATTTTTATTACAAAAAGGGAATACGATAACTAATTTTACAAAAATATAAAAACAGATTAGTGTTAAGATATACTCTGTGATACGCAAGCAACTAAAATGTCTCTGTTTATATGTATAAAAATTGTTGAAAAAATAAAATACAGAATTAAAAAAAAAAAAGTTACATCCTGTCTTTAGCAGCTAGGATATTAAAAACCATCTATATATTTAGTTACTCTACATGTTTCACAGACTTGGCCGCTTCTTCGGGAGCTTTCTATAATTAAATGGTGTAGAGAAATGATTGTCATATAGCTAGACAAATAAAGAAAATGTACATATTAATTATAAGATATTTTATGTGAATACAGCAATTGACAGTTCATATATATATATGACATCTGTTGTGACACACCCACCATCCATACGTCTTACCTGGGAGTGTCAGCAGGCCAAAGGCCCGGCAAAAGAGGCGACCCATCCCGGAGGGCAAAGGAGCATTTTGAAAGGCACTAAAAACAGCTATTGCTATCCTAATTGAAAAGAGAAATAAGTCATGCCTTCCCGGGAAGTACTGATAGATGTTTCCGCAACTGTGAACAGCGGGGTGATGTCATACACACCCGGTGGTCCTGCCCGAGGTGGGGTTCTGGTCTAGGGTTTTTGGCTTACTGAAGACACTTTTCCATCTAACAATCCGAAGGGACGCTAAGCTAGCCCTATTACAATGTCCAATACCTGGTTTGTTCGCACCACAGCAGAAGCTGGCCACTTACCGCTTTATAGCGGCTAAACGAACTACAGCTCAAGCCTGGAAGACCCAACGAGTAGCTTTCCAAGGGGTGAGGACATGTATGACAGCTATGTTACTTCAGGAACGAATGTCCAGTATTGTGAATGACTCACACGCCAAATTTCCCAAAATTTGGAAACCATGGATCTCTTGTAAGTTT
Source organism: Aquarana catesbeiana (assembly GCF_042186555.1). Taxonomy (NCBI): domain Eukaryota; kingdom Metazoa; phylum Chordata; class Amphibia; order Anura; family Ranidae; genus Aquarana; species Aquarana catesbeiana. The sequence continues at coordinate 91,918,986 of NC_133329.1, read as the reverse complement.
CCCACACGTCAAGCATCCTGTTTGGGCCTTGTCTAACTACCTTCTGTGAGGCTACCGTGTCCGAGTTCTCACGTTCCCTTTCACATCTCTCCTAACTATGACCCCCTCTCTCTGCCTTTTGGCTCTTCTCGCTTTCTTTCTGGTTTCTCACTATTCTGGCTCCTACCATTGCCTCCTATGGAGGGGGGTTGCTGGAGAAGAGCCTCCCCTTTGGCGACGAATTTGGGGACATGGCATTTTATGCAGTAGTGATTTTTTGATACCATCCCCTATTTTCACTATGTCATGGGATAATTGTGAACGATATTGATCACTGGTAATTTTTGAGTGATTACATTCTGTAGGAGTGAAACATGTAAAAGGAGCAGGTGGATTTTCCTTGTATTGGATGACAATAATAAACATATTTTGGATTTTTGTAAGTTGAGCGGCTCCATCCCTGTTTGATTCTCATTGATGTTGGTTAATAAGGACCATCCTGGAGCCTGTATACTTCAGTCGGTGGAGGGGATGCTTGCAGCAGAGTGGTTTGGGAGCCTTAAAAATAACTTTAATTTAACCTTCCCCAATGAAAAGCAGAAATTTTGCCAAAATGTCCTGATTTTTAGTGAAGCAAAAACCCCCAATTTCGTTTATCCCAAGTCCCCAGCTGTGATCCCCATTAGGGTGACCATACCCAGGCACATGACATACTACGAAGAACAGAAAATAGGGTTGAGCATAGGCAGGTGGAAGACCCCCTGAAAACAGCAGATGGGTGAGACATTAGCTTGTCCTTAAGCCAGTCCTTGCTCGACTGGAACCCACTATGGTCTACTCTGCGACACTGACAACAGGAGCTTGTTGTGTATACAAAGGAATACTCTCTATTGATGCCCTTTCATGCAAAAATTTTCCTCCAAGCTGGAAAATCTCTTTATTAAAGCGGTTGTAAACCCTACTTGGTCATTTTTACCTACAGATAAGCCTATAACAAGGCTTACCTGTAGGTAAAATGAATATCTCCTAAACGTGCACCCTTCAGGAGATATTCACCCCGGATGCAGCCAGTGACATTATTGGCGCATGCGCTCTGAAGTTCCAGCATATCTTTGTGCTAGAGCCGAGGACTCCCGCGCCAGTGCCCGGGAGTGACGTTGTGGCTCCGGCCAATCGCATAGCCAGAGCTTGCGTACCCGGAAGAAAGACAGGAACATGTCAGCCCTCTCAGAGGTGACTTTACAGCCCTGGAGGGCTTTGTTCCAAGGTGAGTATTTCATAATGTGCTAGTATGTGATGCCATTGCCTTGCAGGTTTTTTGTTTTCTTTTTGAACATCCGCAGTTTACAACAGCTTTCCGTAAAGACCTAATCACCAAAATCTCATATAAACTGTAGCAGATTAATATAATTGCAAAAGTCACTTTCAGTGTTTTTAAATCTGCAGCTTTCATTATAATATTCACTGCTGATCCTGCTATGAAAGGCCTTCTTAAGGTGCTTCCTGTTATAGGGTGGCAACACTCTTTCCCTACCTCCCAGCTATTCTCCTGCCTTGTCACTCAATCACATTAGTTTGTGACATTATGACCACTGACAGGTAAGGCCTCTTGCATGTGGGAGTAAAAAACCCCATGTTGTTTACTGATCTGGATATAGATGCATTGCTGTCAATGGAACCATACACACAGCTGCGTAAAGATGAATAATAGAGTGATGAGTACAGAGCCATAAAACCAAAATAGAAAATGTTACGTTTCAATGCAGTATTATATGCGCGTACACGTGTTTGCATGCCTATACGCATGTTTACACATGTATAGACGCATGGGGTTGATTTACTAAAGGCAAATCCACTCTGCACTACAAGTGCACTGCAAGCAGTAGCATTGGGGGGGGGCTAGAGCCCCCGAATGAATCTCCGAAAAGCCCAGACTCTCAGGCATGCACCATTCTATTGTTAGACTCGAGCGCCACCGCCGAGCCAGGACTGATCTGATCCCGAGCGCGGCTGAGTGACATGGCAGGTCCCGCCTTCTAGAGCCTGCAGCGCCTATCATGGACGTCCCACTGGTCCAATGCCAGGACCGTGGGATGTGTGGCGTCCATCATAGGCTCTGCAGGCTCCAGAAGGCGGGAATTACAACGTGGCCGCCACGCCACATCACTGTGAGATCCCCGCTCAGCGCTTGGGCGGGCGGCTCTCCTCTCCTCTTCTGGCTGCCTGCTGTGATGATGATGGGCGCACTGCACACTACACACTGAACACCATGGCTAAGCTGAGCTGCTGCAGGACACATGAAGTCTGTCTCCTGGTCAGGTAGGTCAGTATATGCCAGGTAGGTCAGTGTATGTCAAGTAGGTAGGTCAGTGTATGTATGTCAGGTAGGTAGGTCAGTGTATGTATGTCATGTAGGTAGGTCAGTGTATGTATGTCATGTAGGTCAGTGTAATGGTCAGTGTGTCAGGCAGGTGAGTTTAGTGATCAACATTGATGGGCACTGGTAAGCCAGGCAGAAAATCAGCAAGTGAGCTTACCCCCCCCCACACAACCCCACCGCCCAGCCAAAAGACCCCGCGCCACAACTGCAATGCCCCTGACTGCAAGTGCACTTGGAAGTGCAGTCGCTGTAAATCTGAGGGGAGGATCTGAAATGAAGGGGAAGCTCTGCTGATTTTATCATCTAATCATGTGCAAGCTAAAATGCTGTTTTTTTACTTTCCTTGCATGTCCCCCTCGGATCTACAGCGACTGCACTTCCAAGTGCACTTGTAGTACAAAGTGGATTTGCCTTTAGTAAATAAACCACATATAGTGCAATGCTGGCAATGAAGAAGAATTTTATGCTTGTATATGCTTATGTGCCTTTATGTTCCTTTATGCAAGGTCTTTATGAAACATTTTACTCTGTATCTTTTTTGTCAAAAAGATCCTGAGTATTAATAAAACAAACCACAAAACGATCAAGCCCTTTCCTACAAATTCAAGCGCTTGTGGGATAGGTGAAACCATTCAAAATTCCCTTAATGGGATAATATTATGACCAATTAGGTCTGAAGCACCTACCACACACACCTACCCAAAAAAGTCTAAACGGTGTTTGACTCCCACATGGGATGAAAAGCTGTCACCAACACCTCCACATGTGAAAAAATGGGGGATAAAGTCCCCTTTGAATGAGACTCTTACCAGAAATAACTGGATACAAAGCATAAACACCAGATCTTTTCCTTTAAGCTGCATACACACGATCAGATTTTCCGACGGGAATTGTGTGATGTCAGGCTGTTGTCGGATTTTCCACGGACAAATGTTGGCTAGCAGGCTTTAAAATTTTCCGTGGACAAATGTGTGTTGTCGGATTTTCCGAGCGTGTGTACACAAGTCCATCGGACAAAAGTCCAAAGTACAAACACGCATGCTCGGAAGCAAGGAGGAGCCAGAAGCGGTCGGCCTTGTAAACTAGCGTTCGTAATGGAGAATTAACATTCGTGACGCGGCAAATTATGAAATCTCGAAATGTAGCGCACAATTCTCTTCTTCTTTAATGGGATAATAATGAAGCTGATTTGCTGGTGATACTGATGGAGTTATTGCACAAATTTTCAAAGGCTTTTTTTCCTAGTGATATCAAGAATAATATTATTATTGTGTTTTGTTTTTTTTTTTGGTGCAAGTTACCACAACACCATTATAACTGCCTACTCCCAAACTGTCATTTGAAGTAAAACACATAGCCAAGTATTATTTTACACAATTTTTTTTATTGTGCATTAAAAAAAGAAATAAATAAAATTAGACATGTTATCTGCCAATAGAACTTAACCAAAAAGTGCATTCTATGCATCCAAAAATATAGAAAATATACCAAATCAAATCATTATTATTCAACCAAAAAATAAAAGCCTCATGCATGTGTCCTGCTTCTTAATATAGGGGGTCAACTATGCCAAGAGTTGGTGAAAGCAGGGGTCCGTCATCCGGAGATAATTCCAAAAATCGTCCGGATTATTCTTCTGGAGCTCCCGCAGCAAAGGCATATGACATAATTGGTCACGATTAACCACTTGACCACTGGGCACTTAAACCCCCTTAATTACCAGACCAATTTTCAGCTTTCGGTGCTCTCACATTTTGAATGACAATTACTCAGTCATGCAACACTGTACCTATATGAAATTTTGTCCTTTTTTTCACACAAATAGAGCTTTCTTTTGGTGGTATTTAATCACCAATGTTTTTTTTATTTTTTGCGCTATAAAAGAAAAGAGACTGAAAATTCGGTAAAAAAATAAATTTTTCTTTGTTTCGGTTATAAAATTTAGCAAATTAGTAATTTTTCTTCATAAATTTTGACCAAAATTTATACTGCTACATATCTTTGGTAAAAATAAGTACAAATTGGCGTATATTATTTGTTCTTTGTGAAAGTTATCCAACTTTGGTGACAAAAGCTATGGTGCCAATATCTGAAAATTGATCACACCTCAATTACTGACGGCCTATCTAATTTCTTGAGACCCTAACACGCCAGAAAAGTACAAACACCCCCCAAATGACCCCTTTTGGAAAGAAGACATTCCAAGGTATTTAGAAAGATGCATGATGAGTTTTTTGAAGTTGTCATTTTTTCCCACAATTCTTTGCAAAATCAAGATTTTTTTTTCACAAAATTGTCATATTAGCAGGTTATTTCTCACATACCGCATATGTATACCACAAATTACACCTTAAAACACATTCTGCTATTACTCCCGAGTACGGCGATACCACATGTGTGAGACTTTTACACAGTATGGCCACATACAGAGACCCAACATGCAGGGAGCACCTTCAGGCGTTCTGGAGCACCCAGGCCAATTCTGACATTTCTCTCCTATACGTAAAAATCATCTTTTTTTTGCTAGAAAATTACATAAAACCCAAAACATTATATTTTTTTTTTTTGAGCAAAGACCGTAGAGAATACAATGGCGGTCGTTGCAACTTTTTATCTCGCACGGTATTTGCGCAGCAATTTTTTGAACGCGTTTTTTTTGGAAAGAAAACAGTTTTGTGCTTTAAAAAAACAAAACAGTAAAGTTATAATGTGAAAGATGAAGTTATGCTGAGTAAATAGATACCTAACATGTCACCCTTCAAAATTGCACATGCTCGTGGAATGGCGCCAAACTTTGCTACTTAAAAATCCCCATAGGCGATGCTTTAAAAAATTTTTTTTGATCACTTTTATTCCTATTACAAGGAATGTAAACATCCCTTGTTATAGGAATATGGCATGACAGGTCCTCTTTACAGTGAGATATGGGGTCAATAAGACCCCATATCTCATCTCTAGGCTGGGAAGCCTGAAATAATAAAAAAAAAAGATCCTGGCTTAGATCGTAGCGGTGAGTCAGTAGAAGCACCGGAAGGTGGCGGGAGTGGGGGGGGACGTCCCCTCTCGTCTCCCGTAAGAACGATCAAGCAGTGGAACAGCCGCTATGATCATTCTTATGTTGTAGGGAATCACCGGCTGAAAAGCTGATATCTGAATGATGCCTGTAGCTGCAGGCATCATTCAGATATCCCCGCACAAAATCAAGGACGTCATATGATGGCGGGCGGGAAAACACTTTTTTTTTTTTAACACAAAGTTGTCCATTTATACAATATTTCTAACACATAGCATGTACATACCAAAAATGACACCCCAAAATAGATTCTCCTACACCTCCTGAGTACAGCGATACCACATGTGTGAGACTTCCACAGCCTGGCCACATACAGAGGCCGAGTACAGCCGAGTATGGCTGAGCATGGCAGAGCATGGCCGAGCATGGCAGAGTATAGCCGAGCATGGCTGGGTATGGCAGAATATGGCAGGGTATGGCGTTGTATTGTAGAGTATTGCAGGGTATTGCTGGGTATTGCAGGGTATTGCAGAGTATTGCTGGGTATTGCTGATTATTGCAGGGTATTGCGGGATATTGCGGGGTATTGCAGAGTATTGCAGAGTATTGCACAGGGTATTGCACAGTATTGCACAGGGTATTGCACAGTATTGCTCAGGGTATTGCAGAGTATTGCACAGGGTATTGCAGAGTATTGCACAGGGAATTGCAGAGTATTGCACAGGGAATTGCAGAGTATTGCACAGGGAATTGCAGAGTTTTGCACAGGGTATTTCTGGGCATGGAGGGATGGCTGAGCATGGATGGATGAATGGCTGGATGTGACTGCACATATCACAGAGCAGCGCTGTGGGCACTACAGATCCAACCCACAGTGCTGCTGCCATCCGATCCCTTACCCTCTGTACCGATCGGAACCGGCGTCGTGACATGACGCCGGTTTGTTTACATGTGATCGCTCCGTCATTTGACCTCTGTACCCAGCGGTCACGGATGTTCTCGGGTGCGCACCTCAGGGGGCGCGCAAGAGCGGAATTCTGGGAGGACGTCACTGTACACCCTCCCAGAGTTAAGAAACCGCCCTGTAGCCGTCATTCGGCTATGGGCCAGTTGTTAAGTGGTTAATAAAGCAACCAATTTTTGGTCCAAGAAATCCTCCTCCTCCTGTTCCTGGACTTGGGTCAAAGCAATAACTCCAAGGCCAATAATAAATAACAAGTTATCTCCTCCGATTCCGCAACATGGCTGGTTGGCGAACGCCCGTTCAGAAACGAACTGAAAAGTGCGAAATGAAAAGAGCGAAATTAAAAGCACGAATCAACACTCAGCAAACTTCTACTAACACGAAATTAGCAGAAGGAGCACAAAGGGTGGCACCTGACAATTCGACTTCCTCTTTTTCGGCTTGTAGTACATCTAGTACGTCACTATGTTCGTGTTTGTTGGCCGACAATTGTGTACCGTTTGTATGCAAAACAAAATCCAGGCACGTGCCTTTGGACAAAAGTCTGAGGTTTTGTCTGCGGAAAATCTGATCGTGTGTACGAGGCTTAGTACTCTCTCTGGATGATCCAGATCCTGTTGCAGCCGGAAAGGTTGGCTCGCACGCTAATGAGCTTACTCCAAAATAAAAGAAAAAACTCAATAGCGTAATCCCGTATTTAAATAATTTATTATATTCAAACTTCCCCCTTTTAGGACTTGCACTTACAGAAAAAAAATACAAGCGTGCGTGTTAATTATGATATCAGTAACCAGTGAGGATCATGGCGGTGTCTCCTACCACACTCAGCTCAGCTTTCCAGCGAAAAATCCCGCCATGTCGGCACCCCAAGCTGATTCTACTAATTCTTAAGCCTCGTCAGTGTTGCCAACCGTCAGTATTTTTACTGACAGCCAGTAAAAAACTGGCACTTTTCTCCTGCCAGTAAATGCCAGTGACAGGAAAAGGTTGCCAGTAAAAAATATGGCTGGGACGCTCGGGTCAGCATGCGCAGTTCTGGTCCGGAGCTGGCCAAAACCATTTGAGTGCCTGCTACAGTGTGTTCGTGCAGCACCAGCGGGGAGGCGAGGGGGTCTGGCAGAGGCAATGCTTGAGCGTGTCATGTAATGTCATGGTGCAAGGGAGCCGAGTGGAGCGGCTAGAGCTTCGTATGTGGGTCTGCAGGATGGGAGCTAGACAAGCCGGGAGCGGGACTGTCGGGGCTGTTTGGAATGGAGTGGACTGAAAGGACCACCTGGCGTGGAGAGACTGTCACTGTGACTTAGGAGGGGATGTGTCGGTGAGGTGTCATCATTATCTTCCTGCCCATTCAAATTTTTTGCCCTCCTGAGTCCTGTCTCTGAGCTACTTACAGTACTTACGGCAAAAAACATATTTCTTATTTTATTTTTGATAAATATCTACCTTAAATCACATTGCTAATTGCATATTGTACTTGCTTGTAGCCTAAATACTGAAATTTGCACTTATAACTGGAATTTTGTAACTTTTGTAAATGCCAGTAAAAACTTGGCAATGCCAGTGAATTTTGGGTGTCGTGTCAATAATATTCAATCTGGTAGTCTGGCAACACTGAGCCTCGTACACACGATCGGATTTTCGGCAGGGAATTGTGTGATGACAGACTGCCTAAAATCCGCCCGTTAGTACGCTCCATCAGACAATTGTTGGCCAACTTTCCGCCAAACAAACACGCATGCTCGGAATCAATGCTCACCAAGCACGACAGGATGGCGCTCAGGAGCTGAAATTTCACGTAGTATGTCACAACGTTCGTGTTTGTTGGCAGACAATTGTGTGCCGTTAGTATGCAAGAAAAAATCCGGGCATATGCCCTTCGGACAAAAGTCTGACGCTTTGTCTGCTGAAAATCCGATCGTGTGTGTACGAGGCTTTAGATGTGATGGTTGCATTTGTTTCTATTTCAAGGCTTTCACCTGATGATCTGGCTAGTAAGTCTGTTTTTTTTCTCAACAGAAAAGCTGTTTCGCAGTAACAGGGATGAGCCATACCATTTACTACTGACAGGGGTGCTTAAAATGATCAGATTTTATTTATATAAAACCTTTATCCCAAATGGAATAAACTGTTTGCTGTAACTGCTTATAAAGTGTGACCTGGAGTTTGGCATCAGTTTTTTGGTGTATTTAAATCTGCTAGTACTTTTAACACCCCCCCCCCCGCCCGCCCAGACTGACAATGCTACTGTCCAAATCAGCCCCCTGGGCTCCTTCATCCATATCATCCTTCATATAGACACCATCATAGAGTGGTGTCTATATAATACAGGGGGTGTGTTACTGGCCAGATCACCGGGAGAAAACAGAATGAAAAAAGCCTGCTTTTGGGTTTAATACTGCTTTAATTAATTTAGGAAAGCTGTCAACTACACCAAAGTGCCCCTCCACACCACCAGCACATCATTTATATACCATAACCATAGTACAACGTGGTTCCCCCACACACGCATGCCATCCACCCCAGACTCCACCCATCAGCCATGGTGAACGTATTTGTACCCCAGGTTTTCGGCAAAAAAAAAAAAGTGAAAAAAAAAAGGAAAACAATTTTGTTCAGGATGAGCTCCAATAATTCAGTGAGGAATGCATTATGTGAACCCGCTAGTGGTTACCTTCAATCCAACCACAGTGTTATTGCATTTATACCCTTTTCAATGGGTGGTAGACCTATAGAATGACTCAAGATTTATTTCCACTAAGATTCACTCATCTGTTCTCAAATTCTCCACTCTATGGTGCACATCTCCAGTATCCACTACAAACCGGTCCCTGATCAAGTCTTTAAATTTTCTATCCAAGAATCTAACATTTCTTTTGAGAGAGCTGCCCAGACCAGAGACAATTGGCCACCCAGGGGATTTGAACTTAATATAATGAACCCTGGGCAATACTTAGAAAGGGGTGATATTGTACTCCCCCACCAGCATGTATTCCCACCTTTTTTTTTCTTTTTTGTTTTGTATTTTTCATAGAAAGAAGTATCTCTTAAAGAGGAGCTCCAGGCTCCCCCCCAAAATTTTTAAGTCAGCAGCTAAAAATCCTGTAGCTGCTGACTCTAAGTATAAGGACACTTACCTGTCCAGGGTTCCTGCGATGTCCTCACCAGAGCTGATTCTTCGGCTTTGGGTGCAGGTGCCGTCATCTGAATAAGGGAAACGGGAAGTGAAGCCTTGCAGCTTCACAGCCGGTTTTCTACTGTGCATGAGCGAGTCGTGCTAAGCCTTGTGAATGGTCCCCTAGTCTTTTGGGACTTGTGATGTGTCCCAGAAGACTGCAGGTGAAGGGTGAACTTCCGGCTCAGTCCGCCGCGGCAATCTGAGCCAGAAGTGGGTGTGGGTACCTGTCAAAACCAGGTACCCGCTACTCTCTCCCCCTCAAAAGGTGCCAAATGTGGCAGTGGGTGGGTGGAGCTCCACTTTAACTGCCTGTTAACTTTATTCCCATACCTTACTTCTGGACAGTGTTCTCATTTATATCACTGGGCTTGATTACTAGCCCCCTCCTAGATTTTAAACAATTTAGTGCCCATCATTCACCCTTTAAGACACGGGCCAGCAACCTTTTTTCAATTAAGGGCCGGATTCAATGTATGTGAATGCATGGAGGGCCGCATTCACCTGCTAATAAATGAAGATAATAATAATCCTAACATAGTAATAATAACATTACAGGTTTACCTCACTTTAAGGTGCTTCACTAATACAAAGCCAGTTCACCCTGAGGGAGCATGTGGCTGGGGATTCAGATTTTACTGCCCCCTACCCCACCCTGGCACCCAAGGGTGGCTGATGCCAGCCCTGCCAGCCAGCATGGTCTAGAGATGGGGTTCCTGTTACTAGGAAAAATAGGTTTCCAGCCCTTAAGGGAGATGGGGTCCCCATCCCTAGGGGAGATGAGGGACCCGTCCCTAGGGAAGATGGGGTCCCTGTCCCCAGGGGTGATGGGGTCTCTGTCCCCAGGTGAGAATGGGTCCCTATTAGGGTCCCCCTATTGCAGTGTCCCCTGTACCCCCCATAGCAGTGTCTTCTGTGCCCCTTCACATCACTCCCATAGTGTCCTCTCATCGGCTTTACTACATGGATTCTACTACTATATTCTATATCAAGTCAAGATTTTAAAAAAAATGTTGCTCATCTTTCAAAACGCTTGTATACAGTGTTACTCGTAATCCAAGGTATTACTGTATGTTGGTTTTGGAATGTCTAATAGTTTAGAGGATTTATTGCAAATTCTTAGGGTGGTCCATGCCAAATGGATGTTCTTGTGACATTGTATCTATTCCTCCAGGGATATTAACCTCACTTTTCTTTTTATATATTATTTTAACATTCACGTTTCCTCTGCTTGTTGGGGAGAAACCCAATCCTTCATTTACAGGAGAAATATGATCCTTTATAACTAATGCTATCCCCTCCCAACGCACACACACCTATTATCTCTACTTTCTCCTGCTTTTCTCAGGGGTGTAAGGGGAAATGGGATTGTTGGCCATAAACCAGGAAAGAGAGAAAAAGATAAAATGGGTGCTTTTCATGTATGAACAAATGGCAACCACCCCAACCTATAACTGGCCTTTGCAGCAAGGAGCACATCAAAGGGCATATCTGCCCTTAATCTATCCAATAATATATATGTACTCCAACGCAGGATACTCTCAAAATGATAGAGTTAAGACTGCAGTACTCTGGGGTGCCGTGGCGTGGCCGCTGTGGCTTACGCATATATTTTCAAATGTGTGCAAACTAAACCCCTGATTTTAATGTGAACTGTTAGACAGGGTAATTCGGTTTGTTGCAGGCTGGCTGGTAAGTGAGCTGGGAATTTTTGTTTGTTGGCATTCGGCTTTCCATGTATGACCATGGATAACGTGTAAATGTGGTCAATATCAGGTGTGTAGACATGCTGGAAAAACTGACACTTTTTGGATTAAAGCGGTAGTAAACTGCTGCAGAAAAAAAAAAAACCCTGCCTGTAAGACAATGCCATAATGTGCTAGTATGCATTGCATACTAGCACATTATGAAATACTTACCTTAAAGCCCTTCCAGCGGCACCTGTTTACTGCAGAGAAGGCTGACATCTTCCCCAGGCCTGTCTTCCGGGTTGGAAAAAAGAAAACCCGTCGCTCCAGATGAGATGAGGAAGCCTAATGATCCAGCAGGTGCTCGCCTCCGCACACAATGAAATTAGAAGAAGTGGCCGCACACACCTGTAGATCAAAATCCTCTTTATTTGGACATCCCAAAATTTACAGGCATCAGAATGCTGGGTAGATGCGTTTCGCACACTTCATGTGCGCTTAGTCATTACACAGATATGTCTCATGGGTGCTGGAGCCCTCGGTTCCGGCAAGAAGCTCTGAAGGTCCGGCGCGGTATGCTGGACTTTTAAAGTGCATGCGTGGTGACGTCAGCAGGGTGACTATCTCCTAAATGAAGCACATTTAGTAAAGATTCATTTTACCTACAGGTAAGCCTTATTATAGGCTTACTTGTAGGTAAAAATAACAAAGCGGGCTTTACTACCAATATAACCACTTGCCGACCGCTGCACACAGATGTACGTCGGCAGATTGGCACAGGCAGGCAAATGGGCGTACAGGTACTTCCCTTTTAATTTGCCACCTGGGCCCGCTGCACACCGCGGGTCCCGGGAACTCGATGTTCTCTGGCAGCCCGTGACTGCAGTGTGGAGAGGTAGAACGGGGAGATGACAAACAAGGCATTTCCCTGTTCTACCTAGTGTCATGGCAGAGATCTACTGCTCCCTGTCATCGGGAACAGTGATCTCTGTCATGTCATTGGTTGCCCACCCCCCCCACAGTTAGAACACCTCCCTAGGACACACTTTACCCCTTCATCGCTCCCTAGTGGTTAACCCCTTCCCTACCAGTGTCATTTACACAGTAATCAGTGCATTTTTATAGCACTGATCACTGTATAAATGACAATGGTCCCAAAATAGTGTCAAAATTGTCCAATGTGTCCGCAATAATGCCGCAGTCCCGAAAAAAATTGCAGATCGCTGCCATTACTAATAAAAAAAATTAATAACAAAAATGGCATAAAACTATTTTTTTTTTTTTACCAAAAATATTTAGAAGAATACATATCGGAAAAATTAGTTTTTTTTTATATATTTTTGGGGGATATATTATAGCAAAAAGTAAAAAATATTGCTTTTTTTTTCAAAATTGTCGCTCTTTTTTTGTTTATAGCGCAAAAAATAAAAACCACAGAGGTGATAAAATACCACCAAAAGAAAGCTCTATTTGTGGGAATAAAAGGACGTCAATTTTGTTTGGGTACAACTTCACACGACCGCGCAATTGTCAGTTAAAGCGATGCAGTGCTGAATCGCAAAAAGTGCTCTGGTCAGGAAGAGGATAAAATCTTCTGCAGCTGAAGTGGAAGTTCATAGCCAGCAGCCAATAGCTGCCCTAGCGTCCCTTTTTGTCCGTGGGACTAGCATACAGACAAACTGATTTTTTGACCGGACTCAAGTCCGTTGGAAAGATTTGAAACATGTTCTATTTCTAAAGTCCGTCTGATTTTTTTGACAGCAAAGGTCAGATGAAGCCCACACACAATCGAATTGTCCATCTGACCTTTGCTGTCAAAGTCCACTCGTGTGTACATGGCATTAGGGTTAACGTTATTGGTTAATTATTTATTTATTATTACTAAGGCCCCTTTCACACTGAGGCGGTTTGCAGGTGGTATTGCGCTAAAAATACCGCCTGCAAACCGCCCCTAAACAGCCTCCGCTGTTTGTTCAGTGTGAAAGCCCGAGGGCTTTCACACTGAAGCGGTGCGCTGGCAGGACGGTGAAAAAAGTCCTGCAAACCGCTTCTTTGGAGCGGTGAAGGAGCAGTGTATTCACCGCTCCTAAACCGCTCCTGCCCATTGAAATCAATGGGACAGCGCGGCTATACCGCGGCAATACCGCGCTGTACGAGGGATTTTAACCCTTTTTCGGCCGCCAGCGGGGGTTAAAACCACACCGCTATCGGCCGAATACCGCTGCAAGAACGACGGTACAGCAGCGCTAAAAATAGCGCTGTTGTACCGCCGACGCCCCCACCGCCCCAGTGTGAAAGGGGCCTTAGTATTAATTTATTGAATTCATTTTTTTTATTTATGATTTTGATTTATTTGTGTATTTATTTTACATTTATTTATTCATTTATTATTATTTGTATAATAATAAATACAATAAAAAAATTTAAAAAATAATAATGCATAACCCTAACCCCAACTCCTAATCATAACCCTAACCTAAACTGAACTCGAACCCCTTACCCTAACAAAAAAAATTATAATAAATTAATAATAATAAAAGAAGAAATAAAAGCTAATAGAAAAGCAAACAAAGCTAAAAAATACCTAGCAACAAATGATGCAACAGATAACAGTTTTCTCTATTGGCTAATAAAAAAAACAAAAACCCCAAAACGCTGCATAGAAACGTGCAAAGTCGCGCAAAAATTGTGCATAAAACCGTATGAAAAATGCAGGAAAAGCGCTCAGGTGTGAATGCAGCATAAAGTTGCATGCGCCCATGAAATGATGACAAACTTCAGTACTCAAAATTTTCCACAGCTAAGAATTTAAAAGCTGGCACAGGTCATCAGTTTAGAGGTGAATAATGCCCCTAGAATTGGCATGGCAATATGTAACATATGTAGCGCAATCAACATTTTCATACGTAGGTGCCCCCGACATTAATAAGTGTGTTTGTTGGGTTGGGGCGGGCTCAACATTTTTTTTAATTGCACTACATTAGTTTATTGGAAGTAACATAATGCACATCGCTTCCGTGTTCATTTTAGCTAGGGGAGATCAGCTGGTTTTCTGGTCTCCCTCCACTCCCCATATTGGTGGCATCCACAATGGGGTGGGGGGCATGGCTGTGCATGTACTCCTGGCTGCTGTAATGAGTGCAGCCATCCTAAAGAGGAGAAAGTGAGGAGCCCGCAGAGGGTGTGTTTGGGAATACTTCTCCTGCCTTACAAACAGGTAAGAAAAATGAGTTCCAAGACCACCAGCTTACTGACAGGGTGTGAGGTCAATTGGTATACTATGATGTAGATCCCTCTTGTTAGGCAGGGCCTAGCAAATCCCTGGGGAGGTGATCCCAGATGGTAGCTGGAATGCTGTTAGATAGTCTGGAGCCATGAGCAGATTGTCTTTTTCTCCCAGTGGGGATGGATCTGTGAGCTGTGAGGAATGGGTGGGGGTCACTGTTTGCCCCTGGAGCTCTTTGGACTGAATGCTGGACTAGGTCTACATTGCAAAAGGCTGCATCTATGGACTGATTTTGTACCAGGATCCAATGAATAGAGCCTCTTTTCTGAGCTAAAACTACTTCATGATCCCCAGCCATGACCCATGGACTATTGAAGTCTGCCTTTAATTTGTGCCCATACTAATTAATGGTCCCCAGCCATGAACAATGCCATTCTACCTATACTAGGGATACTGCTGTTTGACAATCAGCCAACAGCTGATTGTCCTCCATTGGCAATATATCTCGTTATCCCCCTCCCAATTTCCTACTGGCAAATAAACTTCCAAAAAAGGCAACCCCTGGACCGTTTAAGCACTTTCCCCAGATGGACATACCCATACATCCTCTGGTTTAAGTAATTCTACTTCTAATTCTGTAGCTGCAGCCATGACCCTGGTATTTATTTTTATTTTTTTCAGCCAGAGATTCTCTTTTATGTAAAAGTGATCCAAGTGGCTATACAGTCACTGGATCACTTTTACATGTAGCAGTGTGGGGGAAAGTTGGTCCCCCCCCCCCCCCGCCACCTTCCTCTACTATCCTGGGCTCACCTGTTCCACCAGGGAGCCCGGGACTGAAGCTGGCTGACCATAGAGATAAAGGAGGAAAGGAAGTTTCCCAATTATCTCTATGGTCTATGAAACCGATGAGGATTTTGTCACTTCCAGTTTTGGTTTGATGTAAACAAGCCTTTACCGGCTTGTGAAAGCATCTGATCAAACCGAGGTTGGTTTGATCAGATGCTTTTGAGGGCAGGAGGATAGACCACAGATCTTTCAGTAAAAATTACCTGTCACTACCCAAACAACAAGGGATATTGTTTGTCACTTGCAAAAGCAATAAAGTTGATAAAGAAAAAAATGAAAGAGACGGTGTAAAAAAAAAAAAAAAAAAAATGTACATAAAATAAATAATAAAATTGAATTTTTTTTTTAAGTGCCCCGTCCCACCCGTGCTCAGGCATAAATGTGATCGTGTGTATCAGTCCCTCATGCATGTATACTGTAAAAGGTGATCGCACCACACAAGTGAGTTATCGCCACGAAAGTCAGAGCGAATGCAATAATTCTAGAACCAGACCTCCTGTGTTACTCCCAACTGGTAACCTGTAAAGGCTTGTAAAGCGTCATCTATTTTGCGCTACAGTGACAATGCTGTGAGCTGGTAGGATGTATTCCTTGATTGTATGTGAAGCGGAAAAAATCCACAAATCCAGATCATCCGGCGTCTCCAGAAGATAGAGGAAGCTTCTGGGTGTATCAGCCTGATTGCATCCACCCCTAACTAAAACACCAGCTCTACAGGGACTAACCCCTTAAAACATCACAAAAATGCGATGAGATCGTGGAGTTATTTTCAGAGGGTTGGCACGCTTAGGAAAGAAAAAAAAATAATCACCAAGTGTCTGACGGAGAAGGTGGAGGAGAGAAGGATTTCTCTCCGTACTCTTGGCAGCATCCACAAGATTTATGATATGGTTTGAGTTTGATGTGAGTCATCTGTGAGCTGCTGAATTGTCCCCGAATCATCGGCCAACATTTCTTCTACGAACGTCTATGTTAATCAGAGTTGCTGTGCGCAAGACTGCCCAGGACAATGGAACAAGTTTCCAACGAATTCCAGCCCCGGAGCTGGAGGCCACTAGCAATTTATTACTGAGAATGATATTTAGTTATTAAACTCATGTTTATGTTCATTAAAAAGGGCAATCATTAGGCATCACCCCAACCCTGTCACCTCCGATGGGATGGTGTTATTGTAAGTAGTGATTGTAAAGGTTTGTTTTTTTTAAATAACAAACATGTTATACTTACCTGCACTGTGCAAGGGTTTTGCACAGAGCGACCCCGATCCTCCTCTTCTGGGATCCCCTGGCAGTGCTCCTGGCTCCTCTTCTTCATTGTGTGCCCCCACGGAGAGCCGCTTTCCATGAGAGCACTCATGCGGGCATGCTCCGCCCCGCCCCCCCCCGCTCCCGTGTCACTGGATTTGATTGACAGCAGCGGAAGCCAATGGCTCCAGCTGCTATCAATCTGTTCAATGAGGATCCAAGACAGCGGCTGGAGTTGCTGTGCTCGTTCTCATCGCTAAAAAGGATCGGGCTCAGGTGTTAGGGGGGCTCGGGGGGGGGGGGGGGCTGCAACACAGTAGGTTTTTCACCTTAATGTACAATGCATGCAAAAAAAAACGTAAAACTTTACAACCCCTTTAACCGCTTAAAGACCAGAAGCCGCAGTTATACTGCGGCAGGTTGGCTCTCCTGGGGGAATCGCTGTTATGGTATGTCAGCCGCTTTAACACCACTAGGAGGCCGGAGCTAGGGTTGCCGCCTCATCCCTATAAAATCGAACATATTAATTACACAGGTTCTGCGGTCGATTAAGGGGGTAATTAAACTCACTTGGTGCCTTATCTGCATTCAATTAGCCTCAGAACTTGTGTAATTCATATGTGTTCGGGTTTAAAGGGATGAGATGGCAACCTTAGCCGGAGCCGATGCACGTGGGCAGGCCTGTGCTGGCCATCGGGAATACCGGGAGTTTCCCGGTGGGCCGATTGGCAGTGGGCCACTACACTTCTGACTCTCTCCGAGTCTCCATTGTCATTGTTAGAATAACGCCGTCGCCGGGCGGCTCCGCTCCTGCACCCGGCGGGTGGCGTCACACAAGCACCAGCATTATCATGACGCTGGCTGTCACTCACTAGTCACTCCCCCAGGCTCTCCCCCTAACATTACAGCCTTGGGCGGCCTCTTTGTCCTGGCGCCGTGACGTCACTCACGGCCGGAGGGCGGAGGCGGCCAGGGGACATAGGAGGAGAAGGCAGAGCCAGGAGCGTAGCGTAGCAAGCAAGCCTGCAACCAAGAGGAGCTGAGGCCGAGCCAGCGCCGCTGAGGAGGAGGATTCGGAAGTTACCTTACCAGAACCAAGTTGCAGGCAGCCAGCAAGTACAGTCAGATAGGGACCAAATCGACTGTGACTGTGTGTGAGCACTAATACTTTACTAATAAGAAAGTAACTGAGTAATATGTAATAGTAACTGAATATGCAGCATGGCGGGGGTAGGGGGTAGGAGTAAATCTGTACTGTAAATGTACTGCCACTGGACTGGTCATGGTTAAATTATTGGTTAAATTATTAATCAGTTACCATGACCAGTGGCATTAAATTAATAATTGACCAGTGGCATTAAATTAATAATTGACCAGTGGCATTAAACTAATAATTGACCAGTGGCATTATATTATTATTAATGCCAATGTGCAATTAATATTAATATAATGCCACTGGTCAATTATTAATTTAATGCCACTGGTCAATTATTATTTAATGCCACTGGTCAATTATTAATTTAATGCCACTGGTCAATTATTATTTAATGCCACTGGTCAATTATTAATTTAATGCCACTGGTCAATTATTATTTAATGCCACTGACCACGGTAAATGAAGAATAATTTAATGCCACTGGTCAATTATTAATTTAGTGCCACTGGTCAATTATTATTTAATGCCACTGGTCAATTATTAATTTAATGCCACTGGTCAATTATTATTTAATGCCACTGACCACGGTAACTGAAGAATAATTTAATGCCACTGGTCAACTATTAATTTAATGCCACTGGTCAATTATTATTTAATGCCACTGACCACAGTAACTGAAGAATAATTTAATGCCACTGGTCAATTATTAATTTAATGCCACTGGCCACGGTAACTGATGAATAATTTAATGCCACTGGTCACGGTAACTGAATAGTAATTTAATGTTACTGGTCACGGTAACTGATTAGTAATTTAATGACACTGGTCATGGTAACTGATTAATAATTTAATATCATTAGTCACGGTAACTGATTAATAATTTAATGTCACTGGTCACGGTTGTGTATTTGCGCAATTGCGTATAGTTTATATACTGTTTTTGTGTGTGTTTGCAAAATTAAAGTGGGCCGGTCTGGATGAAGTCCAGGGCCAAATTTTTGTCCCAGTCCAGCTCTGCCTGTACGTCCCCTTTAAGAGGCGGGGATAGCAGGCGTGCCCGCACACCCACCGCATACAGCGTGACCGTGCCCGCGATCGTGTCACGGAGCCCCAGAACGGGGAGATGCCTATGTAAACAAGGCATTTTTCCCTGTTTTGGCTTGTTTAATGACAGAGGTCACTGCTCTCTGTCATCGGGAGCAGTGATCGCTGTCATGTGACTAGTAGCCCATCCCCCCACAGTTAGAATCACTCCCTAGGACACACTTAACCCCTTCATCGCCAGTGTCATTTACATATTAATCAGTGCATTTTTATGGCACTGATCGTTGTATTAATGTCAATGGTCCCAAATAGTGTCAAAACTGTCCGATGTGTCCGCCATAATGTTGCAGTCCCAATAGCAGATCGCCGCCATTACTAATAAAAAAAATGAATAACAAAAATGCCATAAAACTATCCCCTATTTTGTAGACGCTATAACTTTTGCGCAAACCAATCAATATACGCTTATTGCAATTTTTTTTTTAACAATATGTAGAAGAATACATATCGTCCTAAACTGAGGAAAAAAACTGATTTTTTTTTATATATTTTTGGGGGATATTTATTATAGCAAAAACTAAAAAATATTGCGTTATTTTTTCAAAATTGTCGCTCTTTTTTTGTTTATAGCGCAAAAAATAAAAAACGCAGAGGTGATCAAATACCACCAAAAGAAAGCTCTATTTGTGGGGAAAAAAAGGACA
This sequence comes from Aquarana catesbeiana, assembly GCF_042186555.1. NCBI lineage: Eukaryota > Metazoa > Chordata > Amphibia > Anura > Ranidae > Aquarana > Aquarana catesbeiana. The sequence continues at coordinate 91,899,567 of NC_133329.1, read as the reverse complement.
TCAATTTTGTTTGGGTGCAACATCGCACAACCGCGCAATTGTCAGTTAAAGGGACGCAGTGCCGAATCGCAAAAAGTGCTCTGGTCAGGAAGGGGGTAAAATGTTCCAGGGCTGAAGAGGTTAAATAGAAAACTATCTTTTAGATAGATTTTTACTCTAAAAGCATTTTATTAAAATTTAATTGATAAAAAGAAAAAAATAAATCCGGTTTGAATCAAAAAATTCTGATTTAAATAAAAAATATCTGATTTTTTTTTATAAAAAATCATGGATTTTTTTTTTTTTATCCACCCTGAAAATAGAAGTCCCCTAGCAGGTTTAAAAAAAACTCCTATATTAGGCTGGGTTCACACTAGTGTGAGTTGGATGTGGGTTTCTCCGCAAATCGCATGAACATTAAGTTATAGAATTAAATGGCATAGAGGGTTATTGATATGATCCTCTATTCCTCTATTGTAATTATTAATTAATGTATTAAGATATGATATATGATGAATGGATGTACAAATGTTACTGTTAATTTTTTGATGCAAAAAGAATAATAAAAAGAGATTTGAAATCGCATGACAGGAGACTGCGACTGGCTCTCAATGGAGCCGGTTCACACACCTCCGGGGCGGCCGCGGAGCGCACTGAAAAAGGGTTCTGTGCGTCTTTGGCTCTGTTTCAGGTCCGAATTCAGGCACAAAATTCGGACCTGATTCGCACCTGAAATGGAAAACAGGATTGCACCGGACGCCTGCTGTGAACCCGGCCTAAATATTTGAAGCTGTTTGTCTGAGTCCGGCTTAAACAAACATGTAGCAAACACTGAAATGGGGATCTCGGTGGACTCACCCTTTAAGTTAATCACATGCGCATAACTTACGGAACTTTACCAAGTCTAAAGGTTTCCTTTTAATTGACCAGCAGTGATCCGAAGCCTATTGTGGCGGATTGTGAATGGGCTCATATGTTTACATAAACTTTATAAAAATATTTTGTTAACCGCTAATTAACAAGACAAAATCAAACAAAGCTGGTTTAGTGCTGGAGGAGGCTGAATAGATGTGCAGACAAGGAGCCCATTCTCCCACATGGCATAGACATCTGCCTCTTTAAATATGAATTGGAGCGTCATTCTTCAGCTAGAGAGCGGCGCTGCAGCTGCAGGGGACACGGCCAGTGGAGGACAATGGCTCTCTGAGCACAGACACAGGGCTGCAGGTGCTGCGATGTCACACACACACTGAGCTCCCCGCCATTCCACCGCCATGTCCTACAAACAACTGTCCGCATTCACCAAGGCACCGCCGCTTGTTACTGCAAAACCGATCAAATGATTATTTAAAGGGGAAATGCAGTGGCCCTCTGGTTGGTATTATCATTTTCCTTTTACTTTCAAAATGCACACCGGCCAGCAATATCATGATGACCACTGACAGGTAAAGTGAACTAACATGATCTCGTTACAATGGCATCTGAAAGTGGGTGGGATATATTAGGCAGCAAGTGAACATGTTGTCCATGAAGTTGATGTGTTAAAAGCAGAAAAAAAAACGGGCAAGTGTAAGGATTTGAGTGGCTTTGACAAGGGCCAAATTGTAATTTCTAGACGACAGAGCAACTCTGGAACTGCAGCTCTTGTGGGAAGTTCCCGGTCTGCAGTGATCAGGACCTACCAAAAGTGGTCCAAGGAAGGAGAACCATCAAACCGGTGACAGGGTCTTGAGCAGCTAAGGCTCAGTGCACAGAGCATTGCAATTTGTTGTATATGAGGTTACCTAGCCACGGACTGGTCAGGGCATCCATGCTCACCCGTGTTCAAAAGAGCCTTCAATGGGCACGTGAGCATCAGAACTTGACCAAGGAGCAATGGAAGAAGGTGGTCACTGATGAACCAGTGACAGGGTCATGAGTGGCCGAGGCTCATTGATGCATCCAATAAAAAAACTACTCTAGCTCAAATTGCTGAAAATGTTAATGCTGTTTTCTTATAATAAGGTGACAGAACATACAGTGCATCCCGATTTGTTGTTTATGGTGTTGCATAGCTGCAGACCGGTCCCATGCCCATACTGATACATATCCACAGCCAAAAGGGTCTACAATGGGCACACGAGCATCACAACCTAAAAATAACGAAAACCGGACCCTTGCATATTTTCAAAAGTAATAAACTCCCATAGACCACTCACACATTAGGGTGTTGTCACAATAACCAAACACCTAGTAGACTACAAAATCCTGGTATATAGACTACCTGGGGAACCAACAGGGTTACTTAAGAGACAATAAGTCATAATAGGGTTACATTTCCAAAAATATACAATTTATTAATTGCTTTAGAATCAAAAGTATGTTAGCACTAAAAATATCTGATCCCCAGCAATATAGAGTCACTCAGGTCAAATACAGCACCAACAATTATAGTGCATAAAGGACAAACATGAATCAAAAAAACACATATACCTACTAATTGCCCAGATGCCAATTATCCCTACACACAAGGTTGTGACACAATAATTACCGCTTTTGGGGTTACAAACCTGGTACAGGACCAATATAAGGTAACAACCAATGTGTGTAGAGCCCTTGGGGACTTGAGCTCAAGTGTGACTCCCTACTGAATGAGGTACCTTACAGAACACTATTCGCTATGACAAAGTAAATGAGATAACCCAAGGAGAGTCAAGCCCAAGGTGACCCGTGTCCACAGCCAAAAGGGCCTATTAAAAGCTGTGACACTGGAGCTGGGGGCGGGACGCAGCAGCGGGACTTGGGAGCGAGCCCGCACGGGGGGGTGCCCCCGTGGAAAGCGGCTTTCTGTGGGGGCACCCAATGAAGAGGAGGGGCTTGGAGCGCCCGCGGGGGACCCCAGAAGAACAGGATTGGGGCTGCTCTGTGCAAAACCATTTCACAGGGCAGGTAGGTATAGGCATGTTTGTTATATTTATTTTTTTTAAAAAAGGGTTTACAAACCCTTTGCCACCACTTTAAGTGCTTGGGTGTAACTTTTTTCTTTTTTTTACTTTCTTTACTAAAACTGAATATATAATTACATGGGGGGACAAAAAGTCCCCTATATGATTTAATATTTTTAAGACAGGGTCTTTTTAATGAGACATCTCACCTGCCTTTCATTGAAGCTAATGGAGCGCATATCGTGGATGATCCCATCATCAGAATCACTAAAATACTGATGTTCTATATATGTTTGAATTATTTGTATACAATCTTTTTTTTTTTCTTTTTTTTTTACACAATAAACCCAACTTTGGGCTTGTGATTTCTGCCACTATTTGACCTCCCCCCCACCCCCCATCCTTCGATCAAAAGGGCAGCTTTAAAAAAAAATTGTATACTTACATTAATTTTAGTCTGATCCAGTGATGTCAAAAGTCCTCTTTGCTCTTCTTTTTTCAGCAGTAGTATCCTAAATGCTGGGCCCCGCTCTCTGCAATATTCTCATATGAACCCATAGTGTGGGTGGGCGGAGCTGTGACACCCTGAGCTAGAGTAGGGAAAAGTTAAGCCTTGTACACACGATCGGATTTTCCTCAGACAAAACCTCTGACTTTTGTCCGAAGGCATGTGCCTGGGTTTTGTCTTGCATACAAACGGCAAGAAATTGTCGGACAACAGACACGAACGTAGTGACGTGCTACGTGGTTTTTCAGCTCTTTAGCGCCACCCTTTGGGCTCCTTCTGCTAATTTCGTGTTAGTAGAAGCTTGGTGAGTGTTGATTCGCGCTTTTCTTTTTGTGTTTTTCATTTAGCGCATTTCATTTGGTGCTTTTCAGTTTGTTTCTGAATGCCCGTTCGTCAACCAGACATGTTGCGGAATCGGAGGAGATAACGTGTTATTTATTATTGACCTTGGAGTTATTGCTTTGACCCAAGTCCAGTCCAGGAACAGGAGGAGGGGGAGTTCTTGGACCAAAAATTGGTTGCTTTATTAATCGTGATCAATTATATCATATGCCTTTGTTGCGGGAGCTCCAGGAGAATAATCCAGATGATTTTCGGAATTATCTCCGGATGACGGACCCCTGCTTTCACCAACTCTTGGCAATGTTGACCCCCTATATTAAGAAGCAGGACACACGCATGAGGCTTTTATTTTATTTTTTTGGTTGAATAATGATTTGATTTGATATATTTTCTATATTTTTGGATGCATAGAATGCACTTTTTGGTTACGTTCTATTGGCAGATAGCATGTCTAATTTTATTTTGTTTTCTTTTTTTAATGCACAATAAAAAGATTGTGTAGAATAATACTTGGCTATGTGTTTTACTTCAAATGACAGTTTGGGAGTAGGCAGTTACAATTAAAAAAATACAATGTAAAATTGACAAGGGGCACCAACATAGTTGTATCTTTGATCTTAAAAACTACAGATAATGGTGTTGTGGTAACTTGCCCAAATAAAAAAAACAAAAAAACATAATAATATTATTCTTGATATCACTATAAAAAAAAGCCTTTGAAAATTTGTTTGCAATATCTCCATCAGTATCACCAGCAAAGCAGCTTCATTATTATCCCATTAAAGAAGAGAATTGTGCGCTGCATTTCGAGATTTCATAATTTGCCACGTCACGAATGTTAATTCTCCATTAGGAGCGCTAGTTTACAAGACCGACCGCTTCTGGCTTGTCCTAGCTTCCGAGCATGCGTGTTTGTACTTCGGACTTTTGTCCAAAGGACTTGTGTACACACGCTCGGAAAATCTGATAACACACATTTACCTGTGGAAAATTTTAAAACCTGCCATCCAACATTTGTCCGTGGAAAATCCGACAACTGTCTGATGAAGCGTACAAATGGTCAGATTTTCCAACAGCCTGTCATCACACATTTCCCGTCGGAAAATCCGATCGTGTGTACGCGACTTGCCGCGACTTTCCGACAACAAAACCGTGGCATACACACGGTCACACAAATGTTGTCAGAAATTCTGAACGCCAAGAACGCGATGACATACAAGACGTACGACGAGCCAAGAAAAATTAAGTTCAATAGCCAGTGCGGCTCTTTTGCTGGATTCCGAGCATGCGTGGACTTTTGTGCGTCAGAATGGTGTACATATGCTCGGAATTTCTGACAACAAGTTTTGTTGTTGGAAAATTTGAGAACCTGCTCTCAAACATTTGTTGGCGGAAAGTCCGACAGCTAATGTTCTATGGAGCATACACATGGTCGGACTTTCCAACAACAAGCTCACATCCAACATTTGTTGTCGGAAAGTCCGATCGTGTTTACCGGGCAGGGGCGTTTCTAGGTCTACAAAAGATCTGGGGCTAGAGCCCATAGCAGCGTAGTAAAGAAAGTCATACACTTGGGCGGGCATACACATGTATATACGGTAATATACATGTGTGTATATATTCCCAGAGAGTCCCCCCTTACATCAGGGTCCCCAGAGAGCCCCCCTTACATCAGGGTCCCCAGAGAGCCCCCCTTACATCAGGGTCCCCAGAGAGCCCCCCTTACATCAGGGTCCCCAGAGAGCCTCCTCCTTACATCAGAGTCCTCAGAGAGCCTCCCCCTTTCATCAGGGTACCCAGAGGGCCCCCTATTTACATCAGGGTTCCCAGAGAGCCCCCCTTACATTAGGGTCCCCAGAGAGCCTCCCCCTTAAATCTGGGTCCTTAGAGAGCCTCTGCCTTAAAATCAGGGTACCCAGAGAGCCTCTCCCTTGCTTCAGGGTCCCCAGAGAGCCCCCCACTTACATAAGGGTCCCCAGAGAGCCTCCCCTCCCCTTTGGGGACCCCTGCAGAGACTCAGGGCTATTGGCCCCAGATTCGGGGCTATAGCCCCAAAAGCCACCCCCTAGCAACACCCCTGGTACCGGGCATTACACTTTCTGTCCAAATCGGGGAGAAATTTTCTCTCTGGAAAAAAAATTTTCCCCATTACAAAGTTTCCCTTCATGTCTGTTCTGGTGACAACTAAAATGTTTGGTTTTTACCTTCAAGCAGAAGTTAAAAATAAATGGTCCATTTAAAGGTACATGACAAAGCCAGCTTTTGTTGCGATATTCAGCTTCATTATAGAGCTTAACCCTGCAGTAACTTTTTGGTCCTCATTCTAATGGCCAACATCATTCAAACTACCTTCTCTTAGCCCAGAAGGTCCTACACCTTATACCCAGCCTGTGACTGGACAGTGAAAGGAGAAGCAGCGCAGTGATGAACTCATCTCTCTATCACTTTGCTCTCTCCTCCTACCAGCATGTTTCTTGTAAGCATATGAAATGATTGGCTCCTTGTGCTGCTTCTTCCTCTTGTACTCCAGCCCTGCTGGAACTTCAAGAGGCTGATACCAGGTCACATTCAGGTACTTAAAAATAAATGTAGTGATGTGTTAATAATTACAGAATTGCAATAATTTGGGTCTTTTATAGCTGCTGACACTCAAACCTAACCATGCTGAATATTGCATTGTGTGAATTTAGCAATCTATTTGCTTTATTCCTCTGAAATGCACGTTATTGGTGGGGAATTTTTGAATTAAAAAAATTGATTGTCAGTATTCCAGAGCTGCAAAATTCAGGGTGGATGGTGCTGTAATAGCCAGACTGGCCAGTTGTGATCTACCTGGAAAAGATCTACTGAATCCACAGAAAATGGATTTTCTCTGGAAATGATACAGACATGACTACAAAGGGTTAACACGCAAGGGTTTGTCATTCGCAGCTTGCACAGCAGGCCCGAAAGCGTCCAGTTTGGCCGGCGTCCCTGGCGGCTGTGATATTTTGCATTTCTCATGTCTTCACCAGGGTCTAATATCTGGCTGGACAGTTCCCGGTTTAACCCCATCTCCTCCATGCTGATCTCCTCGCCTCGCTCGTTACGCCCCAGTCCCACGCCTGTCTATTCCAGCCTTTAACCTCAATAAACGCGTTGGGCTTTTTACAAAGGTGATGACAGGTATGTTTATGGTGGAGTCTGGCCCACTGTTATTACATTACCAATCTAATTGATTTGTGCCACGGACACAAGCGACGGCCTGACAAATGGCGGGGAAGTGACAGTGACATCTCTGAACTGGGACAGGAAGGGGACAAGGGGGAGGGGGCAGACCAGCGTTCATGGAGTGGTCGCAGTGATCTTAAAGGAGCAGTACTCCTAAATTATGAACTGTGCTACATGACGGAGCAAGAAATAACATTTATGGGAATGGTTGTAAGAAAATTCGGGAGCTCTTTAGAAATTAATTAACAGAAGGGTGATATTTTCTAATATTAGCTGAATTTCTAGGCGTCCGTCTGACTTACTCCATCTGGTTAATGTCTTTCTTCTCCTGCTCATTACATTTGTGTTTTAAATTTCTTGCAGCACCTGTGTCAGAGTGGGGGTGGGAGGCTTTCTTCGGAGGCTTTGGCAGGTGCTGCTGTGTGAGATGCTGTTGCATGCTGCAGGTACCCTTAGGCCGGGTTCACACTGGTACGACACGACAGTCGTACAACTGTGGATCCGACTTTGCCCTGCGACTTGAAGTCCGACTTCAGTGAACAGGTATCCGACTTTGATCCCCGAAATACCAGGCACTGTGTCCGGTATGAATCTTTAGGGGGAACTCCACGCCAAATTAAAAAAAGATAAAAAAACGGCACGGGTCCCCTCTCCAAGACCATACCAGGGCCTTCGGTCTGGCATGGATTTTAAGGGGAACCCTCCACGCCCAAAGAACAGCATGGGGTCCCCCCCAAAATCCATACCAGACCCTTACTCGAGCACGCAGCCCGGAAGGTCAGGAAAGGGGGTGGGGATAAGCGAGCGCGCCCCCTCTTGAACCGTACCAAGCCGCATGCCCTCAACATGGGGGAATGGGTGCTTTGGGGCAGGGGGCCTTGCGCCCCCCCACCCCTAAGCACGTTGTCCCCATGTTGATGGGGAGAAGGGCCTCTTCCCGACAACTCTGGCCTTTGGTTGTTGGGGTCTGCGGGCGAGGTGCTTATCGGAATCTGGAAGCCCCCTTTAACAAGCCCTTGTCCTCATCAACATGGGGACAAGGTGCGTTGGAGTGGGGGGGGGGCCCAAAGCACCCAACCCCCCATGTTGATGGCATGCGGCCTGGTATGGTTTAGGGGGGGGGGGGCTCTCACTCGTCCCCACCCCTTTCCTGACTTGCCTGGCTGCGGGCTTGGATAAGGGTCTGGTATGGATTTAGAGGGGGTCCCATGCCGTTTTTTTTTTTTTATTTGGCGTGGAGTTCCCCAGCGATACCACTTTGATCCGACTTCATTGATATTCAATGGGTTGAAGTAGGATCAAAATCGGACCAAAGTAGTGCAGGGAGCATTTTCAAAGTCGGACCGACTTGTGTCGGACCAGTTAAGACAGCTCTCATAGGGATTTTCACACGTCATGCGACATTTTCACATCATTGGAATTTGTAAATATACCTGGTTGGGCAGGCGTGCCTCCGGGTTGTTGTGAACTGTCGTTGCCTTACTTCAATACAAGTTTTCTGTTGCACCATTCCATCAATAATACGTGCCAGGGTGGCAGTACAATTGGCAGAGCCCAGCATGCCTTCAGCTCCAAGTAGAACATTCACTCGAATATTTTTGTGCAATGTAACAAAGCGTATATTTAGATTACGCAGCCTATGGCAAGGAGGGGGCCCATGCGGACACTTTTACCAAGTCCAGATAGGGGCCCCGGCAAGTTCCCATGTTTCGAGAAAAATAAACATACATTTTTTCACATTGAACATCACTGTTCTGTGGATTCTACTGGATTGTCCAAGCAGTGCCAAGTGAAACACTAGCCTGATACGCCCTGCTATTACTGCGGTTACAGTGCGCTCTGTGATATAATATTCAAATCAAAGAATGCAAATTAACCAGGACAGATGCTCTTAAAGAGATTTATGGAGATAGAACAGGGGATAACCAGGATTTTAGGGCTCTTACACATTTATTAAGAACAGACGTAACGCAAATACAGTTTTGTATTGAAGAAAGTGGCAGAATAAAGAAACCCTGTCTGCTGCTCACTTTCTGGGCTTGGCTCATCTCCAGAGGAGGTAAAGATGATTAGAAATAATACTTCAGATTCATCTGCAGTTTGAGACAGATTATTAGCAGGTATGGCATTGCTTCCTCCTGTCATTGTGGCTGACTGTTAAGCTCATCCTCTCACCACTGCAAATTTGTTTTTATGTTGAAAATGAAAGATAATCTCACCAACCCTCCAAAAAAAAAAGCTAGCTATAAATGACTCAGGATGAAGGGTATTTGGGGGATCACTGCTGCTTATCCCTTCAAAAGCTCCTACAGGATAAATCTGAGTTTCTCAATCAGGGTTCCAGGAGAGATCCCCAGGAGTCACACCACCCCTCACCATTGCAGCTGATTTCTATCTGCTCAACCATTGGCTTCAGTATCACCCCTGAAGGTAACTTCCCACCTGGCATTAGCCAGGTAGATTGATATCAGCCCGACAATACTCTTTTAGTTTTAGCACCTGATGTCACCAGCACCAGCCAGTCTCCCGGTGGCCCTTTAAGTAGGCTTTATTGCCCTGCAGGGGGCACAGCTTCTGTATCATATGATTGCTATGATTGGCTCTCACAGCAGTCACATAATCGGAAGCCCGTCCCACATGGTTCCCAATCAGAAGCCTTGACTGAGAGCTGTGGGTGACAAGTCGGTCAGTGTGCTGGCAATCTCCTGCCGCTATGGATACACATGTGCAGGCGCGTTATAGCCTACCTTTCAGATCACCACATATATGCATTATGAGACCAGCAAGAAGTTAAAGAGGAACTCCCCCCCCGCCCATGTTATTTTTTTTTTTCAAATCCCCATCTACCCTGTTAGCAGGGACATGAAGTCAGAGAAGGCAGGTGAGGCAAAGCCTCCCCTGCCATGAACATTAAAAAAAAAAAAATGAGATTCGAGGGACGTAGCTCGGTGACCTGAGGTCACAGTGACCCCAAATTTGGGGGGTGGGTAGCCTAAGTCCTACCCCACCTATGGTTCCAGAGCTCCTTGCGCAGCCTGTCAGAAGCTACATACAGAGAGGCCAGTTTAAATACAAGCTGGCACACTCTGTTTGCAGCAGACTGAGAAGATGAAGTCACAGTGCCTCTCCTCACTTCTTGTCAGAGGCACTGAGCTCAATGGACAGCTTGGAGTCTTGGACCAATGGTAAAGTACCATTAGCCTCAGCTGTCCAATAAAAGTACTGCAGTGAAGGCACACCTCTCACTGTAGTGTCAGAGAAGAGGGCATATGTCTAAAAGACAAATACTCCCTTCCAGCCCTCTTATCTAAAAGGAAAAACATGGGCTTATGGGTATAAGATTTACTCACAATCCCACGTTTTTCTCATACAGTTAAGAGGAAGAATGAGAATCTTCTGCTGTTGAAAAGGTACTGTTATAATCAAGTTAAATCATATATTATTATGCTATATGTTATAAGATAATAAATGATTATTTATCTATTTATTGTGAAATTATTGGTTTGACGTTATAACTTCAGACTTCAGTAATTTGTCTGTTAAGCCACCTGCTTGAGTACAGTTTTTGAAAATATAGTAAATTACCTTAAAAACAATATATAATAATTATTTGTGTATTACTTACTTATGGTAATTAACCCCTTGCCACCCAGGCCAATTCTGACACTTCTCTCCTATAGGGATGAGCCGAACACCCCCCGGTTCGGTTCGCACCAGAACCTGTGAACGGACCGAAAGTTTGCGCGAACTTTAGAACCCCATTAAAGTCTATGGGACTCAAACGTTCAAAATCAAAAGTGCTAATTTTAAAGGCTAATATGCAAGTTATTGTCCTAAAAAGGGTTTGGGGACCAGGGTCCTGCCTCAGGGGACATGTATCAATACAAAAAAAGTTTTTAAAACGTCCGTTTTTTCAGGAGCAGTGATTTTAATGATGCTTAAAGTGAAAAAATAAAAGTGAAATATTCCTTTAAATATCATACCTGGGGGGTGTCTATAGTATGCCTGTAAAGTGGTGCGTGTTTCCCATGCTTAGAATAGTCCCTGCACAAAATGACATTTTTAAAGGAATAAAAGTCATTTAAAACTGCTTGCGGCTTTAATGTAATGTCGGGTCCCAGCAATATGAATGAAAATCAGTGAGACAAACGGGGTCTTGTATGGATATTAAGGGGAACCCAGCACCCAAATTAAAAAAAGGAAAGGCGTGGGGCCCCCAGGCCCTATATACTCTGAACAGCAGTATACAGGCGGTGCAAACAAAACAGGGACTGTAGGTTTGTTGTTAAGTAGAATCTGTTTGTAATTTTGAACTGGTACATTTTTTAAGTGTAGCTCCAGCCAAAAAATCTATTTTTAAGCTTTTTGGAAAACATAGGGAAGGGTTATCACCCCTGTAACATTTGTTTTGCTGTCTGTGCACCTCTTCAGAAGATTTCACCTCACTTTCTGTCCCAAAGACAAATGTTTTTTTGAAAATTTGCGGTTTTTAGTGAAACAAGGATTGGTGAAAAAGCATTAGTGAAGAGGAGACATGTTTTTCCCCATATTAACTCTTACAAGAGAGAATTTCCCTTCCTAGGGGTAGATTTTATCTCACTTCCTGTTGTCTCCTTCCGTTTGCAAGTAGGAGTCGTTTGTAAGTTGGATGTTTGAAAGTAGGGACCTGCCCTATATACTCTGCAGAAATTGGGGCCTTTAGGTGTTGGTGTTGCAACAACACTGTAAGCCCTCACAGTTACTCTTAGTGGGCGCAGGAATGGGCCCTGCTGTGAAAATTAGATCAAGAATTGTAATTACATGCCATTGTTGAGCTGGGGCAGAAAAATTGGGCCTTTGGTGGTGGTGGTGGTGCTGGTGCCACAACACTGTATGTCCTCACAGTTACTCTTGGTGGGCGCTGGAATGGGCCCTGCTGTGAAATATTATATCAAGAATTGTAATTACATGCACCTGTTGAACAGGGGCAGAAAAATTGGGCCTTAGGCACTGGTGTCACAACACTGCAACGCCTCACAGATGTTATAGTTGGAGCGCAGGAATGAGCCCTGCTGCAAAGTATTGCATCAAAAATTGTAAAGTATATGCCCCTGTTAAACAGGGGCTAAAAAATTGGGCCTTGGGTACTGGTGCTGGTGCCACAACACTGCAACCCCTCACAGATACTATAGGTGGAGCGCAGGAATGAGCCCTGCTGCAAAGTATTGCATAAAAAATTGTAATTACACGCCCCTGTTAAACAGGAGCAGAAAAATTGGGCCTTGGCCACTGGTGGGGGTGCCCGGAACCAAAAATGTTATTACAAGCAATCAGCATGAAAATCGAGGAGGAAGAGGATTGTCACTAAGCATAACAGGATAGTCACTCAGCATCAGCATAGGCAGTCTTGAAGGGATCTCACATAAAAAAAAAAATCAATCGGTTACATCAGTATCAGGTGCTTGGTATCTGGTGATCCGAGACTGATTCATTTTTATGAAGGTCAGCCGATCGACCGATTCGGTGGACAGGCGCACCCTGTGATCGGTTACAAAGCCTCCAGCAGCACTGAATGTGCGTTCCGAAAGAACGCTGGATACAGGACAGGCCAGTAGCTCAATTGCATACTGTGCAAGCTCTGGCCAGTGATCCATCCTCAAGACCCAGTAACCCAGAGGATTTTCGGTGGGAAAGGTGTCCAAGTTTGATCTTGCCCCTAGGTAATCTTGCACCATGTGAATCAGACGCTGGTGATGGTTGCTGGAACCGATCAGACCTTGGGGCTGCGGACTAAAAAATTGTCTGAACGCATCGGTCAGACAGCCACCTTCTCCACCGCTCCTTCTGTGACTGATCGAAGCCTCAGCAACACGTTGTCCAGGAGGACCAGGAAATTGTAACCTCCCAGGCTCTGGAAACGCGTTGCACAAACCTTTCTGCAAGGCCTCCCGAAGATGTTTCATCCTCTGCTCCCTCTGTGACGGCAAGATAAGTTCTGCAACCTTACCCTTGTAACGTGGATCAAGGAGGGTTGCCAGCCAGTAATCATCCCTCCCCTTGATACAACGAATACGAGGATCCTTCTGCAGGCTTTGCAGGATCAGGGAGGCCATGCAGCGTAGGTTTGCTGAGGCATTCGGTCCAGAGTCCTCTGGGTCACTAAGCCACCAGCCACCTTTTCCCAGCCATGTACAAGTCCATGGGTTTCTTCAGACTGTAAATGATCCCTTGAAGACTGCTGCTGATGCTGAGTGGCGGGCTCCACCTCCATGCTGACACAATCCTCCTCCTCCTCCTGTGTGATCGGTGGGCACGCAAGAACACTGTCTGTATAAAGGGGGCCTTGAGAGGTAAGGAAGTCCTCCTCTTCCTCCCTCTGTTCTGCCTCAAGTGCCCTGTCCATTATTCCACACAGCGTGTGCTCCAACAGGTGGACAAGAGGGACAGTGTCACTGATGCATGCACTGTCACTGCTCACCATCCTCGTGGCCTCCTCAAATGGTGACAAGACAGTGCATGCATCCCTGATCATAGCCCACTGGCGTGGGGAAATAAAACCAAGGTCCCCTGACCCTGTCCTGGTGCCATAGTCGCATAGGTACTCATTGATGGCCCTCTGCTGCGTGTGCAGCTGCTGCAGCATGGCCAACGTTGAATTCCACCTTGGCATGTCACAGATTAGGCGGTTCTTGGGCAGGTTAAATTCCTTTTGGAGGTCAGCCAGCTGAGCACTGGCATTATATGACCTGCGGAAATGCACACAGACTTTCCTGGCCTGCCTCAGGACATCCTGTAAGCCCGGGTACCTGTCCAAAAACCGCTGCACCACCAGGTTAAGGACATGAGCCAAACAGGGCACATGGGTCAGTTGTCCCTGTCGGAGGGCCGAAAGGAGGTTGGTGCCATTGTCACAAACCACCATGCCTGGCTTAAGCTGGTGTGGTGTCAACCACCTCTGAACCTGCCCCTGCAGAGCTGACAGAATCTCTGCCCCAGTGTGGCTCCTGTCCCCCAAGCACACCACCTCAAGCACCGCATGGCATCTTTTTGCCTGCGTGCTTGTGTAGCCCCTTGAATGCCTACGGAGCACCGCTGGTTCCGAGGACAAATCAGCACAGGAAGAGGCCATGGAGGAAGAAGAAGAGGAGGGGGTGGAGGAGAGAGGTGTGGCAGAATCACCATTAGTAGAATTTTGGAGGCGTGGTGGTGGAACAACCTCCAACACTACTGCACCCTGTCCTGCATCCTTCTTAGCTGCCAGAAGAGTGAAAGATAGGTAATGTCCCTGTCCATGCCTGCTGGACCATGAGTCAGCGGTAATATGCACCTTACCCCTGACCACCCTGTCCAACGAGGCCAAGACATTGCCTTCCACATGCCGGTAGAGAGCCGGAATCGCCCTCCATGAGAAAAAGTGGCGTTTGGGAACCTGCCACTGAGGAACCGCACATTCCACAAACTCACGGAAGGGGGCAGAGTCTACCAACTGAAAAGGCAGCAGTTGAAGTGCTAGAAATTTAGCCAAGCTAGCATTCAACTGCTGGGCATGTGGATGGCTGGGAGCGAACTTCTTTCGGTGGTACAGCAGCTGGGGCAGGGAAATTTGCCTGGTACAATCTGACGTCGGTGTACCGATAGCAGAAGTACTTGGCTGTGACACACCTAATTCTACACCTTCATTCCTCTCAGTGCAGGTTTCAGAGAGGACTGAAGGTATAGTGGGGTTGGAGATCCCAGCCGATGAGGAGCAAGGAGAGGTCCGCTTTGTTCTTTTGTGTGGGTCTTTTAGGTATGCTTGCCAACGAACTGCATGGCAATTCAACATATGCCTGGTCAAGCATGTGGTGCCCAAGTGGGTGATGTTTTGGCCACACGAGATATGCTTGAGACATATGTTGCAAATAGCAGCGGTGGGATCTGATGCACTCGTCTCAAAAAAGGCCCACACCAAAGAACTTTTGGAATAATGCGCAGAGACAGCGCCCTGCACATGCGGAGCTTTGCGGTGTGATGCAGTCGATGTGCTGCCCCATTGGCGTGCACAGCCTATTGTATTAGGGTGTGCACCCCAGAGCACAAACACACATGCCTGTAAATCAGCAGAGCCGTGGAAGGTGTGAGCAGAGATTGGTGCCAATAGGGCAGTGGACAGTGTCAGTAGTTTTTATTTTTTGTATTTTTTTACAATTTTATTTTTGTAATTCTTTTTTACAAAATTATTATTTATCTTTTTTTTTTACAATTTTCAAGGAGCCCCGTTGAGGGGGTTTTGGTGAAATATCAAGGGTCTAAACAGACTTCTGATGTCTCACAAATAAAACATAGTTTACTATGCTTCAGTTAAGAATGAACACAGGAGCAGTACAGATCAATCACTGTGTTCATTCAGAAAAGGAAGGGGTAAATGAAATATTTAAAGGCCCCTTCCCCCACTCTCCATCCTGAAACATCCCCGGAGCAGCTGGCGGGATAGGAGAGAAACTGGCAGCACTGCAGGGGGAGACGGGGCACCAGGAAGCAGGGAGAATCAGCACAGCGCGGGGTGATTAGGGTGTGCCCAGGCACACCTGGCACACCCTGTGCGCACGCCTATGTGCTGCCCTTAAGCTGGCCCCTGGAGGGCACCCTGCCTCGTTGGAGATATGCCTCCTCCTCCTCCTCTCTCCTATCAGGTACCCACGTGGAGTCAGTGACCTCATCATCCCCTCCCTCCTCATCACTGGAGCAAAGCTGACAGTATGCTGCAGCTGGGGGAACATGACTGCCAGATTGCTGTCCTTCTTGGGCACCCCCTCTCTCTGGGCTCACGTTACTACCTTCCTCTAGCTGGGTACCATCATCGGAGCCTTCAAAACGCTGGACATCCTCCTGGAGCATGTACCCAACACTGTGGTCAAACAGTTCGGGGGAATCCTCACGAGGACATGGTGGGGCTAGGGAAGGAGTGACTGATGCCATTGAGCCGAGGGAAGAGGCCGGGTTGGCAGCTGCTTTGCCAGACAAAGTACCCTGAGCCTGGGTGAGAGAGGATGAGGAGGATGAGGACGGCTTGGTCAACCACTCTACCAAGTCTTCCGCATGTTGCGGCTCAATACGGCCAGCTGCTGAAAAAAAGGACAAGCGTGTCCCACAGCCACGTGCTGATGAGGATGCACCATCTCCACGACCAGCACTGTTGCCTCTAGACACAGAGCCTGCTTGCCCCCTATTATTGGCTTGTGACTGTCTACCCCTCCTTGTTGGCCTTCCAGACATACTAATGGCCTGCAGTGAGATGTATCTGCACAAAGCTGGGATGTGTATATATATACTAATACTGCAGCTAGCAGAATCAACTGCCTGCCTGTAGTATTATTTGCATGAGAACACCAGCAATTGTTTTCAGGTAGCTTTAGGTGCACACTGTGCAGAGCACACAGTACACTAACTGTAAATACTGCATCTGCCTGCCTGTGATATTAATAGGATCAGAACAACAGCAATTGTCTTCAGGTAGCTTTAGGTGCACACTGTGCAGAGGACACAGTACACTAACTGTAAATACTGCAGCTGCCTGCCTGTGGTACTAATAGGATCAGAAGAACACCACCAATTTTCTTCAGGTAGCTTTAGGTGCACACTGTGCAGAGGACACACTACACTAACTGTAAATACTGTAGCTGCCTGCCTGTGAAGTTAATAGGATCAGAACAACAGCAATTTTCTTCAGGTAGCTGTAAATACTGTAAAAACACCTGCCTGCCTGTCAGTAGAAGAGAATAACAGGAACGGATCTAGCTAAACTGAATACAGTGTGTGTATATATATATATATATATATATATATATATATTGTAACATCGGGGGTTGGTTTAGCTTAAAGGTAGAGCTTACCAGTGAGCCGAGTCCACGCCAGATACGCAGTTTTAAGGGCTTGTAGGCCCACTTTTATTAAAGAAAGAAAATGTCCAATAACAGAAGTGTTGCCCACACAGGGGTTTCAGCTTTCCACAGCAACAATGTAAGTTTAATCAAAAATACCAAGCCACCTGGCTCTCTTCAGCAGCACTGCTGCTCAGACTTATACTTCAGCCCTCTCGGCTCTATAACAGATTTCCTGTACACATGCTTCAGCCCTCTCGGCTCTATAACAGATTTCCTGTACACCCAGTACCTCAGCACTCTTTTCCAGCCCACAGGCTTAGACCCTCTGTCTGCTCTGACAGACAGACCTGTGCAGACATGCACACTTCTCCTCGGGAGGGTGGAGCCCAGAACTATGGTCAGGTGTCTACAAATAGCCCAACACACACCTGACCAGTCAATCTGCTGGTGGATCTCAAAACCTGGAGAAAGCTGCAAACGCAGTTTTCTCCAGTCCACATTCATGCTCTGAAGCCCTGCCCCAAGCAAACGTGCATACCCCATGTCCACCTCAACCCCATTTTCACAGTGACAGGGACTCTCACTATTACAATATATACACACACAACACCTAGGATGCATATATGTACACGATACACTGTAAGTGCAGCTAACTGACTCGCCTGCCTGTTCTATCTAACTTAAATCAAATGACACCGTCTCTCTGTCTATCTCTCCGCCGCCACAACACACTACACAAGGCCGCCACGCAGGCAGCCTTATATAGTGTGGGGCGTATACTAAACCCCCTGAGCCATGATTGGCCAAAGCCAGCCTGGCTTTGGCCAATTACGTCTCTCTGTACAGACGGCGCTGTGATTGGCCAAGCATGCGGGTCATAGTGCATGCTTGGCCAATCATCAGCCAGCAATGCACTGCGATGCCGCAGTGAATTATGGGCCGTGACGCGCCACTCGAATTTGGCGTGAGCGGCCCATACTGTTCGCAATTCGCCGAACGGTCGAACATGCGATGTTCGAGTCGAACATGGGTTCGACTCGAACGCAAAGCTCATCGCTACTCTCCTACATGTAATAATCATAATTTTTTTGCTAGAAAATTACTCAGAACCCCCAAACAATAAATATATTGTTTCAGCAGACACCATAGGGAATAAAATGGTGGTCGTTGCAACTTTTTACGTTACACGGTATTTGCGCAGCAATTTTTCAAACGCGTTTTTTTTTTTTTAAACTGGTTCATGAATAATAATAAAAAAAAACACTAAAGATAACCCGATTTTTTTGTATAATGTGAAAGATGATGTTCCACGGAGTAAATAGATACCCAACATGTCATGCTTTAAAATTGTGCACACTTTTTGAATGGCGCCAAACTTCAGTACTTAAAAATCTCCATAGGCGACGCTTTAACATTTTTACAGGTTACATGTTTAGAGTTACAGAGGAGGTCTAGTGCTAGAATTATTGCTCTCACTCTAACGATCGCAGCGTGTGTATCTGGCTCTGATACTAGCCAGTGCCTCACCAGCCATTGACCTCACCGCACATCCCTGCCTGTTAGCTGGGTTAGCCTCAAAATACATACTCATACATCCAGAAAATCCTGCTGCAATCTGTCACAGCACACCGGACCCCACGCCGCCATCTCCTTTACTTTTGTCATCAGGGGAGTTCTGTCTCTTCCAAATTCTTTGACCATGGTGTGTCATCAGGGGGGTGGCTGCAAGACCCAGTAAGACAGCCTGACATCTAATGATGCCCTGCAGTGTATGCACTTAAAAGTACCACAAAGCCCCCTGGGACTTATGACGTCAGTATCCGAGGAGGCTGCAAGTCACTGGAGAAAGGGGGACAATAAAAATAATTGTCCAGTGGTGAGAGAGGAGGGAGGTAAGGATGCATTTATGTTAGGTGGGTAGGAAGGGTTGTTTTCGTTCTAAGTTTCACATTCTGTGTTACATTTGACTACTAAAGAACCACCCAGTAGTACTACCATTTTCACACAGAAATCTGGGGGGCAGAGGCTGGGGGACAAGGATGACCATGAGACAAGAGATCAATTCCAGGTGAAAGGGAATTTGAATGGAAAAGGTCACTAGATTCAAATCTCTATACAGGTGGTTCTGTGTGCTGGGTGCCAGTTATTCCACCACTATGGAACCAGCTGCAAAATCTGCTAAGTGTCAATGCACTAAGGATAATTTCACACCCGTGTTCTGCACAATGCACGCATATTCGTTGATGCACATTTCATTTGAATAGGCTGGCCAACACAAATAAATTGAACCATGCATGCATTTTTTTTTAATGCAGCGCACCACAAAGCATGATAATAGGCTTCCATGGGTTGTAGAATACTGCATGTGCATTAGCCACGTACATTGGGGTACCATGAAAAATGAATGGCATTGTGATGCACCTAAACGAAAAATATGTTTTTGTGCGCTCTGGGAACCTGAGTGATATGGGGCACATTCCCGCAGCTGTGAACAGAGCCTTATGCTGTGTACACACGAGCGGTTTTGCCGTCAGAATAAACTCTGAAGGATTCCCTGACGAAATTCTGCTCAAGCTGTCTTGCACAGACACGGTCACACCAAAGTCCGACCGCCAAGAACGCTAATCTCGTCGGAACAGCATACAGACGAGCGGTTTTTCCGATAGTAATTAGTTCCGTCGGAAAAATATGGAACATGTTCTTTATCTAAGTCCGTCTGAATTTTCGACGGAAAAAGTCCAATGGGGCATACACATGGTTGGAATATACAATGAACAGCTCCCATCGAACTTTTTCTGACGGAAATTCCACTCGTGTGTACGCGGCATAAGTGTATTTGCTGAGCACCAATGCACCCTTGCATACGGTTGCGGGGAACTTGCAGAGTGGCGCCATTTATTTGAATGGGTTGTGTTCAGCGGGCGACAGGTGATATTTCCTGTGGCGGTATGTGTAGATCAGAAAATGCTTTCAGGGGTTCTCCAAGATCTAATCTTTTTTTTCAAGGGTTTCTCAAGTGAAAAAAGGTTGAGAAAGATTGGGGTTAATTTATAATCCATCCAGATTTTGGCTAGGTTGCATTAGATTAAATGTATCACTCTTGAATACATGGAGGCAGGTGATATAGGGAGGGAAGGGGGTCTGGCCAGGCTGCAGTAGAGTAGTAGTACATGGTCAAATCATGTCTGGACGTCCCTCCATCTAATGAAAAGCTCTGTTTTTGGCCATTAGGGCAATCCTGCTGGAGTGATGAGTAAGCATAACTCTGAATTTGAAACAGTCAAGGCCACAAAGTAAAATAATAATCAGAGGCATAATCTTGTGGTGCCTGCTCTCAGGCAAGACTGATAGACTTCATCCTAAAAATGCTTGTTGCTTGTCATCCTGATCCTCTAAACCAGGGATATTCAAACTTTCTAAACAAAGGGCCAAATTACGGTCCCTCCGTCTTTAGGAGGGATGGACTGTGGCCAGAAAATCCCAGGCTGGTGATCAGTGTGAATAGTGCCACATAATTATTATTAGTGTTCAATATTTTATATCAGTGGGAGGAACAGTGCACCATCATTGAGATCAGTGGGAAGAATAGTGCCCCATCATTGGCGTCAGTGGGAGGAACTATGCCCCATCACTGGTATTAGTGGGAGGAATAATGCCCCATCATTGGTGTCAGTTGGGGGAAAAGTGCCCCATCACTCGTGTCAGTGGAAGGAAAGGTGCCTTACTGTTAGTGTCAATGGGAGGACTGTGCCCCAAGAACCTAATAAGGGCAAAGGGCCATACCCGGCCCATGGGCCGCAGTTTGGAGATCAATGCTCTAAACCAATGGCAGTCTTAGGTGAGTAGAAAAGCCACAGGAGGTACTTAAAGTGGAGGTTTGCTGAAAAAAAAATATTAAAAGCCAGCAGCTACAAATACTGCAGCTGCTGACTTTTAATATATGGACACTTATCTGTCCAGGGAGCCCACGGAGTCAGCAGCCGAAGCCGATCCATCCTTCGGCTCTCGGCAGCTGCCGCCGCCATCCTCGGTGAGGGAATAAGGAAGTGAAGCCGTGCGGCTTCACTTCCTGGTTCCCTACTGCGCATGCACGAGTCGCGCTGTGCGTCCTCTCAGGTCCCTGCTGTATTCTGTGTGTCACAGAATACAGCGGGGGAGGACGGGGTAGGCGGTGGAAGTGGCGTAGGTCCATTTTTGGGTGGAACTCCACTTTAAAAAAAAAAAAGAAAAAGCTGGTGAATGGCAAGAGATGAATGGGAGTCTGCTTGCGCATCTTCCCCTCTCTGCAATACCATCAATCTACAATACAGGACCAGTAGTAGCTTAAGTTTGTTTTTGTGCTGAATTGCTGGTAATGTTTTTGTTTCGTATAACACAAATTATCTCTAAAGCTCAAGATTATGTTCAGCATTGGGCTGGGTTCACATTTATGCAAATTGGATGCCGGTATGACATGCAATGTCTGAGATCGAACTATTCTGAACCTAGGCTCAATACGCATGACAGGAGAGTGTGCCTGTCTAATATGTATAGTTAGGGGTCTTGCAAAACATTTTATTGGGTGAGATGGGATTTGTTTTTTTTGTACCTAAATTCTGGATTTCTATCCCAGAATTCTGAATTTTAAACTCAGAATTGATAGTCATACGGGCTTGCTGGCTCTGATAAGAGGGGGTATAGGAGGAACGAGCACACAAATTCTTTCCTGAAGCAGCAGGCTTTGGAAATGTAGTGAGGGAACAAAGATCCATTATTTCCCAAAGGCAAAATGTCTTCTGCATTGACATCTGTCTGTAACCTCTAGTGGGCCAAAGCCAGAGCTATCGGTGCCAGGCTCAAACAGTAGTGGAGAGGCGCTCCCGCTCTGCACTCCATCAGCTGCAGGTGTGAACGTGCATGGATTAACCCCTTGTCTGCCTTGTGGCTTTCAAACTAATCACTAATCCCTGTTAAAAAAATGCCTTGATATTCTTCTGCTGGGACACAGCTGTCACTAAAATATTTCAGGTTTTAATTTTCAAGAAACCTGTCATGAGGGAAAGATGGAGGCTACCATTGCTGACTTCTTTTTCTGAAGATGCCAGTTGCAGTGAGCTGGAACAGGTATGCAGATAAGGACTTCTGACCTTTCGAATGACTTTCCTGATCTGTATATTTGTTCTTTGTGATTTTAAATGTATTAAAGCTGACTTTAGCCATAACAGTTTGATAACTGATGTTCTTTAACAAAAGAACGTACTCGGCCTCTAGTGGCTCTGATTTTAGGCACTGTGCCGAGAATAGAGAGCCACTGAGCATGTGCAGAGCAGTTTGAGACAAGTGTATTACTGAATTTATAACAGTATAGGCACTTATTTTGATGTTTTACCTAGCTGTAACTGTAAAAGGGGCCTGCCTGAAGTGATCTATTAGGACTTTATTTTCTAAAGTTCTACTTTAAAGACACAGGATCAGTATACAGCCAGGTAACTCGTACTTCCAATTGGGGTCAGCAATGATAGCAACTATGTTTTTATCATGAACATTTTTTTTTTTTTTTTACCAGATTTGAGCAGATGTTCACCACAGAGGGAACCTTTGGCCTGGGGAGCAACTACAACCAAAATGGCCTTTAAATGGTAGGGACTTCCCTCTGCCATATTCTGCGGTCCCATGTCTGAACAAAGAACAGGTAGCTATATAATGCCCACTGGGTCATTTGCTATGGCGCCGCAGCGCTAATTAGCGCTAAAACTGTATTCACTATAGCGCTGGTAAAAAAATACTCCCAAAATCAAATTTACTATAGTTTCCTGAAAACAAATAGCGCACAAACCCTTACTCTGCTAAAACCTGGAGTAGTGCACATGGAAATAATGTTTAGAACATGATATAATTGCCTAAATGGTACTAAAATATGCGGTATATTATTTAAAGATAATCTGCTGTTAAACTGTACACTGAAATATCTTTAAAAGTCTGAGAAGAGATAAATTCCCCGTTTTTGTACAACTAGGTGCCAACACAACTGAGCATGCTCAGATCTGCAAATAGCTCTCATTTTAGCTCCAATGTCTTTTTTACAGGGCGCTATAGTAAATACCAGAATGAGCGCTGTGTTAAAGCGCATTTTTTGTGAGTGAAAATCTGCGCTATTATAGTCCAATGCAAGTTTTAGCCATTGATTCTAATAGTACATTTGTAACTTCCCCAAATAAATCCTTTTAATGTTGAGATGAAATGTATCTTTCTCTGAATTACATTTTCCTTTGCAACATTGTTGCTTCTACTTCTACTACAACTATTTTGTTTTTAAGAATGCTAGACTGTGGAAAGTTTTGATAAATTATATTTTTCTCTGTCACTTTCACTTGTTACTCTCTAGCTCACAACAATCTTTACCCAAACTCACACAGGTGTATTTACAAACCACAAACAATACCATTGTTGATACAAATTTAAAATGAGTCACAATTTTTTGTGCTTTTTATTATTTTCAAATAATCATAATTTGAGCCCAAAAAATTTGAAATGTGTACCAACATCAGAAATCAAAATGTAATTCCCAAAAAATTGAGGGTAATATCACTATTCTACACTCACCCACAAAGAGCCACCAAATATCACAGAATAAATCAAGAAAAATGACTCTTGAGTAATGTAAAGTTACTTAGAGGTTAGAACTTCTGCTTAGCATCCCTGAGTGTCTGGGTTCAAATCCCAAACATGCTGCTTCATGTAGAGAAGTTGTCTCATCTCCCAAGTCCTTCCACCACCATTGTAAATCTTGTCAGATACACTATCTAGCCAAAAGTATTGTGACACCTGCCTTTACACACATGAACTTGAACAATGGCAGCCCAGTCTTAGTCCGTAGGGTTAAAAATTAATTTGGCCCACCCTTTGCAGCTAGAACAGCGTCTGGGAAGGCTAGGAAGGCTTTCCACAAGGTTTAGTGTGTCTATGGGAATGTTTGACCATTCTTCCAGAAGTGCATTTGTGAGGTCAGGCACTGACGTTGGATGAGAAGGCCTGGCTTGCAGTTTCTGCTCTTATTTAGCCAAAATCTGTTCTATCTGGTTGGGGTCAGTCAAGTTTCTCCACCCCAAACTCGCTCATCCATGTCTTTAAGGACCTTGCTTTGTGCACTGGTGTGCAGTCATGTTGTAACAGGAAGGGGCCATCCCCAAACTGTTCCCAAAGTTGGGAGCATGAAATTGTCCAAAATGTCTTGGTATGCTGATGCCTTAAGAGTTCCCTTCACTGGAACTAAGAGGCCAAACCCAAGCCCTGAAAAACAACCCCACATCATAATCCTCCCTCCACCAAATGATTTGGACCA
This sequence comes from Aquarana catesbeiana, assembly GCF_042186555.1. Classification (NCBI taxonomy): domain Eukaryota; kingdom Metazoa; phylum Chordata; class Amphibia; order Anura; family Ranidae; genus Aquarana; species Aquarana catesbeiana. Next base: position 91,875,441 of record NC_133329.1, on the reverse strand, counting down.
GTGTACAAAGCAAGGTCCATAAAGACATGGATGAGGGAATTTGGGGTGGAGGAACTTGACTGGCCTGCACAAATCCTGACTTCAACACAACAGAACACCTTGGGGATGAATTAGAGACTGAGACGGAGACTGTAAACCAGGCCTTCTTGTCCAACATCAGTGCCTGACCTCACAAATGCACTTATGGAAGAATAGTCAAACATTCCCATAGACACACTCCTAAACCTTGTGGACAGCATTCCCAGAAAAGTTGAAGCTGTTATAGCTGCAAATTAATTTTGAACCCTACGGACTAAGACTGGGTTGCCATCACAGTTCATGTGCGTATGAAGGCAGGCATCCCAATACTTTGGACAATATATTGTATATAGCTTGTGACACTGAGCATAGCTATGGACTTAGGGCTGGTTCACACCACAGAGATGCCGACAACATGTGTGAGGCTGCCTGCTTGCTAAATGGGTAGCAATTCTGTCTAGCAGCACTGGGGTTGCTGGTTCAATTCCCCAACATGCTAATGTCTTTAGCAAGGGGGCCCCCAGATCCCGCCCACCCCTATGTGAATGGGTATCGAGTACATTGTACCCCTACCCATTCACCTAAAAAAGCAGTGAAATGTGACAAAAGACAATTGACAATTCCTTTATTATAAATGTCTTCTTTCCCCTTCTTCCTCCAGCTGCTTCTTCCTCCGGTCTTCTCCACCTTCTTCCGGCTTCTTCTTCCCCCGCTTCCTCCTCCGGTCTTTCTCCTCCGCCGCTCCTGCCACCGACCTGCTGAACATGAAAACAATGACCCTCCTCTGATGCTGCGGCCAGCTGATCTGTCTGCTTCCATAGCGCACATGTCATATATAACTATGGGGCGTGGCCCCTGGATGACGTGAGCAGGAGACCCCTGCCCCCTTGTGACATCACTGACCCATCATGCCCTGGGCGGTGAAGTCACAAGGGGCGGGGTCTCAGAGTGACATTGTGCGCCCCATCGCAGCATCGGATGAGGTTCGTTTTTTGAATGTTCAGCGGGAGCGGCAGAGGAGAAAGACCAGAGGACAAAGCGGGGGAAGAAGAAGCCGGAGGAAGATGGAGAAGACTAGAGGAGGAAGCGGAGGAAGATGGAGAAAGAAGCAGGGGAAGAAGGAGAAAAACGAAGGAAGACCAGATGAAGATGGAGGAAGAAGCGGGGGAAAGAAGAAGACATTTTTAATAAAGGAAGTGTCAAAAATGGGCTATTGTCTTTTGTCACATTTCACTGCATTTTTTAGGTTAATGGGTAGGGGTACAATGTACCCCTGCCCTTTCACATGGGGGGCGGGATCTGGGGGTCCCCTTGTTAAAGGGGGCTTCCAGATTCCCATTAGCCCCCCCGCAGACCCCCACAACCATCGAGCAAGGGTTGTGGGGATGAGGCCCTTGTCCCCATCAACATGGGGACAAGGTGTTTTGGGGGGGACCCCAAAGCACCCTCCATGTTGAGGGCATGTGGCCTGGTATGGTTCAGGAGGGGGGGGGGCACTCGTTCGTCCCTCCCCCTTTTCTGACATGCCAGGTTGCGTGCTCAGATAAGAGTCTGGTATGAATTTTGAAGGGGGCCCCTACGCCATTTTTAAAAAAATTTTGGCGTGGAGTTCCCTTTAATATCCATACCAGACTCGAAGGACCTGATATGGACTGGTGGCGGGAACCTACGCCATTTTTTTACTCTATATTGCCGGGAACCAGCAATTCATTACAGCCGCAAGCAATTTTAAATAACATTTTTTCCTTTAGAAATGTCAAAATGTCATTCCTTTAGAAATGTTATTGCTTTGGTACAGTAATAAACACGGGAAAGATGCGCTACTTTATAGGCATACTAAGGACATCCCCCAGGCACGATATTTAAAGGAATTTTTAATTTTTATTGTTTTACTTTAAGCATTATTAAAATCACTACTCCTGAAAAAATGTCCATTTTAAAAACATTTTTTTCAAATGATTAATGTCCCCTGGGGCAGAACCCAGGTTCCCATACACTTTTTATGACAAAGAACTTGCATATAAGCCTTCAGTGAGAACTTTGGATTTTGCAGGTTCGAGCCCCATTGTCTTCCACTATTCCCACTTACAGTATGTGATCTGACAGGCATGTTCACCGGCAATAGCGCTGCTTTCCATTTGCATTAGCGCCCAGTTTCTGAGAGTTGAAGTCTTAATTGGCCTTAATTGGGCGCTATTTTCCGGGACTGCAGGATAATTTATTGGCGCTATAGTAAGTTACCCCCTATGTGTCACTAACTGCAATTCATGCTCTGATCGATATCTGAATTGTGAAGTGTCTTCATGCAGGACCACCAACCAAACAAATCTTAGTACTGACCCACGGGAAAAAGTCCCTCCTGTGCTCAAGCCCAGGCCTCTGAAAATCTGAACAGTAGTTGTTTGAGGCTGCAATATGGAAGAGAACCTGACTGAAATATACAACTCAAAAATGTTTTGACATGTGACCATCACACCAGTTTGTTGGACATCCCATTTCAAAACCATGGACATTATTATAGACACCCCCACCATTTATGGCTATGACAGCTTCCACTCTTCACGGGAGCATTTCTGAGGTCGGGTAGGACAAGATCTGGCTCTCAAATGGCATTCCAATTCATCCCAAAGGTGATCTATTGTGTTGAGGTCAGGGCTCTGTACAGGCAATTCCGGTTCCTCCACATCAAACTATATCTTTATGGAGCTGTACACAGGGGAACAGTTAATGCTGAAACAGAAAACGGCTTTCCCCAAACGGTTATCACAAAGTTGGAAGCACACAATTGTCTAAAATGTCTTTGCTGTAGTATTAACAGTACCTTTACTAGAAACACCTGATCTCGGTAATCTAGAGGGGTGGCCATACAAATTGGTGTGATGGTCGGGGGTACACAAAATGTTGGCTAAAAAGTGATGTCCTTGCCTTCTGATAGGTTGTATTCTCCATAATAAGAATCATAGCCACTACTGTTGGTGGTCGCTAAAAAAAGGTGGTATTATCCTAAACACAAGGTGCATCGGTGATGTGACTGGCATCTAGTGAATGGATAGGCCACGTTCTTGTAAATATTTAGCACCGCCATGATGTTAGCACAGTAAAGAATGCATATCTTGCATTTTCATGAGTATAGTGAGTGGATGAGTAAGCTTTCTCAGTTAGTAGAGAGAATTTGTAGAGAAGCTCAATCATTTCTACAAAATGGCCGACTTGTTGTTTGCAAGTGTCAAGTACACATTTAATCTATTTATAAGTTACAAAAATTGTTATGACTAATTTGTTTTAGAGTTAACTCTTTCCATGTGACTCATATGCTTTTGGTACTAGAAGAGTGAGAGATGAGTTCAAGCTAGAAGTACCTCACAAAGTGCACTCGTGGGGAGAGGTAGTGGGCTGAGGGGACGTGCAGGGCAGTAGAGCGGGTCACTGGGTCTTCCTTCTCACCCACTGGGGACTTCTCCAGATGCTGCAGCACAGGTGGGAGAGGGGGTTAAAGCGCATTATCCAAACAGATGGGGAGGTGTAGGCAGCAGCCAGACCCAGGAAAGTAAAAGATTACGGAGAGGTCATGGGTGTGTGGGAACATCTCCTCATGTGGCCTAGGGATACCTCACCCTTTAACTGCCACGCTGGAATCCCATTAACATTCAAAACTGCTTATGGATTACTTCCGTTCCCGCTATTCAACACGATACAGGACCTTTAAAGTAAACACATATTTAAGTTATTACTGCAGGGCCTCCCTTAAGTCATTGTTGATATGACTTTCACATTTTTAAATGCTTACATTTCTGTTTTATTATATTTGGAGATTTGTAGATTAACCACTAAAGGGAGCTCCATTTTTGACTAAGACTCATTCAACTTCCTTCCTTAAAGCTGAACTCCTAGGAAAACAATACCATTGCAGTGTCGTTTCTTTCCCACTGCAAGGGTTAAAAAGCAGTTAAATGCTTGTTTATGCCTAGGCCCAGTGTATATCTAAAGATCAATAAATAGACTTTACATTCTTTTAATCTTAACCAATTTTTTACTTCTGTCTTGAATTCCTTCTGGACAAATAGCAGTGCACTTCGTGTGCCTAGGCTCTCCTGTGCCTTGAGCGACATAGCTGCCCATCTGCAGTATCAGATCATCAAATGCACCGCTGCTTCTGACCGCTAGTCTCAGATTTGGAAAGTTGATGATGTCACTACTGCACTGCTCACTGGTCTACTTGCTTGAGAGGAAGTTGTACCTGAGAACCTGCAGTGCTAGAATATGCCTGCTTATATTCATTCATGTTGTGGATCTGAGTCCTACACCTCTTCTGATGAATCTTATTCTTCCTTCAGTAATCAGATCACAGGTTATCAGGGGGCAGCTCTGACATGAGGAAGCAAAGCCCTGCCCTTCCAAAATGGGTGCCTTCACACAAAACCACAAGGTGGAACAGGGCATGCTAAATTATTAATGAGAAAATATTAGCTGCAGGAGGCCTACAGATTAGCCTACATGAAGCCCAGTGACTAGTCCTTTGCCCTCGGCTTACCTCTTTTTGGGCACAGTTACCACCGTTTAGGTCCTCTCTAACAGCTATGATGGGTTTAATAACAGGATTGGCCAGGCACACACAGAATTCTTGACTTTGCTCTGGAGCCCATGCCTACGACATCCTACACTGCAAAGTTAGAGCCTCTCTAATTGGAGCCAATGCACCCACATTGCAATAAGGGATTATGAGGGGCAGAGCACAGCTCCAAGTTTTATCAAAGTCAGGATTCTTAGGCGGTTTACTTTGTACTCTGGTTTGGTGCCAAGCACCTTGCCACCTTGCTGCCAATGTGATCAGTTTGATACTGCAGGTTCTCTTTAAGAGCATACTAATGTTTCTCCAGATTTATACAGGAACATAACTCAGCATGATGGTGCCATCCATACAGAGAAGCTGTAAAAATAAAACTGCCTCCGTACGGAGCCTTTGGGGAGTCGCCTGTTCAGAAGGGCACACTTGTCCCCCTCACCACACTTAGCAAACCTCTCCCGCTTGCCTCTCATTTTTACTTTTATAATTAAGAATTGATTTGCAACCTCGGAGTTAATGAGGTGACAGAAGTCTGAAGGATTCCTGGACTGGATCCAGCACGCTCTGGCACCATGGCCCCCCCTTGCTTTAAACAGCCCCAAATGCTCATTTGTTCTTTACCGTACCATGGGGACCTCCGCACCAACTCCCCCTCACCCTTATATGTTAGAAAAAAAGACTATTGCTGGTGGAACTTTGCAAGCTGTTGTTTATTTAATATTAGCAGAAAATGACTGGCAACATTTCACACGGACGGGGCCGAGACAATAATACACTCCGACATCGAAGCAAGTGGACTGGCATCTCGTGGATCGAGTATCACACGATCGCTGAATTTAGATCCACACCCAGATACATTGAACAAGGAAAGATTAATAAGATATGTCTCCCGGGTTCCAGTATGGAAAAGGCCCACAACTTAGGTCACTACTTGTAGAAGATTTTAGGGCAAATATACAAAATAAACTGCATTTAGTTTACTTATAAGTTTCTTTAAAAGTTATGAAATTAGTTTTCAGTTCAGCTAGTTTACATTTAATGTAAATCCTACCTTAACCACTTGACCCCCAGGCCTTTTCCGGCACTTTTTGTTTACATGTAAAACAGGATTTTTGGGTAGAAATTTTCTTAGAACCCCCAAACATTATATATTTTTTTAAAGCAGAGGCCCTAGAGAATAGTGGGTGTTGAAATTTTTTATGTCACACGGTATCTGTGCAGCAGTTTTCCAAACGCAATTTTTGTGGGGAAAAAATACACTCTTTTGAATTCTAATGCAACATAACCCATTTTTTTCTGTAAACTATAAAAGATGATGTTACGCAGAGTAAAGAAATACCAAACATGCTTGGGCACAGCTGATCTTTGTGCTGGTGTCCACAGCTCACCTTTGCGTCCGCGTCCACAGCTCACCTTTGCGTCACCGTCCACAGCTCACTTTTGAATCTACATCCACAGCTCACCTTGGCGTCCCCATCCTCAGTTTACTTTGGTGTCCTCATCCACTGCTCACCTTGGCATCCCCGTCCTCAGCTCACCTTGGCATCCCTGTGAACTGCTCACCTTGGCGTCCCCAACCACGGCTCACCTTGGCGTTCCTGTCCACTGCTCACCTTGGTGTATCAAACAACAGCTCGCCTTGGCGCCCCCAATCACAGCTTACCTTAGCGCCCCCAATCACAGCTCACCTTGCCATCCCTGTCTGCAGCTTACCTTGGCATTCCCGTGCACAGCTCAACTTGGCGTCCCCGTGCACAGCTCACTTTGGCGTTCCCGTCCTCAGCTTAATTTGGTGTCCCTGCCCTCAGCTCACCTTGGCATCCTCATCCTCCGCTCACCTTGGTGTCCTCGTTCACATCTCAACTTTACCCACTTCTACATCTCACTCCTAGACTCCATCCAAAGCTCTCAACTTTGCACCCCAGCTCCACCCACAGCTCTCACCTTTGCACCCTGCCACCACCCAACCCTGACCTCTGCATCTAGCACCACCCCCAATCCACAGTTCTCACCTTGGCACCCTGCCCCCACCCAAACCTGACCTCTGCACCTAGCACCACCCCCAATCCACAGTTCTCACATCTTCACCCATCAGCCCCCTTTGCTCCTATCCACAGTCCCCCCCCCCCCCCAGCTCTTACCTTCGGCAAAACCCCTCCTTGGCTCACCATGTGTCCTCCTTTGAACAGCCGGGATAGCTCTATTAGGCAGCTACCAGCGCATAGGGCAGGATTTTTTTAAAACTACAGCACAGCACTCTTCCTGCGTTGCCAGCAGCCGTGTACAAGGAAACCTAGCTGCAAGCGGCGTCAGCACCCGAAGCACCAGTTAAGACATGCGGGACATGATCCCTGAGTCTAAGGAGGTGATACCGCAGCAGGAGTTGAGAGCACTTAGCCCTGCAAAACTTCCAGGGCAATCTGGGTGGGGCGTTCTTGTAAGTTCAATAGGTATTTTTGCATTTGTTAAATAGATATAACAAAACAATTTTAATGGTATAAATGACAGACCAAAGAGAGCAAATAGTTCATTGTTAGGGTTTATATACACTTTAATGATTTACTTCACTTGCCTGAAATTGGTCTTTGAAATAGCAGATGTGCAAAATGTACTGTCCAATATTGACCAATCAGAAAGTGTTTATTTTCTAAATACTCTGATACTCTTAGCTGGCCCAGGTTGAGGACCACCGACACATCTACCCCAAGGTAGCGTGTCAGTGCTGGAGTCAGGGCTTACAGTACCCCGCTAGTCATAATGGGCCTCATGCCTCAAGGTGTCCAACTATCAGATTTAGAGCTGTCCTGGGAAAACTTTGTTGGAATCTGAAATTCTGAAACTAATAGGTGAGAAGATAACTTGTTGAAGACTCTTTCACATAGGTGACTGTGGGCAGTAAAAAACTGTTTTACTACCCCCAGGCCACCCACCTAAATCCTAAATTTACAGCATTACAGCGCTGCACACATGCTGTGGCTGCAATGCATTGCTTCGCATTTTTTACTCGGGCTGCAGAGTTTGACAGCAGTTAAACTCGCCCATTGAGACCAATGAGGGTTGCACCACAACCAAGCTCTAAACGCTTGGTTGCAGTTGTGGTGCAACCCTGCAATGTAATAAAAAACCCAGAACAATAAATAAATAAAAACAAGTGTCGGGAAGCATCAGTAGCAGCTGTTAGTCGCTGCCCTACCGCCCTCTGAAAAGCGATCCACTGTGGCGGTAAGCCCTAATCGAGATATTTTGAAGCAGAAGGCCTATTATTTTAAAATATCTACCAGTGTAGTCTGTGGGGAACACATGAAATCAGGAAGGAACTACTCTCCCAACCAGCCACCCTTGTATAGCCATCAAAACGGCCTCAGCCTTCTGGGAAGGAGCCCATGGACTCTCGCATGCTCTGTGACTACTGTGTCTTTTGGACACAACTGATCAAAGATCGCGGTAAAGTGCCAATCACAGTGGCCCTTTGCTATATGATCAGCTGTGTCCAGTCACATGTAAACAGACTTGCTGGTTATCGACAGTCCTTTCTTCAAACGCTTTGTGTGAGGAAAGGATTGCTAATAACTGGTAAGGTTGTTAGTATATTTGTTTACACTGATAATTAGGGCACTGATCATCGGTGCAGCTCCATCAGTGCCCTTTAGTTCAGCCTCATCAGTGCCACCTATCAGTCCCCATTAGTGTCCATCAGTGTCGCCTCATCAGTGTCCATCAGTGCCGCCTCATCAGTGTCCATCAGTGCTGCCTCATCAGTGTCCATCAGTGCCGCCTCATCAGTGGCCATCATTGCAGCCTATCAGTGCACATCAGTGAAGAAGAAAAATTACTTATTTGCAACATTTTATAACAGAAACTAGGAAAAACGGACCGCCTGTGCATCCCCATGTGGGCAATCACCCGATCCCACACGTGTACCCTCTAGTATACCCGTGTGAGCAAGGCCTTACAAAAACGAGTGCAGGAGAGAGGTGAATAACCCCACATTAGATTGTTCTTAAACTGGAAACCATTTTTTCAGAAATGTACTGCTAGTAGGTGGCAATAGAAAGGCAGGTAATGGAGCGAAGCCCAGAAGTATTCTCCGGTTTCTGGAGAAGATCATTGTACCACCTGTACAAATCAGAGACGTTTTGTTGTATTGGAGCATCGCTGCAGAGCCTTCCTGAGGATCATTGGTCTCAGGACAATTCCTACAAGTGATATTTCTTCTGCTCGCAAAGTAACAACCCCAAAAATTATGTGCACAGGTCTTACGGCTCTTGCACATGGACACCTATAAATGCCATATTTTTAGGCAATCAGGTCGTGTTTACTTACTGGCCTAAGTGCAACCCATTCTTTTTAATGGGCCTGTACACATAGGCTGTAAACTTGTGCTGTGTATAGATCAGTAAAAAAAAGGATACAAAAAATGTACTGCCCAACAGTAATTTATACATGTATGCTACAACCCCTTAATTAAAAAAAAAGCTAGAAGAATTTTTATGTGTGAGTATGCCTATGTGGATATACGCATGTACTATACAGCCCTTCCTCACATTTTTATGCAGGAATTTTCTGGAATATCTGATGTTCATACATCAGTACTATATGCAAGAACACCTAAAATGAGATTAGTTTTCTGTATTCTGCAAAAAACCTGGTTGATCATGCTGCTCTCTATCTCCCTCTCCTTTCCATGTCCGCCATTCAGCTAGGGATTTTAGCAGCTGTGGTGGCAACTTTGCACATGCTCAGTTTTCAGTGAGTTTCTATGCTGAGCATTTCCTTCCTATCACATCTGAGCAGCCCATGTGACTAGAGTCACACATGTGGGCGTATACACAGTGGTAAATGACAGCCCAGTCTCTCCCTCCTACTCCATGGCCACTAACCAGCAAAGCACAATGGGGGTGGGATATTATATGTAGATTAATGGAGGCTTCACCTCCCTCTTATTCTAAGACACAGATTGGAGGGGCTTGACACACCCTGTGACTGGCAGAAATCCGCCCCACACCAGGTTATTTCCACAAAATAATAAATATTTGATTTCATATACACTATATTACCAAAAGTATTGGAGCGCCTGCCTTTACACGCACATGAACTTTAATGACATCCCAGTCTTAGTCCGTAGGGTTCAATATTGAGTTGGCCCAACACTTTGCAGCTATAACAGCTTCAACTCTTCTGGGAAGGCTGTCCGCAAGGTTTAAGAGTGTGTCTATGGGAATGTTTGACCATAAAAAATATTCCTAACTGAAAAGTGCTGATTAGAATTAGAATAACCTGATTAGAATAACCTGTCACCAGAGAGCAAGCAAATCTGTTATCAACTGCTTGATTAACCCTACTCGGTCCATGAAGCATGACATCCCTATCCATATTACCAACATTTGAAAATGTTGGTAATATGAGTCATTCATTACATGCTCTATGGAGTATGTGGTATATATGATACAATGTCCATGCTCCAAACAGTACATTGGACGCATGAAGAGAGCTCTACATGTACGTTTGTCTGAGCATGTGGGGAACATAAAGCGTGGTTTTAGAAAACATAATTTGTCCAGACACTACGCGAAATACCACAATAAAAAGCTGAAAGGGACTCTGTTTGTAGCTTTGGACAAACTTCAACCCCACTGGAGGGGCATAAATAAAGTTAGAGCCATTTCTAGGCTGGAAACGAAATGGATTTTTGACATGAAATCCTATGTGCCTCTAGGCCTTAATGTCAACTGGGACATAAATTGTTTTATCAATAAGTCTTAAAAATCTGTTTCTAAAATATTTTTTAAATATTTTTAAATATTTTTTATAATTTTTTATTTTTATTTTTTATTTCTTATTAAAATTGTTATTTTATTATATTTTATTTGTATTTTATTCTATTTTCTAGACATTTGAATTGCTTAAACGTATTTGTATACAAGCTTGCTTGCTGTCTAAGTGACCCATCAGCTCAATAGAGATATACTTTTTGGCCACAAGATGGCGATGGTGGAACTTCCACTCATTAGATTCCTCCCCCCCTCCGGTGACACAGTTGGCACCTTTCAGGGGGGAGGGGGGTACAGATACCTGTATATTACAGGTATCTGTACCCACTTCCGGCGTAGATAGCCGCAGAATCTGCGGGTATTTACGCCACATCCTGTTCCCCCCCCCTGCTGCCTGCTGGGAAACACACGGGTCCCAGAGGCAGCAGGGACCATTCGTATTGCGCTGCGCGACTCGCGCATGCGCAGTAGGGAACCGGGAAGTGAAGCCGCACGGCTTCACTTCCTGATTCCCTTACCGAAGATGGAGGCGGCAGCACCCGAGGACGGAGAGACGCTTCGGCCTCGGGTGCCGACATCGCGGGCGCCCTGGACAGGTAAGTGTCCATGTTTTAAAAGTCAGCAGCTGCAGTATTTGTAGCTGCTGACTTTTAAAAATTTTTTTTTCGGTGCCGCTCCGCTTTAATTCTCGCTTTTTTTTGGTTTGCCCAAGATGGCATAGACAGCCAGCAGTTAACGTAGCTGCGTCTTTTTTCTGTTCCCATCTTTCTAACCTGAGCGGCCAGTATTCAAGATGGCATTGCGGGACTATTTAAACTTCAAACGTGATGACAGCGTCACTTGGCCAATCCCCAGACGACGTCCTATCATGACGAAACGTGTAGGATGGAGCCTGTGACGATGAAGTCATCACGTTTTCTCTTAGGAGATTGATGGGACACAAACGGCAAGCAGGAGGAAGCTTGTGGAGGCGCCGCAATCTCCATCTTTGATATACAACCATTGCTACGCTTTTAAAGGATGAAACATTTTGTAAGTGCGATACATTTGGCTTATTAAATCACCTTTTATAAATTATTACACTATGGGAGCATTCTCTTTTTTTGAGCACCATGATCATAGCCTCAACTGCAGATGTCGGTATAGGTGTTTGGGAGACCTGAATTTCCCTGTTCCTGGTGAGACTACCTTATGGTGGTCATCTATAGTCGGTAAGGAGCCTCATTACTCACTTGGGTGTGAACTATCTTGGATGCAGGACTGTTTTTTCACCATATTTTCTTGTGGAGCATCACTTTACACTATATATGGACTCTTCTGTTGGTTGAATTTTTTTGCACAATTTGAAACTGGGACTTTTTGTTTACTTTTTTTCTTTTTAGTGATTGGTTAAGCTAATTCTCTCTTTTATGGTTTATATTCATCACTTCATTCATGTGTTTATCATTCTTTTTCAATATATTAATTTTATATTAATCTTTTTTATGATTTCTGCATTAGTTTTTTTTTTTTTTTTTTAGTTTTTTCTCCATTACTCTAATTATCATTTTTTTTATTTGTAATTATTCAAACTTTTTTTGGTATTGGATATAATTGGAGTATCACTTTCAGTATTTTTAGTGTGATATTTGCCTTAGTTTTTATTAACTGAGTTTTTTAACCATCAATTTTGTCTGGATTAGCATCTCATCGCATCATTTATTAGCACTGCATCTTCATTTTAATTAATTTATAAATACCTTTAATCACTTAAGGACCGGAAGGTTTTACTCCCTTAATGACCAGGCCATTTTTTGCTATCTAGCACTCCACTTTAACTGGCAATTGCGTGGGCATGCAACTCTGTACCCAAATAAAATTGATGTCCTTTTTTTCCCCACAAATAGAGCTTTATTTTGGTGATATTTGATCACCTCTGTGGTTTTAATTTTTTGCGCTATAAACTATTTCGAAAAAAAATCCAATATTATTTACTTTTTGATATAATACATATCCAAAAAAAATGAATTTCATCAGTTTAGGCCAATATGTATTCTCCTACATATTTTTTGGTTATACAAATTCGCAATTAGTTTATATTGATTGGTTTTTGCAAAAGTTATTGTGTCTACAAACTATGGGATATTTTTATGGACTTTTTATTTTTCTAAATTTTTTTTTTACAGTAATAGTAAGTAGTAGTAGGCAACGATCAGCGATTTTTAGCAGGACTGCGACATTACGGTTATAGCGTCTACAAAATAGGGGATATATTTAGGGGCTTTTAATTGTTTTTTATAGTAATTGTGGCAATCAGCAATTTTTAGCGGCAATTCAGCAATTGCCACGGACTATCTGACCCCAAGTGACACCAATACAGTGATGAGTGCTAAAAAAATGCACTCATCACTGTATAAATGACACTGGCAGTGAAGGGGTTAACACCAGGGGCGATCAAAGGGTTAATTGTGTCCTAGGGAGGTGCTTTCTAACTGTGTGGGGGGATGGATTGAAAGGGAGTACACAAAGATCGCTGTTCCTGATTTCTAGGAACAGAAGATCTTTCTGTACTCCCCTATCAGAACGGGGATCTGCCTTGTTTACATAGGCAGATCCCCAGTCTGCCTCTCTGTGGAGCAATCGAGAGTGGCCGCCTGACATTGCAGCTGCCGGACCTGCGCATCGGCTTTCTGCTCCATGCCACGGGCGCCCACAGTATCCATTACACTAAGCGCTGTACGTGTACGTCGCTTCATGCAATAGAGCCGCCCTGCCACAGTATATCAGCGGCGGGTGGTCCTTAGGTGGTTAAAGTAAAAAAAGAGCCTTGGATGTAGATGCCACCTAAACAAAATGAAAGCTGGTGTCGGTCATCTATGACTCCTGTAGCATCAGAGATTTAGTATACAAGAAAAAGAACCGTTGCTCCAGGTGTATAAAGATAAGGCTCATTGGAGTATCTTGCAAAGTGCTAGCCCTGGCCTGCCTCCGTGGGAAACTTGGAAAGATGAAAGAAATGGCTGCACATCCAGAACTTCCGATTGCCTTTTATTTTGTTTCACAAAGATAACACCAAAGACACCAAACTGTGGTCACGTAGACGCGTTTCACACATACATCTTGTGCTTAATCATTACCAAATGATAATGATTAAGCACAAGATGTATGTGGGAAACGCATCTATGTGACCACATTTTGGTGTCTTTGGTGTTATCTTTGTGAAACAAAATAAAAGGCAATCAGAAGTTCTGGATGTGCAGCCATTTCTTTCTTCTTTCCGAACATCAGAGATTTGACAGATCAGAGATACAACACGAGGCAAACAATAATAACACATTGGTGGCTAAATTAAATCTTTATTATATATATTTTTTTATTGTCTATAAAATGAATCAACATTTGCCAGGATTATACAAAACATAACTTTTTAAATGTTGTTTTGGAGATCAGGCCACACGCCCCTCGAAGGATGTATAAACCCCCCATTCATAAAAGCTGACTTGATAAGCGTGCAGCTAATGGACGGAATTCCAGCAGAAGGGCTTTAGGATTTTATGATGTGCACAGAACACAACAGCTGGGACATGTTTTGCAGGGAATCTCTGCACATAGCACAATACCGCTGAGCATTCGGCCAACACAACTGCTGCCTAGTGAAAGCATCAGTTTGTGCCGGGTCCCATGTCCCACAATCCATTGCTGGTTATGGCTGAGAGCCAAGACTTCTACCCTGACCGCTCCAGGCACAATTCAATGTGTGTGTGATTTTGTGAAAGGCCAACTCCGCCATAAGCTGACGGTTCAGTAATAGATGAGAGCCGTCGGTTTGAATTCTCAGCCACCTGCGTCCATACAGTGTATTCACAATTAGACATCGAGCGATATTGTCCAGAGGGGGTTGAGGCTTGTGTTGGACAGGGAATCTCTGGGGCGCTTTTAGTTTGGTGCTGGTTGGTGGAGTTATATACCAGTCTATCATGGTGGTCACAAATGTGCGGATTTTTTATTGATTTGATTATGTTTTTTTTTTTTTTATTATTTTTATTTTTTATTGGCCACACATGTTTTCAAATATTTAGACATGCTCAATTGATTTTTTTATTTTTTTCCAGACAACAAAAATGAGCAGCAATAAAAAATAAAAAAAATAACATCCAGTTCCAATACGAATTTTATTGCATAGTTACTTTGGTCCAGCTTGTCACAATGGAAGTATGCATAGCTCATACCTGTGGAAACTGTAAATCACTGTACTAGTCACCATTTCTACAGCGATAGCCGCGATCTGCAGAGCGGCTGTCCATTTGAATAGTAATCACAGGGGGGGGGGTCGCCATTCAAAGAACACCTTGTATTTTTTTTCAATGAATACAAGGCGTTCTCTGATTGGAAGAGGGGGGAGATTGTGATGTCACCGCTCCACCTCATTCAATCAGAGAACACTTTGTAATCACTGAATAAAATACAAGGTGTTCTGTGAACAGCGTCAGTGCTGAGCGAGTGACCCCCTGTGGTTACTATGCAGAAGGGCAGAGGCTTGGCACTGGATCTGGGATATCACTGCTATCACTGTAGCAGCACCAACTACTGCAGTGATTTGCAGCACCCCCAGGGATTGTTCAGGCATGCATACGTACATTAGTCCAAGCTGGAACAATGTAACTATGCAATACAAATCTGTAATAAAAAAAAAAAATGCCTAGACAATCCAAGTAGAAGTTTGGCCTCCACTCTAGCTGCAGCCTCTTGGGACATGTCACAGATCCCAGAAGCGGGGGGGGCCTTACATACAGTCATAAGCGTGCGCAGGGGGGTGCGCCAGGTGTTCCTGGGCACACCCTAATCACTCTGTGCAGTGCCGACTCCCCCTACTGCCCAGGCTTCCCGCCGTGTTGCGCCCCTGCTGGCTTCCCTCCTCTCACCCCGGCTCCTGTGGGGGATGTTTCAGGATGGAGAGGGTAATTAATTTGCCATTTGACCGGCCCTTTCCTTTTCTAAATGAACACACTGTGTTCATTAATAACTTTTCAGTCAAAACTTTAGCATAGCAAACTGTTTACTATGCTTCAGTTTGTGAATGAAAGAAAAGCCACTCAGCACTTCACATTCATTCACTGTCCAGTGCTTCAGCAGAGAAAGGCATGTGTGTTTGAGCTTTTGGATGCACACCCTAATGCAATGGGCTGCGCACACCTATGCATACAGTGCAGCTCGGCCCTCGCATGCGCAGTGAGAAACTGGCTGTGACGCCACAAGGCTTCCCACAGTTAGCATGGCGCCACTGGAAACCCGGAGACCAACAAAAAAAAAACAGCCTTAGTGAGGAAAGCGTTGGATCCCTGGACAGGCAAGTGTCCTTTTACAAATACTGTAGCTGCTGACATTTCATTTTTTGTTGCTTCGGGGACCGAACAACGGCTTTAATGGGAATTTCCACTTTTGCAGGCAAACTGGCACAATCCCTACTTTATATTTGTTACATGTCCCCAACCACATAGCATAACTTAGAAAGAATATTTAAAAATTACAGCTTACCATTTTTTAGACGTTCTATTCTGGACCCTCTGGCAAGGAAAATGCTACATAGTCCTCTTTGTTTGTGAGGAGGCTGGACAGCAGTGTTTGCCATAACTAAGCCTGTCTGTGCTGTGTGGTCCATCCTAATAAAGGGTTATAGGTTTGGGGTCCGGGTTTCTTCCACTGTAATGTTAAGGAGGACAGACTTGGGACAGACTCACTCAAATGCCGCGTACACACGATCGGATTTTCCAACAACAAATGTTCGATGGGAGCTTGTTGTCAGAAATTTCGACCGTGTGTAGGCTCCATCGGACATTAGTTGTCGGAATTTCCGACAAGCAAAATTTGAGAACTGGATCTCAAATTTTCCGACAAACAAAATCCGTTGTTGGAAATTCCGATCGTGTGTACATAATCTAGACGCACAAAGTTCCACACATGCTCGGAATCAAGCAGAAGAGCCGCACTGCTTATTGAACTTCATTTTTTCTTGGCTCGTCATACGTGTTGTACGTCACCGCGTTCTTGACGTTCGGAATTTCCGACAAGATTTGTGTGACCGTGTGTATGTAAGACAAGTTTGAGCCAACATCTGTCGGAAAAAATCCATGGTTTTTGTTGTCGGCAAATCTGATCGTGTGTACGCGGCATAACATTGTTCAAAAAACCTTGCAGTCAGCCATGACACCTCCTCCTGACAAAACATTAAAACGCAAGAAATATATATATATATATATATTTTTTTTTTTTTACCATGCTGTATGTATATAAACACATTACAAATATATAGTGGAGTTTACTCAAATTTACTTGCAGAAGTGGAAATACACTTAAAGGGGAACCTGTATTTACTTTACATCCCCCAACCTTCAAGCACATGTATAACGGGCACCTAAATCCAGCTGCTCATCAGATGATATACCACACACACAGCTCCCCTCTCTGTTGGCCTACCATTGTGATGGACAGCCTCGCTGACCAATATTAAGATGTGGAAGGTAGGGGCCAGCTTCGGGAACTACAATCTTTGTTATATATTGGAGCTGGCTGGGTCTTTGGGGGTCCTGGGAAGCTGTGTGAAGTATAAGATCACACTTGTTTAGTCAGCAAAGGTTCTGTAGTGTCCCCTACCTGGATGTACAGTGTGGAAGGGGAGTGGGAATCACAAAAATGGCTAAACACAACCATAAAATATGCAGAAAATTATTTAATTTGTGTATTCAGCAGTTTGCTCGGAGTTCAGCTTTAATACAGTTTCGATATCTAGCATTACTAGTGTTCATATTTTCCTTTTCAGATGAGGGGCAGCCAGACTTGTTCCTCTCAGGGACACTTTTTTATTTTTGAGACTCGCTGTACTCATGCCAGTCTCCAGTACAGCAATTCACAGGTTGTGTAATGGCTCAGAGTGCAAAATGGCCGCTGCTGATAAACAGTGGAACCTTGGTTTATGAGTAAGGCGGTTAACGAGCGTTTTGAAAGACAAGCAACTTTTTTTTTTTTTTTAAATCCTGACTCTGCGAGTGTTGCCTCGCATCACGAGCAGGATTCAAGCCAATGGGGTGTGCAGTACCGCATTTGGCCAGAGGTGCGGGGGGCGCCGGCGACACTCGTAACGGTTCGGAAATACTCGGAAACACTCCGTTCCCAAGTGTTTCCAAGCCTTTCTGAGTTCAGCCGAGCTGTCCCCGAGTATTTCCGAGGCTCTCTGGCGCCCCACCTCTGACCACACGCGGTATTGCATGCAATAGAAGTCAATGCGGAAGGAATTATCTTCATTTCCATTGACTTCTATGGGTAACTCGCTTTGCTATGTGAGTGCTTTGGATTACAAGTATTCTCCTGGAACGGATTATGCTCGTAATCCAAGGTTCCACTGTATGAGGGTTTATTTACTAAAGGAGTTGAGGATCTTCACTCAATAAATTGTGTGAATATTCACTTTAATTTTCCAATGATGTGAAAATTCTTGTCTTCTTACTTCATATGCACACGATTGGGTATTTAAAGTGAACAGGAGTTTGCATGATTGAATAATTTAACACCACTTATTGATTGAACAGTCTAACTCCTTTAGTAAATTAGCCTTGTTGTGTCAAGTACAGTTCAAGAGATCAGTAGTAACACTCACTGTAGCGTCGGGATACAAAACGCCACTCTCAGAGTGGGCTAGGAAGTACTGGATTCATCTCTATAAAAAAGTATAAAATTACACATATCAATTACACATATATCGGTTTTAGTGGAAAACAATCCCTAGTGATAATAAAGCTACCATCAGGATGGAGAAGGCAGAGGCCAAGAGCGCGACTTGAAATATTTCTTCAGGCCTGCCAGATTGAGTGGTGGGAAATACTGCGCAATCCTTTTCCGAATCCACCACTTGCCCTCGGAGGCGTGTGTGCCCCATATCCGGCTGAACTTGTACCGGTAATGTTCTCCTCGGATCCATCTGCAGGGGGTAGAAAGAAATCACAACAGGTTTTTATCTAAAATGATCATATAACACATCTGCATGGTAGTTTTAGGGGGAAAAAAAAAATTTCCTAAAGAAAAAAAAAAACTGTCAAGATCTTTTAAGGGTAAGCTGTTCTTATCATATAGGCAAGTGATTGACTTTTTGCATAGTAGAGTAGGGACTGGCTCTGGAGGGATTGCTTTGACGCTGTTGACCAGCTTGAACCTACATTGCAATATATGCAAACGTGCAATCAAAGAATCCCTGTTTGTATGCAAAAGCTTGCTAGAGATATGAAGTTAATTCTGAAATCTCAGGTTATATATATATATATAATTTTTTTTTAATATGCACTGTACACATATTTTTAACATCATTTTTTATTTTTTTTTTCTGTTCAAGTGCATTGAAAAAAAAAATGTTATATGTAGTTCACTTTTAGATTGTAAGCTCTAAGGAGCAGGGCCCTCTGATTCCTACTGTATTAAAGTGTATTGTACTTGTACTGTCTACCCTCAAGTTTTAAAGCGCTGCGTAAACTGTTGGCGCTACATAAATCCTGTATAATAATAATAATAATCTAATTATATATCTATATACACACACACACACACACACACACACACACACACACAGTATATACGTATATAAATAAATAAATATATATGCTATATTACTAAAAGTATTGGGACACCTACCTTTACACACACATGAACTTTAACCACTTCCATACCGGGCCTATTCTGGCACTCCTCTCCTACATGTAAAAATCATCATATTTTTTGCTAGAAAATTACTCAGAACCCCCAAACATTATATATATTTTTTTTTTTTTAGCAGACATCCTAGGGAAAAAAATGGCGGTTGTTGCAACTTTTTATCTCACACAATATTTGTGCAACTATTTTTCAAACGCATTGTTTTTGGAAAAAAAACAGTTTCATGATTTAAAAAATAACAAACAGTAAAGCTAGCCCAATTTTTTTGTATAATGTGAAAGATGATGTTATGCTGAGTAAATAGATACCCAACATGTCACGCTTTAAAATTGCACACACTCATGGAATGACGCCAAACTTCGAGACTTAAAAATCTCGATAGGCAACGCTTTAAAATTTTTTACAGGTTACATGTTTGGGGTGGGGGAACTTCACTGCATAGAGTCCTGACCTCAACCCGACAGAACACCTTTGGGATGAATGAGGACAGAGACTGCGAGCCAGGCCTTCTCGTCCAACATCAGTGCCTGACATCACAAATGCACTTCTGGAAGAATGGTCATACATTCCCATAGACACACTCCTAAACCTTGTGGACAGCCTTCCCAGAAGCTGCAAAGAGTGGGCCAACTCAATATTGAACCCTATGGACTAATGCCGGTGTTCTGCCGAGAAAGTTCCGCTCGGCGGCTAAGTTCCCCCCTCTACTGCGCAGGCGCTGCGCCTGCGCAGTAGGAACCGGCGGAAATAGCCGAAGCGGTATAGCTGAGAATCAGCTGTACACGGCGGCTGTATGAGGGCCCCTCGCGGGCTCGCTTCGCTCGCCACGCTTCGCTCGCCACGCTTCGTTCGCCACGCTTCGGGCACGGCCTTGCTTCGCTCGGCTCTTTTAGATTTCCCCCTCTAGGTCCACTTGGATGGTGGGGAAGGAACCTGGACCCAGAGCGCAGGCGCCGTGTACAGCTGATTGAAGCGTTTGAGCTTCGGCTATCTCCGGCGGCTGACAGTAGGGGGGAACTTATCCGCCAAGGGAACATTCTTGGCAAGACACCGGCCATACACTATATGAAAAATCGGCCGAACCCATTTTTGAAAAACGAACATTTGGCTGTGAGCGCAAACGATGGTGCCATCATGTAATGACCGATAAATTGTTCAGTGGACATAAATGAATGCATCTTTTGTTCATTTTTTCCACATATACCTAGTGCAGACAGTTCGGACGGGAAACACATTAACCTTTCAATTTATCATTCGTTCGGCAGAACATTTCCAAACTTGTTCTTCGTTTTTTTGGCTCAAAGACGTCCCAACGATTATTGATTTTGTGCCCATTAACTAGGCGAAAACTGAACAAACTGTCTAAATGACCAAATTTCGGCCGATTTTTCGTATAGTGTATGGCCAGCATAAGACTGGGATGCCAATAAAGTTCATGTGTGTGTAAAGGCAGACGTCCCAATACTTTTGGTAATATAGTGTGTGTATGTATATATATATATTTTTTTTCCATTATTAATATACGTATAAAAAGAGAAAAATCATAATTAAAACAAACTATATATCACACACACAAACTACATACTGTACTACATATATACACACCCATATATTAATATTAATCACAGAGAAGTGGAGTTATGAAATACATTTTTATGACAGCTTCCCAGTCAGGTGCACAAAATAAAAAAACACGCTTTTTATTCACATCCCGCAGAGAAGCGGTTAATGCAGCGTACGCCATTGTTGCCCGGTAGCAGCTGTGAGCAGCGATTGCTTTCATGGCTCTCTAAAAAGCAGCCTGGTGTTATGACATCTTCCAACTGTACGCGTTAAAAATTAGAAGCAATATCTGAGTTGTATGAGGGAGGGGGCCTAAATCTCACAGACAGCTGTAATTAGTTCCAGAGGGCAACAGCTGTCCCTGGGTGAACAGCTGAGAGATTTTTGGAGGGAAAAACAGGAACTGTGTTTTCTGTCAAAATTAACGACCTGACAAGGCCAGCGAGGGTGGGGAATAAGCCGAAACATGAGTTTTATTATTCCATACGTGCATTTAATATATATTATTGGCTTTTTATCTGGAGACCTCTTTGCAGGGTTTCCCTCCTAATTGTAAATCAAAGTGAGGAGGCTGGTGGAGAAACATAAATTCATTAAAAGCCATAAAACCTTCTCGCAGGTCTCGGCTCGGGCCTACCTCGGCCTATTAGGAGCGGTGTTCAGTCATCCCGGTGTGTAAAGTCTCCGGCAATTAATAGGGCTCTTTTTTTTTCTCCTCCAGATTGAATCTAGCGTTTCACCCTGACTCCTTTGTGGGTTAGGCGAGATGTTTTTGCAGTGGGAACGCGTGTTCGTATATCACCAACGCTAATAAATCATGTCAGGTCAAAGAGACGGTTTAATTGACGCCTTAAATGGACGACTCTGTGGGAGCTGCTAAAAAGGTCTTTATATCAAGCCAAAAGGGGTGTCTATGCGTTTTAATATCCTCTCCTCATAGGATATATGTCGCCGTGTAAGCGACCAGGGACATGCGGTACGGAGGCGAGATTTCCAGCAAAACATATGAGAGGGGAACACAATATTGGAGGGTAAATGCTGCAGAAATTCAAAACGTGTCACAAATCCAACAACACTTCTTGGTTTATTTAAAGTGATTCTAAAGCAAAACTTTGTTTTTGATAGAATAGGGAATGGTTGGTACCCCTGTCAGGTTTTCTGTTTCTTTTCTTTGCAGTTTGTGTTCCTATGGAGAGATTTCCCTTCACTTCCTGTACCAGACATACAACAGGAAGTGACAAGAAATCTCTTAAAAATGAGACAGTTGCCACCAAAGCAAGGGTCTTCTGCTCAAAATGTATTCTCACCTTCTGTTCTAATGAAAATGGTACCACTTTGAATTTCCCATCTTCTTCTGACTTGGCGTCAGTGGTTACCAGGAAAAATGGAGAATGGATCTCCCCAGAAGGCATAGAGATGGCAAAAAAGACGTGACTTTTTTTTTTAATCATTGCTCCTGCCATTCAATTCCCCTATCAACACAGTTATGCCCCGTACACACGGTCGGATTTTCAGACGGAAAATGTGTGATAGGACCTTGTTGTCGGAAATTCCGACCGTGTGTAGGCTCCATCACACATTTTCCATCGGATTTTCCAACACACAAAGTTTGAGAGCAGGATATAAAATTTTCCGACAACAAAATCCGTTGTCGGAAATTCTGATCGTGTGTACACAAATCCGACGGACAAAGTGCCACGCATGCTCAGAATAAATAAAGAGATGAAAGCTATTGGCCACTGCCCCGTTTATAGTCCCAACGTACTTGTTTTACGTCACCGCGTTTAGAACGATCGGATTTTCCGACAACTTTGTGTGACCGTGTGTATGC